>NC_086200.1:24605976-24909006 GCF_035770615.1 Melospiza melodia melodia
TGACACATGTTCTGAAAATCCTAGATTTGCCAATTTTGGCAAATAAATACTGTTTCTTTTTAAAACCTGACTCCTCTTGGCCATTCCTTTGGGCACAGGCAGCCTTTGCACATTTGTGGGTTCCACTTGTTCCACGTTCCCACTGCTGGAGGTCCCTGGGGGTGCTGGCACGGCCACCCCTGGGCTGGGGGTGCCTGTGCACAGGGGCTCCCACTGACACCACTCCTGGCCCTGGGCACTGCTGCTCTTCCTGGCCTGGGGCACAGCGCTGTCCCCAAGAGCTCAGCTCTCACCAGCTCTCACACAGGGGGCTCTCACAGCACTGGCCCCTGCAGCCATGCCACCAAAGCAGCCAGCAAACCTTCAGCCACCCTTCCTGCTGCAGACACAGGCACTCCTGGGCCCAGAGCCGCCAGCAGGCCACAGCCATGCAAAATCCACCTGCACACTCTCAAGGCCACCACAGCCTTGGCAACTGGGCCAGCTGCATCTGGGCTGCTGCAAGGACAGATCTTGCAGCCTTGCAGCCTCCAAAGGCCCTGGGCTCGGCTTCCCAGCCTGCTTTGCACTGCCCTGAGCCCGTATTGTTCCAGAGACAAGAGCCAAGCCAGGGCATCCTCACCCTGCCCGCATTCCTGCTGCTTCCAGCGGCCACCGGGCCCTGGGCCCGACTCAGGTGACAGCTGCAGGGACAGGGCAGCCTGTGCTGGGCAGGGGGCACGGGGCTTTGGGCCCTGAGGCTGCTGCTGCTGCTGGGGGCCATGAGCCCAAGAGGGCCCCAAGCTCAGCCCCTGCCCGGCCAGCTGCCCCCAAAGCCCCACACTCCGCAAGCATCCCCATCACACCTGCCAGGGGAAATACCACGGGCTTCAGGAAACAAATTCCCCATAGTGACTAAACCAAGCGGTCCAAGGGGAAAGTACACACCAGCTGTTATTTACCCACCCTTACAATGGTGGCTGCAGGGCAGGTGAGATCTCCAGGGCCTCTGGCAGGGCCTGCTCTGCACGTGAGCCTGTGCGGCTGCTCCCAGTGGGACACAGCACCAGGCTCAGGCCAGCCCTCAGCCCCTCACAGCTGATCCCAAGGAGCAGGCTCAGAAAGCAGTTTCAGACCACTTCCTCTAGATATTTCAAAGGACTAAATGTCATTCAAGGAAGCCACCTTGCACATTCAGTTTTGGTGTCGTGGCATGAGAAGTCATGAAGGTGCCTCTGAATGTGCACTCAGGGCACTTCCACTGCCATCCCAAAGGGAACACAAAGGACAGGCCTCTGCTTTCAGCACTGCTGAGCTCCTCAATGAAGTCATAAATGAAGTCTCAGGAAGTCATAGTTTTTTTGGAGTTCCAGGGGCCTACCATTGCAACTCCAACACCTCATTAGTGCTATGACGAACTAAAGTAAGTTGCGGCACCCCTCTAAAGCAATGATCTTGCCCATTGGCTTTTGTGGGGTCATTGGGGTTCAGGTAATTTTCATGATATCATGAAGTTTTTTCTTTCCTTCTATGTACTCCCCTAGGTGTTCTCCCCTTTCTTATCCTCTATTGGTCCTAAGTTACTGCATACAAGGTCCTTTTTTCCCGCATATAACACCTTGTGTGCCCAGCCTCATTTTGTCTCCCTCCCTGGACCCTCTCCAGCACAAACCACACTGTTTGGAGTTCCACACAAACGCTCCTCTCTTGCCTCATCCATCATCCATTCAAGCAAGCCTGCTCCCAGCTCTGGGAGTGCACGTCTCTCACACAGGCTGGCTGTGGACATGCCACAACAAGGGGTGCCCAAACAGGGACCTTCTTTGAGAATTCCTGAGAGCGATTCCAGTGACGATTCCACTGTTCCACCGTCACGGGACAGAAGACGCCTTGGGTCAGCCTCCGCCCTGGAGTGAGACCTGAGTTTTATCAGGGCTTGCTGAAGGCAGCGTTGGCACCCTCCTCCAGCAGCAAGAGGGCCGACTCGATGGACAAAGCCCATGGCATATTTTGAAACACCTGCATCCAGAGCCACCAGAGCAGTGAGCTGGGGGACAGCCACCAGCAGTGCAGGATCTTTGGGTCATATTTTAGTCCTGGGGGTGGGCAGCCCTTTACATCAGGGGCAGCTCTAGGTAACAAATTATCCAAAGATGAGAGGGACGTATATGTTCCAGTTAGGGACGTTCTCCTTTCAGAATGGAAGACTTTTACTAAGGGAAGTTTGAAGTCGTTTGTTCATTGGCTGTTTATGGAGCACCCAGACATTTCTGTTGATTCAGTTCGTCATGTAGCATTTTGGGACTGAGTTAGGGAAAGACTCTATCTTTTGCAAACTCAGGGAGTGATAAGAGTCGCAACATTTTCCACAATTTTTCACATGTTTTATGGAGTTTTCTCAAGGGTTCAAAGTTCTAATATTCAACCCAGACTTTCAGTTCTGCCCCCTGCATTCCTGAACCCACTGACACCATTAGGATGAGAGACAGAAACTGCTGTAAAGCACAGACAAGCCACCTGCTGTCTGCCATCTCCCCTCCTTCTCTACCCCCTGCCCTGGTCTGTACGGATCACACAGGCCTGGATTCTAGCCTAACCCCTTCTCCAGTACCTCTCCTCCCTGGATCACCCTCAGGTAGCTCACAAAATGGAGTCCCTCCTCTGGAGGGGGTTGTCAATGTCAAACTCCCTCCCACCCCCAGCTCTCTCATCAAATCCTCCCCCTGTGTTGGATCCCAGCTCTGCGTCAGGAACCACCCCTGCATTGGGATCCAGCGCTTCCTTGCCTACTCCCGCTGCCCTACCCCCTCCAACTCAGCCCCTTGCGGATCCCACACTGTCGGAGCCGGAGGTGTGAGGGGCGGTACCCGGAAGGCCGCCATCTTGGCTACCAGAGGCCCACACCACCGGGCCTGGCCAGTCACCCCAAGGCCCCGCTCCTCTGCCAGAGACCAAGTTCCCTCTTCTGGAGAGGAGAGGGAAGGGTCATCCCACCTTCAGCATGAGCCTGAGGATTCTTGGCAGAGGATGTGGAAGCTGGCGACAGAAGAGGGGAACTGGGAATTGGTAGCTAAAATACAAGAAGCACCGGTGCAGAAGCAGAGGGGGACTAAGCCCCATTTGGAAGTTCTCATACATGGGAGATGAAAGACCTTTAGAAAGCAGCGAAAGACCATGGGAGGGGCTTGCCCTATATTAATCATTTGTTAAATACCATCTATACAATACATGTGTTGGTGCCCCACAATTTGTGCCACTTTATGCGCATCCTACTTTCTCCCACTGAAATTATTCTGTGGGAAGGAATGGGGAAAAAACTACTACAACAACTATTAAAAGACTATGCTAGAGAAGAGAGGCGGGCACACCTAACACTAGACCATCTAGCCAGGGAGGAAGATTTCACTAAACCTCATTCAATTGACCTTCCTGGAGCTCTGTTAGAAGAGACCTGCAGGGACCTGGGAAATCCCTTCTAAAATTTATTGATCACCTTACACAAGCAATAGAGAAGAAAGTTGAACATCCAAAAGCCAGGAAGGTACTGCTTACTAAACTTGCTGAAACAAATGCTAAAAACACCTTTAAAGACATTTTACCTTCTCTACCCCTCAACAGAAAGCCTACCATTGCACAAATGGTCGTGGCATGCACCATTAGGCCATCCTTATACTGTAATGCTACCCGACATAATGCTTCCTGTCACGGTGTAGTAGAGGTGCTAGTATCCTCCCTGGTTATTCCCTGATATACACATGAAAAAGGACCTGGTTTTAAGTGTAGGGAGATGGGGCATTTTCAACAGAATTATAAAAATACACGCTATTACCAGGCACCTTCTAGATGTCACAGCCACTGTCCTCACGGCCCCCCTCGTCCACATGCTTTCCAACACCAGCAAAACCGGTGGCCTGCGGGAAACCCCACACAGACACAGAAAGGCCCCAGGCAAAGACACCAAATGCGAGGCTGTTCTGCCCTTCTCTCCCCAACATCATGGAGAACCAGCACAGCGACCTTCTCAGATCCAGCGGGACAGCTTGATCGCTGCACAAAACTCGACAGAAGACAGCTCTGCCCTGGAACCTAAAGGCAGCTGGTAAGCGCCTTTTCAATTCCAATCCACGCTATTTATGTTCACCATATTCCCACAGGCAAATACAGGCCTGAAGGACGGCCCAAAGACATTTTGATTTAAACCATAACCGGGAAAGGGATGCAGACACTCACTCTACCACCTGAGGTACTCGCCTTGACCTCTTTGGAGGAGATAACTGTCCAGGCTCTATGCTTAGTCCCTTTTCATTGCAAAAGGAACAGTTATAGCCAGAGCCTACCTCCTACTTGACACGATCACCACACCAGCTGATCCCATGTTGATGTGGGCACAGACAACAAGCAGAAATAGACCCATTCCAAAGTGTGCTTTGTCATGTAAAGGGAGAAAGAGATGTCTTTCAGGACTATTAGATACAAGAGCTGATGACACCATAATTTCCTGCTCTGTTTGGCTAAAAAACGGCCTCTGGTTCCAGCTGCTGGGGTAATTATTAGCTACCAGGGGAGCCACTACCAGCTTCTGGAGTCACAGTATCAGCTGCATGGAAGGTCCTGAGGGCACAGTTGCTACAGTAAGATCATTCGTCGCCCGGGCACCAATAACAATTTGAGGAAAAGACCTGTTGTCCCAAAGCGGGACAAGGCTAGAGATCCTATCAACACCTCAGGATTTCTAGACGGGGCCACAGAGCAGCGCGCCACACTTCAGTCAACCTGGAAGACCAACGACCCCATATGGGTGGATCAGTGGCCCCTCCCAGGCAGAAAGTTAAAGGCCCTGCAGTCCCACGTGCAGGAGCAGCTGCCTGTGGGCCACACTGTACCATCTACTAGCCCCTGCAATGTGCCTGTCATTACCATATGAAAGCCTGGCAAAGACAAGAGGTGGCTGCTGCAGGACCTCAGGAAAATCAACGATGTCACTGAGGACATGGGTGCCCTCCAGTCCAGCCTGCCCTCAGCCTCCATGTTACCTGGAGATTGCCGATGGTGCACCATGCCGTAGTTGTGGGTAGCATCTTTTGGAGTCCTCCTATTTTTCGGATACCTTGTTCGACATTTAGGCTGTGATTGGTGGAGCCTGAGCACAGGAAGAGCATTGCTTTGAAGATCACACGGGTTGAGATGTAAAGGAAGGCTAGTTCAGGGTGGTTTAGTCCAATTGTCATTTTATTTCACAGTTATTGGCAGAGGGTTGTTATAGATCTTAATGACTACTTTTTTGATGCCCCCATGCTTCCAAATGACATCCCCTGGTTTGCCTTGACCGTCCCTGAACCACCAAACACCTTTACAGAGGTACCAGTAGACTGCATTGCCTCAAACAAAGAAGAGTAGCTCAACTATTTGGCAATGGCTTTGAGCCCAAAATCTCTCGCCCAGATGGAAAAGACATCCTAATGCTATCATTTTTCATTACATGGACGATACAGTCATTTGTGCAGAAGCTCAAATCATTTTGGACGTTGCACGACAAGATGTCATCACTGTGGTACAGCAGAAGGGTTTTGAGATTGCAGCAGATAAAGTTCAAAAGACAGGAAGTACCTTGGGCTAAAGAGCACAGAGAGAACCATCACACCCCAAACACTGCACATCAAGGACAACCCAAACACTCTGCAAGAACTGCAAACGCTCTGTGGAACAATCAGTTGGGTACGTTCACTCCTGGCAATCACCACAGAAGATCTCATGCCACTGTTCCTGCTCTGTAAAGGCAGAGAAGGACTTGATTCCCCTGATCACTGACACCAGAGGCAGAAGCAGCTGTACAAAAGGTCTCCTGGGTGATTCAAACTAAACAGGCACACAGATACCACCCTAATTTTCCTTTCTCCCTGGAAAACCTTGGTGTAAGTCCAAAATTCCATACATTATTGTTTCAGTGGGACTATACTATCTCAGATCCTGATAATAATTGAATGCGTTTTCAGAGCACACCAACCTACTAAAACAATAACAACCCAACAGAAAGTTATTGCAGAACTAGTGCAGGAAACCTAGAGAGCATCTGTGCTCCCTTGCAGGAATAGACCTTGTGAATATTTACTTACTTCTCACTCAAGAGCACCTCAATTGCCTACTTCAAACATCTGAACCACTGCAATACACCTTAGATCATTTTTACACATATTAGGATCAGCCATCAATTCTACCACCAAAATATTCCTGTGCTGCTCAGGATGTTCAAAATTACCCCACACCCGGCAAGATCCATTGTAGCCACCTGCCCAAATTGTCAGGAACATGGCCTTGCTTCTGTCACAGCAGGAGTCAGTCCAAGAGGACTAGAGAGTCTCCACATCTGGCAACCAGACATCACACACTAAACTCCTTTGGACAGACTAAAATACATCCACGTCTCAATCGATGCCTTTACCAGTACGTTTTTTGGCTCTGTCCATGCTGGAGAAAAATCAGAAGATGCTATAAAACATTACTTTTTCGTTTGTTCCACCTTAGCACTTCCACAGGAAATTTACACTGATAATGCACTTGCTTATACCTTGCACTGATTCAAACAAGGGGCTTTCTGACCACTGGGGTATAAAACATGTCACAGGCATACCACACTCCACCACAGGACAGTCCATAGCTGAGAGGGCCAACTGAGCCATCGAAAGGATCTTTGATCAACTGAGAGGGGTAATCCAGATATTATCTCCCATTGAGACACTGGCCAAGGCCTTTTATGTACTCAACTTTTTGAACAACTCGTTTATGGAGACAACTCCCCCAGTCATCATGCAGTTTACTAATTCAACTGCAGCCCAATTAAAAGACCAGCCACCTGTGTCAATCAAAGAACCTGAATCTAAACAATTTATGGACACCTACCCATTAATTACTTGGGAAAAGAAGATGCCCTTGTCTCTACAGCAACACTCTTAAGATGAATCCCAGCAAAATACATAAAAACTCTTTCTGGGAACGGTGAGGCTAACACCAGAGCCACCATCAGAAGAAGAGAATGGAAGCCTAAGAGAGACAGCAGTAGCCTGGGAAAGAAGAAAAAGAAGGACAGAAGAAGATCTCCTATGCAGCGTTGACCACACACACCAAGACCAAGATAGCTCAGACACCACTAACCAGGATATATGAATTAACATTTGTAAAAGCTATATTTTAGCATTGATATAAGATTCTTCTAATAAGCTGTTTTCACACCCTTGGCTTATGGAACAGAAAGTTTAGTGGGACCTGAACTTATGTTTCATCTTCTACTCACTTTATCTGTTTACTTTTAGCCCAAACAAGCCTCCAGATACTAAATGAGCCCAAGTCAGACAATGCTGCTGTTGGTTGCTGCTGACATAGAGAACTGGATGCTCCTCACTGAGCCGCATGCCTTCAGCTGGCTGCTTCCACAGACAAGCCACCATTTCTTGTCCACGGCCATGGCTGTCAGACACTACAAGGCATGTGTTTTTTCAACCTGCTGTCACATAGGGAGTCAGTATATCAGGGCATCCAGCTGCTAAAAATCAAGGAAAGAAGATCCAGATGGAGGGCAACTACAACTGGTTCACTGGACTTTTCAAACACTGGGGGATAAAAGGCTGACTTTCTTGTTTAGTTAAGACTGTTTTGTGGACTTTGTTTATCGTATTCATTGTGTTGGTTATTTTATCCATTATGCTAAATGCCTGCAAAACTCTATGGCTGAAGCCTTCTTTATAGACAACAAAATGGGAAGTTCTGGGGGCCGAGGGGCCGACTGTTGGAGCTGTAATACCTCAGGGCAAAGTGACCAAGGTAAAAGAGAGACATCGCTCTGAATGCAATGGTCTCGCCCATGGACATTTGCAGGCTCATGGTGATGCAGCACGTTTTGTTGGTATCACCCAGTTAAACTGCAGTATTTTTCTTATATGTACTGACTCGAGAATGTTCTCCCCTCTCTTGTACCATTTTGGACCTGGCTTACTGCAATGCTACCCCGATTTCTCTCCGTCATTTTCCTGCTGTGTGCACAGCCCCATTTTGTCTCCCTTCCTGGACCCTCTTCATTGCAATCCACTGAAGTGTTTGCAGATCCCCACAAAGATCCCTCTCTCACCTCGTTCACCAGCAGTTTAAGCAAGCATGCTCCCAGCTCTGGGAGTGCAGGTCACTCAAAGAGGCTGGCTGTGGACAGGCTGAAACACAGGAACTGAGTGCAACAGGGAGCCTGGCCTCTAATAAAAGGCATGAAACCCACAGCACACCCAACGCAAAACCTTGCATGTCTCTTCTTTATCCTCCTTCTCTCAGTCCTCATGCCACTTTCCCCACTTTGTCTGACTGGGTACTTGGTTTCTCTCTCTCCTCTCTGCAGGTTCAGCTACACGTGTGACCCTGCAGGAACAGCCTGACCCAGGGAAGTGGGAGAGCACTCTTGGTCAGGAACTGTAGTGACAGGACGCAGAGGAATGCGATCAAACTGCAAGAGGGGGAAGAGATTTGATGATGGGAAGAAGTTCTTTACTCTCAGGGGGCTTATCCCTGACACAGGGACCTGTGCAGAGAGGCTGTGGATGCCCCATCCCCAGCAACATCCAAGGACAGGTGGGACAGGGGCCGCAGCAACCTGCTCTGCTGGGAGCTTGCTCACCTTGGAACCACATCACTTTAAGGGCCCCTTCCAAGCCAAACCATTCAAGGATTGGATCATTCTGCCATCCCCATCTCCCCCTGCACAGCACCCCTGAATCTTCAGTGACATCACAGCTCCAAAAGGGTTCCAGGTGGAACGTCCAGGACCTGGAAACGAGCACAGCAGACACTGCAACGGCTGCCAAGGGTCAGTTGCTGCTCACCCTGTGTTCTGACCCTCAGTGCTGAGCTGCTGCTGCTGCCTGGGCTTTTCCTGACGCCTGCTCTGGAGCGCCAATCCCGCAGGATGTGCTCTGCTGTGCCCGTGGAGGTACAGTGCCATGCCAGGCAGGGGGCACCCGGCTTGGGCTGGGTGCAGCCATGTGGGAATGGATGGTGCAGGACAGAAAGCCCACTGGGAGGTGGTGCTTCCCCTTGCAGACTGAGAGAGACACTGTGGAGGCGATGGATGTGGACCAGGGGCTGGAAGAGGATGACATGATGGAGGTGGACTCCTCCTCTACTTCCATGTCCTCCACTGTTGAGGACATGGAAGTAGAGGTGGAGGACAACACTGAAGAAATGGAAGTGGATGAGGAAGATGACACGGAAGAGATGCAAGTTGATGAGGAGGATGAGGAGGAGCCCATGGTCCTTGGATGAAGATGGTGCCCCACAGGTAAGACAGGCAGATGCTTCCCACGCCCTGCCCACACACACACTGGGTCCCCTGACGCCAGCCCTGCCAGCCCCGGCCCAGCCCCTGGGGCCCAGCTGCCAGCCCTGCTGGGCCCAGTGCTGCCAACTGACTCCAGCTCTGCTCCTTCCTTTCTTCCAGGACTCATTCACATCATGGCACTGATGCCATGCCGTTGTAAATACGTTTTAAAGATTAGAAGTTTCCTGTAAATACGTTCACTATGTTTGAAGTTTCCTGTAAATACGTTTTGAAGATCGTTGCCCATCGGATCCCATGTAAATATGTTCTGTATATTACTGTTGATGTTGTTATAACGCTTGTTATAACGAAACATGTTCTGTAAATCCTACATTTGCCGATCTTCGGCAAATAAATACTGTTTCTTTGAAAAACCTGACTTCTCTTGGCCATTCCTTGGGGCACAGGCAGCCTTTGCACACTTGTGGGTTCCACTTGTTCCGCATTCCCGGGGCTGGAGCTCCCTGGCACGGCCACCCCGGGGCTGGAGGTCCCTGTGCACAGGGCCTCCCACTGACACCACTCCTGGCCCTGGGCACTGCTGCTCTTCCTGGCCTGGGGCACAGCGCTGTCCCCAAGAGCTCAGCTCTCACCAGCTCTCACACAGGGGGCTCTCACAGCACTGGCCCCTGCAGCCATGCCACCAAAGCAGCCAGCAAACCTTCAGCCACCCTTCCTGCTGCAGACACTGGGCCCAGAGCCGCCAGCAGGCCACAGCCATGCAAAATCCACCTGCACACTCTCAAGGCCACCAGAGCTTTGGCAACTGGGCCAGCTACATCTGGGCTGCTGCAGGGGCTGATCTTTAAGCCTTGGTGCCTCCAAAGGCCCTGGGCTCTGCTTTCCAGCCTGCTCTGCACTGCCCTGAGCCCGTATTGTTCCAGAGACAAAAGCCAAGCCAGGGCATCCTCACCCTGCCCGCATTCCTGCTGCTGCCAGCGGCCACCGGGCCCTGGGCCCGACTCGGGTGACAGCTGCAGGGACAGGGCAGCCTGTGCTGGGCAGGGGGCACGGGGCTGTGGGCCCTGGGGCTGCTGCTGGGGACCATGGTCCCAGAGGGCCCCAAGGTCAGCCCCTGCCCGGCCAGCTGCCCCCATGGCCCCACACTCCCTCAGCATCCCCATCACACCTGCCAGGGGGAAATCCCAGGGGCTTCAGGAAAGAAATTCCCCATAGTGACTAAACCAAGGGGTCCAAGGGGAAAGTCAGCACCAGCTGATGTTTACAGCACCTTGACACAGGTGGCTGCAGGGCAGGTGAGATCTCCAGGGCCTCTGGCAGTGCCTGCTCTGCACGTGAGCCTGTGCGGCTGCTCCCAGTGGGACACAGCTCAGGCCAGCCCTCAGCCCCTCACAGCTGATACCAAGGAGCAGGCTCAGAAAGCAGTTTCAGATCACTTCCTGTAGATATTTCAAAGGTCTAAATGTCATTCAAAAACCCAAACTCTAGATCTATTTTTGGTGTTGTGGCATGAGAAGCCATGAAGGTGCCTCTGAATGTGCACTCAGGGCACTTCCACTGCCATCCCAAAGGTAACACAAAGGACAGGCCTCAGCTTTCAGCACTGCTGAGCTCCTCACCCTGCAATGAAGTCTGAGGCAGAGGCAATGTTTTGCAGGCCGGGGGGCCTATCACTGGAATAGTAATACCTCATGACAATCATATAGATTTAAAGTAAGGTGAATAACCCCTCTGAATACAATGATCTTGCTCAATGTCTTTTGCGGGATCGTGCAGATTCAGCACATTTCTTGGTATCATGAACTTCCTTCTTTCCTTATATATACTCCCCTAGGATGTTCTCCCCTCCCTTAACCTCTATTAGTCCTGAATTACTGCATACAAGGTCCTTTTCCCCACCCTGAAAATCCTTGTGTGCCCACCCCCACTTTGTCTCCCTCCCTGGACCCGCTCCAGCACATTCCACAGTATTTGCTGTTTCACACATAGATCCCTCTCTTGCCTCATCCATCATGCATTCCAGCAAGCCTACTCCTAGCTCTGGGAGTGCACATCTCTCACAGTGTCTGGCTGTGGACATGCCACAAGGGCTGCCCAAACAGGGACCTTCTTTGAGAATTCCTGAGAGCCACTCCAGTGAGGATTCGGCTCTTCCACCGTCACGGGACAGAAGACGCCTCGGGTCAGCCACCGCCCTGGAGTGGGACCTGAGTTTTATCAGGGTTTGCTGAAGGCAGCATCAGCACCCTCCAGCAGCAACAGGGCTGGCTCAGCTGCTGAAGCCCAGGGGACATTTTGGACCCTCTGCATCCAGAGCCACCAGAGCAGTGAGTTGGAGGACAGCCGCCTGCAGTGCAGGATCCTTGGGAGATATTTCAGTCCTGTGGGTGGGCCACCCTTTACATCAGGGGCAGCTCTGGGTAACAAATTATCCAATCCTTAGAGGGATACATATCTTCCAGTTAGGGAGGCTCTCCTTTCAGAGTGGAAGACTTTTACTAAAGGAAGTTGGAAGCCTATTGTTCATTGGCTTTTTAATGAGTTCACAGACATGTCTGTTGATTCAGTTGGTCATGTAGCATTTTGGGACTCAGGGAAAGACTCTACCTTTTGTAAACTCAGGGAGTGATAAGAGTCGCAACATTTTACCCAATTTTTCATATGATTTATGGAGTTTTCTCAAGGGTTCAAAGTTCTAATATTCAACCCAGACTTTCTGTTCTGCCCCCCACATTCCTGACCCCACTGATACCATTAGGATGAGAGACAGAAACTGCTGTAAAGCACAGACAAGCCACCTGCTGTCTGCCATCTCCTCTCCTTCTCTACCCCCTGCCCACGTCTGTACTGATCACACTGGCCTGGATTCTAGCCTAACCCCTTCTCCAGTACCTCTCTTCCCTGGATCACCCTCAGGTAGCTCACAAAATGTAGTCCCTCCTATGGAGGGGGTGTTCAATATCAAACATCCTCCCACCCCCGGCTGTTTTATCGTGTCCTGCCCCTATGTTGGGTCCCAGCTCTGCGTCAGGTACCACCCCTGCATTGGGATCCAGCGCTTCCTTGCCTACTCCCGCTGCCCTACCCCCTCCAACTCAGCCCCTTGCGGATCCCACACTGTCGGAGCCGGAGGTGTGAGGGGCGGTACCCGGAAGGCCGCCATCTTGGCTACCAGAGGCCCACACCACCGGGCCTGGCCAGTCACCCCAAGGCCCTGCTCCTCTGCCAAAGACCAAGTTCCCTCTTCTGGAGAGGAGAGGGAAGGTTCATCGCACCTGGAGGATGAGCCTGAGGATTCTTGGCAGAGGATGGAGAAGCTCGCGGCTGAAGAGGGGGACTGGGAATTGGTAGCTAAAATACAAGCAGCACCGGTGCAGTACCAGAGGGGGGCTAACCCCTGATGGGAAGCTGTCACACAAGGGAGATGAAAGACCTTTATAAAGCTGCGAAACACCATGGGAGGGGCTTGCCCTATATTAATCATTTGTTAAATGCCATCTTTATGCACATGTTATGGTACCTCACAATCTGCACCATTTTATGCACATCCTACTTTCTCCCACTGAACTTATTCTGTGGGAAGGAATGGGGAAAAAACTAATACAACAGCTATTAAAAGACTATGCTAGAGAAGACAGGCAGGCACGCCTAACACTAGACTATCTAGGGAGGAAGATTTCACTAAGTCTCATTCAATTGACCTTCCCTGAGCTCTGATGAAGAGAATAAAGTGTGGAAAAGACAGTTCTCATGCAGACACCCAATGGAGAATCACCTACTCTAGATTTCACAGACATTCTCCAGGGACCTGGGCAATCCTTTCAAAAATTTATTGACCACCTTCCACAAGCAATAGAGAAACAAATTGAACATCCAAAAGCCAGGAAGGTACTGCCTCCTAAACTTGCTGAAACAAATGCTAACAACACCTGTAAAGACATTTTACCTTCTCTACCCCTTAGCCCAAAGCCTACCATTGCACAAATGGACAAGGTATGCACACTTACAGCATCCTTACACCGTGATGCCACCTAGCTATGGCGACCAATCAGGGTGTGGTAGAGGTGCTAGTAGCCTCCCTGGTTAATCCCTGACATACACATGAAAAAGGACCTGGCTTTAAGTGTAGGGAGATGGGACATTTTCAACAGAATTTGAAAAATGCAGACAATTACCGGGGACCTTCTATGTGTCACAGCCACTGCCCTCACTGCCCCCCTCATCCACATGCTTTCCAACACCAGCAAAACCGGTGGCCTGCGGGAAACCACACACAGACACAGAAAGGCCCTTTGCGATGACACCAAATGCGAGGCCATTGCGCCCCACGCTACCAAACATCGTGGAGAACCAGCACAGCGACCTTCTCAGATCCAGCGGGACAGCTCGATCGCTGCAGAAAACTCGACAGAAGACAGCTCTGCCCTGGAACCTAAAGGCAGCTGGTAAGCGCCTTTTCAATTCCAATCCACGCTATTTATGTTCACCATATTCCCACAGGCAAATACAGGCCTGAAGGACGGCCCAAAGACATTTTGATTTAAACCATAACCGGGAAAGGGATGCAGACACTCACTCTACCACCTGAGGTACTCGCCTTGACCTCTTTGGAGGAGATAACTGTCCAGGCTCTATGCTTAGTCCCTTTTCATTGCAAAAGGAACAGTTATAGCCAGAGCCTACCTCCTACTTGACACGATCACCACACCAGCTGATCCCATGTTGATGTGGGTACAGACAACGGGAAGAAATAGACCCATTCCAAAGTGTGCTTTGTCATGTAAAGGGAGAAAGAGATGTCTTTCAGGACTATTAGATACCAGAGCTGATGACACCATAATTTCCTGCTCTGTTTGGCTAAAAAACGGCCTCTGGTTCCAGCTGCTGGGGTGATTATTAGCTACCAGGGGAGCCACTACCAGCTTCTGGAGTCACAGTATCAGCTGCATGGAAGGTCCTGAGGGCACAGTTGCTACAGTAAGATCATTCGTCGCCCGGGCACCAATAACAATTTGAGGAAAAGACCTGTTGTCCCAAAGCGGGACAAGGCTAGAGATCCTATCAACACCTCAGGATTTCTAGACGGGGCCACAGAGCAGCGCGCCACACTTCAGTCAACCTGGAAGACCAACGACCCCATATGGGTGGATCAGTGGCCCCTCCCAGGCAGAAAGTTAAAGGCCCTGCAGTCCCACGTGCAGGAGCAGCTGCCTGTGGGCCACATTGTACCATCTACTAGCCCCTGCAATGTGCCTGTCATTATCATATGAAAGCCTGGCAAAGACAAGAGGTGGCTGCTGCAGGACCTCAGGAAAATCAACGAGGTCATTGAGGACATGGGTGCCCTCCAGTCCAGCCTGCCCTCAGCCTCCATGTTACCTCGAGATTGCCGATGGTGCACCATGCCGTAGATGTGGGTAGCATCTTTTGGAGTCCTCCTATTTTTCGGATACCTTGTTCGACATTTAGGCTGTGATTGATGGAGCCTGAGCATAGGAAGAGCATTGCTTTGAAGATTGCACGGGTTGAGATGTAGAGGAAGGCTAGTTCAGGGCGATTTAGTCCAATTGTCATTTTATTTCACAGTTATTGGCAGAGGGTTGTTATAGATCTTAATGACTATTTTTTTGATGCCCCCACCATTCCAAATGACATCCCCTGGTTTGCCTTGACCGTCCCTGAACCACCAAACACCTTTACAGAGGTACCAGTGGACTGCATTGCTTCAAACAAAGAAGAGTAGCTCAACTATTTGGCAATGGCTTTGAGCCCAAAATCTCTCGCCCAGATGGAAAAGACATCCTAATGCTATCATTTTTCATTACATGGACGATACAGTCATTTGTGCAGAAGCTCAAATCATTTTGGACGTTGCACGACAAGATGTCATCACTGTGGTACAGCAGAAGGGTTTTGAGATTGCAGCAGATAAAGTTCAAAAGACAGGAAGTACCTTGGGCTAAAGAGCACAGAGAGAACCATCACACCCCAAACACTGCACATCAAGGACAACCCAAACACTCTGCAAGAACCCCAAATGCTCTGTGGAACAATCAGTTGGGTACGTTCACTCCTGGCAATCACCACAGAAGATCTCATGCCACTGTTCCTGCTCTGTAAAGGCAGAGAAGGACTTGATTCCTCTTATCACTGACACCAGAGGCAGAAGCAGCTGTACAAAAGGTCTTCTGGGTGATTCAAACTAAACAGGCACACAGATACCACCCTAATTTTCCTTTCTCTAAGGCAATCCTTGGTGTAGTCCAAAATTCCATACATTATTGTTTCAGTGGGACTATACTATCTCAGGTGCCCTGATAATAATTGAATGCGTTTTCAGAGCACACCAACCTACTAAAACAATAACAACCCAACAGAAAGTTATTGCAGAACTAGTGCAGGAAACCTAGAGAGCGTCTGTGCTCCCTTGCAGGAATAGACCTTGTGAATATTTACTTACTTCTCACTCAAGAGCACCTCAATTGCCTACTTCAAACATCTGAACCACTGCAATACACCTTAGATCATTTTTACACATATTAGGATCAGCCATCAATTCTACCACCAAAATATTCCTGTGCTGCTCAGGATGTTCAAAATTACCCCAGACCCGGCAAGATCCATTGTAGCCACCTGCCCAAATTGTCAGGAACATGGCCTTGCTTCTGTCACAGCAGGAGCCAGTCCAAGAGGACTAGAGAGTCTCCACATCTGGCAACCAGACATCACACACTAAACTCCTTTGGACAGACTAAAATACATCCACGTCTCAATCGATGCCTTTACCAGTGTGATTTTTGGCTCTGTCCATGCTGCAGAAAAATCAGAAGATGCTATAAAACATTACTTTTTCATTTGTTCCACCTTAGCACTTCCACAGGAAATTTACACTGATAATGCTCTTGCTTATACCTTGCACTGATTCAAACAAGGGGCTTTCTGACCACTGGGGTATAAAACATGTCACAGGCATACCACACTCCACCACAGGACAGTCCATAGCTGAGAGGGCCAACTGAGCCATCAGAAGGATCTTAGATCAACTGAGAGGGGTAGTCCAGATATTATCTCCCATTGAGACACTGGCCAAGGCCTTTGATGTACTCAACTTTTTGAACAACTCATTTAGGGAGACAACTCCCCCAGTCATCAGGCATTTCACTAATTCAGCTGCAGCCCAATTAAAAAAACAGCCACCTGTGTTGACCAAAGACCCTGAATCTAAACAAATTATCGGCACCTTCCCATTGATTACTTGGGGAAGAGAAGATGCCCTTGTCTCTACAGCAACACTCCTAAGATGAATCCCAGCAAAATACATAAAAACTCTTTCTGGAAATGGTGAGGCAAACACCAGAGCCACCATCAGAAGAACAGAATCAAAGAGTAAGAGAGACAGCAGCAGCCTGGGAAAGAAGAAAAAGAAGGACAGAAGAAGATCTCCTAAGCAGCATTGACCACACACACCAAGACCAAGATGGCTCAGACACCACTAAGCAGGATATATGAATTTACACTTGTAAAAATTATATTTTAGCATTGATACATGATTCTTCTAATAAGCTGTGTTCACACCCTTGGCTTACTGAAGAGAAAGTTTAGTGGGAACAAAACTTAACTTTCATCTTCTAATCTCTTTATCTGTTTACTTTTAGGACACCCAAGCCTGCAGATAATAAATCAGACTAAGTCCGAGGGTGCTGCCGTTTGTAGCCGCTGCAGCAGGAATCTGGATGCTCCTCACTGAGCCGCGTGCCTTCAGCTGGGCACTTCCACAGACAAGCCACAATGTCTTGTCCATGGCCATGGCTGTCAGGCATTTGAAGGCATGTGTTTTTTCTACCCGTTGTCACATAGGGAGTCAGTATATCAGGGCATCCAGCTGCTAAAAGATCAAGGAAACAAGATCCAGATGGAAGGCAACTACGACTGGTTCACTAGACTTTGCAAACACAGGGCTTTGCGAGGCTGGCTTTCATCTTTAGTTAAGACTGTTGTGTGGGCTTTGTTTTTTGTATTCATTGTGTTTTTTATTTTATCCGTTTTTGCTAAATACCTCCAAAAGTCTATGGCAGAAGCTTTCTTTCTAGATAACAAAAAGGGGGAGATGTGAGGGCCTAGGGGCCTACCACTGGAACTGTAATACCTCAGGGCAAAGTGACCAAGGTAAAAAAAAGTCACCGCTCTGAATGCAATGGTCTCGCCCATGGACATTTGCAGGCTCATGGTGATGCAGCACGTTTTTCTGGCATCAGCCAGTTCAACGGCTGCATTTTCCCTTCATGTACTCCCTCAGAATGTTCCAAATCTCTTGTATCTGTTTGGTCCTGGCTTACTGTAATGATCCTGCGCTGTTCACCCCCATATTGTGTGCCCAGCCCCATTTTGTCTCCATTCCTGGACCCTCTTCAGCGCAATCCACACTACTTGGATTTCCACACAACGATCCCTCTCTTGCCTCATACATCAGCCATCCAAGCAAGCCAGCTCCCAGCTCTGCGACTGCAGGTCCCTCACAGAGGTTGCTGTGGGCAGGCTGCAACACAGGAACTCAGTGCACCAGGGACTGGGCCTCTAATAAAAGGCATGAATCCCACAGCCCACGCAACCCAAAGACTTCCATGTTTTTTCTTTTTCCTTATTCTCTCAATTCTCAAGCCATATTCCGCATTTTTTCTGACTGGGAACTTGGCTTGTCTCTCTCCTGTCTGCAGGTTAAGTCACACGTGTTACCCTGCAGGAACAGCCTGAAACACAGGGAAGTGGGAGAGCACACTTTCTCAGGAACTGTAGTGACAGGACAGGGAGGAATGGGATCAAACTGCAAGAGGGGGAAGAGATTTGAGGATGGGAAGAAGTTCTTTACTCTCAGGGTGCTTGTCCCTGACACAGAGACCAGTGCAGAGGGGATGTGGATGCCCCATCCCCAGCAACATCCAAGGACAGGTGGGACACGGGCCACATTCCACATGGTGTGCTGGGAGCTAGCTTAGCTTGGAACCAGATCATCTTGAGGGTCCCTTCCAAGCCAAACAATTCAAGGATTGGATCATTTCGCCATCCCCATCTCCCACTGCACAGCACCCCTGAATCTTCAGTGACATCACAGCTCCCAGAGGGTTCCAGGTGGAACGTCCAGGACCTGGAAACGAGCACAGCAGACACTGCAACGGCTGCCAAGGGTCAGTTGCTGCTCACCCTGTGTTCTGACCCTCAGCGCTGAGCTGCTGCTGCCGCCTGGTCTCTTCCCGCTGCCGGCTCTGGAGAGCCAATCCCGCAGGATGTGCTCTGCTGTGCCAATGGAGGTACAGTGCCATGCCAGGCAGGGGGCACCCAGCTTGGGCAGGCTGCAGCCCTGTGGGAATGGATGGTGTGGGACAGGAAGCCCACTGGGAGATTGTGCTGCCCCTTGCAGACTGACAGAGACACCGTGGAGGCAATGGATGTAGGCCAGGGGCTGGAAGAGGATGACATGATGGAGGTGGACTCCTCCTCTACTTCCATGTCCTCCCCTGTTGAGGACATGGAAGTAGACGAGGAGGAGACCATCAAGAAGATGGAGGTGGACATGGAGGATGACACGGAAGATATGGAAGTGGATGAGAAGGATGAGGAGGAGCCCATGGTCCTTGGATGAAGATGATGCCCCACAGGTAAGACAGGCAGATGCTTCCCACGCCCTGCCCACGCACACACTGGGTCCCCTGACGCCAGGCTGGGGCTGGGCTGGATGGCCCCGCCCAGGGACACGGTGCCCGCAGGGGGCCTGGATTGTGCTGCCACAAGCACCAGCCCCGGCCTGCCCTGCGCTTTCCTGGGGCCACGCCAGCCCTGCAAGCACCGGCCCAGCCCCTGGGGCCCAGCTGCCAGCCCTGCTGGGCCCAGTGCTGCCAGCTGAGTCCATCTTTGCTGCTTCCTTTCTTACAGGACCCATACACATGATGGCACCGATCAGATGCATTTGTAAATATGTTTGAAAGTTTAGAAGTTTCCTGTAAATATGTTTTCTACGTTAGAAGTTCTCTGTAAATACGTTTTGAAGATTGTTACCCCATCGGATCCCATGTAAATATCTTCTGTACGTTGTTGTTGTTGTTGTTATAACGATTGTTATAATGACACATGTTCTGAAAATCCTAGATTTGCCAATTTTGGCAAATAAATACTGTTTCTTTTTAAAACCTGACTCCTCTTGGCCATTCCTTTGGGCACAGGCAGCCTTTGCACATTTGTGGGTTCCACTTGTTCCACGTTCCCACTGCTGGAGGTCCCTGGGGGTGCTGGCACGGCCACCCCTGGGCTGGGGGTGCCTGTGCACAGGGGCTCCCACTGACACCACTCCTTGCCCTGGGCACTGCTGCTCTTCCTGGCCTGGGGCACAGCGCTGTCCCCAAGAGCTCAGCTCTCACCAGCTCTCACACAGGGGGCTCTCACAGCACTGGCCCCTGCAGCCATGCCACCAAAGCAGCCAGCAAACCTTCAGCCACCCTTCCTGCTGCAGACACAGGCACTCCTGGGCCCAGAGCCGCCAGCAGGCCACAGCCATGCAAAATCCACCTGCACACTCTCAAGGCCACCACAGCCTTGGCAACTGGGCCAGCTGCATCTGGGCTGCTGCAAGGACAGATCTTGCAGCCTTGCAGCCTCCAAAGGCCCTGGGCTCGGCTTCCCAGCCTGCTTTGCACTGCCCTGAGCCTGCATTGTTCCAGAGACAAGAGCCAAGCCAGGGCATCCTCACCCTGCCCGCATTCCTGCTGCTTCCAGCGGCCACCGGGCCCTGGGCCCGACTCGGGTGACAGCTGCAGGGACAGGGCAGCCTGTGGTGGGCAGGGGGCACGGGGCTTTGGGCCCTGGGGCTGCTGCTGGGGGCCATGAGCCCAAGAGGGCCCCAAGCTCAGCCCCTGCCCGGCCAGCTGCCCCCAAAGCCCCACACTCCCTGAGCATCCCCATCACACCTGCCAGGGGAAATACCACGGGCTTCAGGAAAGAAATTCCCCATAGTGACTAAACCAAGCGGTCCAAGGGGAAAGTACACACCAGCTGATATTTACCCACCCTTACAATGGTGGCTGCAGGGCAGGTGAGATCTCCAGGGCCTCTGGCAGGGCCTGCTCTGCACGTGAGCCTGTGCGGCTGCTCCCAGTGGGACACAGCACCAGGCTCAGGCCAGCCCTCAGCCCCTCACAGCTGATCCCAAGGAGCAGGCTCAGAAAGCAGTTTCAGACCACTTCCTCTAGATATTTCAAAGGACTAAATGTCATTCAAGGAAGCCACCTTGCACATTCAGTTTTGGTGTCGTGGCATGAGAAGTCATGAAGGTGCCTCTGAATGTGCACTCAGGGCACTTCCACTGCCATCCCAAAGGGAACACAAAGGACAGGCCTCTGCTTTCAGCACTGCTGCGCTCCTCAATGAAGTCATAAATGAAGTCTCAGGAAGTCGTAGATTTTTGGAGTTCCAGGGGCCTACCATTGCAACTCCAACACCTCATTAGTGCTATGACGAACTAAAGTAAGTTGCGGCACCCCTCTAAAGCAATGATCTTGCCCATTGGCTTTTGTGGGGTCATGGGGATTCAGGTAATTTTCATAATATCATGAAGTTTTTTCTTTCCTTCTATGTACTCCCCTAGGTGTTCTCCCCTTTCTTATCCTCTATTGGTCCTAAGTTACTGCATACAAGGTCCTTTTTTCCTGCATATAACACCTTGTGTGCCCAGCCTCATTTTGTCTCCCTCCCTGGACCCTCTCCAGCACAAACCACACTGTTTGGAGTTCCACACAAACGCTCCTCTCTTGCCTCATCCATCATCCATTCAAGCAAGCCTGCTCCCAGCTCTGGGAGTGCACGTCTCTCACACAGGCTGGCTGTGGACATGCCACAACAAGGGGTGCCCAAACAGGGACCTTCTTTGAGAATTCCTGAGAGCGATTCCAGTGACGATTCCACTGTTCCACCGTCACGGGACAGAAGACGCCTTGGGTCAGCCTCCGCCCTGGAGTGAGACCTGAGTTTTATCAGGGCTTGCTGAAGGCAGCGTTGGCACCCTCCTCCAGCAGCAAGAGGGCCGACTCGATGGACAAAGCCCATGGCATATTTTGAAACACCTGCATCCAGAGCCACCAGAGCAGTGAGCTGGGGGACAGCCACCAGCAGTGCAGGATCTTTGGGCCATATTTTAGTCCTGGGGGTGGGCAGCCCTTTACATCAGGGGCAGCTCTAGGTAACAAATTATCCAAAGATGAGAGGGACGTATATGTTCCAGTTAGGGACGTTCTCCTTTCAGAATGGAAGACTTTTACTAAGGGAAGTTTGAAGTCGTTTGTTCATTGGCTGTTTACGGAGCTCCCAGACATTTCTGTTGATTCAGTTCGTCATGTAGCATTTTGGGACTGAGTTAGGGAAAGACTCTATCTTTTGCAAACTCAGGGAGTGATAAGAGTCGCAACATTTTCCACAATTTTTCACATGTTTTATGGAGTTTTCTCAAGGGTTCAAAGTTCTAATATTCAACCCAGACTTTCAGTTCTGCCCCCTGCATTCCTGAACCCACTGACACCATTAGGATGAGAGACAGAAACTGCTGTAAAGCACAGACAAGCCACCTGCTGTCTGCCATCTCCCCTCCTTCTCTACCCCCTGCCCACGTCTGTACTGATCACACTGGCCTGGATTCTAGCCTAACCCCTTCTCCAGTACCTCTCCTCCCTGGATCCCCATCAGGTAGCTCACAAAATGGAGTCCCTCCTCTGGAGGGGGTTGTCAATGTCAAACTCCCTCCCACCCCCAGCTCTCTCATCAAATCCTCCCCCTGTGTTGGATCCCAGCTCTGCTTCAGGAACCACCCCTGCATTGGGATCCAGCGCTTCCTTGCCTACTCCCGCTGCCCTACCCCCTCCAACTCAGCCCCTTGCGGATCCCACACTGTCGGAGCCGGAGGTGTGAGGGGCGGTACCCGGAAGGCCGCCATCTTGGCTACCAGAGGCCCACACCACCGGGCCTGGCCAGTCACCCCAAGGCCCCGCTCCTCTGCCAGAGACCAAGTTCCCTCTTCTGGAGAGGAGAGGGAAGGGTCATCCCACCTTCAGCATGAGCCTGAGGATTCTTGGCAGAGGATGTGGAAGCTGGCGACAGAAGAGGGGAACTGGGAATTGGTAGCTAAAATACAAGAAGCACCGGTGCAGAAGCAGAGGGGGACAAGCCCCATTTGGAAGTTCTCATACATGGGAGATGAAAGACCTTTAGAAAGCAGCGAAAGACCATGGGAGGGGCTTGCCCTATATTAATCATTTGTTAAATACCATCTATACAATACATGTGTTGGTGCCCCACAATTTGTGCCACTTTATGCGCATCCTACTTTCTCCCACTGAAATTATTCTGTGGGAAGGAATGGGGAAAAAACTACTACAACAACTATTAAAAGACTATGCTAGAGAAGAGAGGCGGGCACACCTAACACTAGACCATCTAGCCAGGGAGGAAGATTTCACTAAACCTCATTCAATAGACCTTCCTGGAGCTCTGTTAGAAGAGACCTGCAGGGACCTGGGAAATCCCTTCTAAAATTTATTGATCACCTTACACAAGCAATAGAGAAGAAAGTTGAACATCCAAAAGCCAGGAAGGTACTGCTTACTAAACTTGCTGAAACAAATGCTAAAAACACCTTTAAAGACATTTTACCTTCTCTACCCCTCAACAGAAAGCCTACCATTGCACAAATGGTCGTGGCATGCACCATTAGGCCATCCTTATACTGTAATGCTACCCGACATAATGCTTCCTGTCAGGGTATACTAGAGGTGCTAGTAGCCTCCCTGGTTATTCCCTGACATACACATGAAAAAGGACCTGGCTTTAAGTGTAGGGAGATGGGGCATTTTCAACAGAATTATAAAAATACAGGCTATTACCAGGCACCTTCTAGGTGTCACAGCCACTGTCCTCACGGCCCCCCTCGTCCACATGCTTTCCAACACCAGCAAAACCGGTGGCCTGCGGGAAACCCCACACAGACACAGAAAGGCCCCAGGCAAAGACACCAAATGCGAGGCTGTTCTGCCCTTCTCTCCCCAACATCATGGAGAACCAGCACAGCGACCTTCTCAGATCCAGCGGGACAGCTCGATCGCTGCACAAAACTCCACATCTGGCAACCAGACATCACACACTAAGCTCCTTTGGACAGACTAAAATACATCCACGTCTCAATCGATGCCTTTACCAGTACGTTTTTTGGCTCTGTCCATGCTGGAGAAAAATCAGAAGATGCTATAAAACATTACTTTTTCGTTTGTTCCACCTTAGCACTTCCACAGGAAATTTACACTGATAATGCTCTTGCTTATACCTTGCACTGATTCAAACAAGGGGCTTTCTGACCACTGGGGTATAAAACATGTCACAGGCATACCACACTCCACCACAGGACAGTCCATAGCTGAGAGGGCCAACTGAGCCATCGAAAGGATCTTTGATCAACTGAGAGGGGTAATCCAGATATTATCTTCCATTGAGACACTGGCCAAGGCCTTTGATGTACTCAACTTTTTGAACAACTCATTTATGGAGACAACTCCCCCAGTCATCATGCAGCTTACTAATTCAACTGCAGCCCAATTAAAAGACCAGCCACCTGTGTCAATCAAAGAACCTGAATCTAAACAATTTATGGACACCTACCCATTAATTACTTGGGGAAGAGAAGATGCCCTTGTCTCTACAGCAACACTCCTAAGATCGATCCCAGCAAAATACATAAAAACTCTTTCTGGGAACGGTGAGGCTAACACCAGAGCCACCATCAGAAGAACAGAATGGAAGCCTAAGAGAGACAGCAGCAGCCTGGGAAAGAAGAAAAAGAAGGACAGAAGAAGATCTCCTATGCAGCGTTGACCACACACACCAAGACCAAGATAGCTCAGACACCACTAACCAGGATATATGAATTAACATTTGTAAAAGCTATATTTTAGCATTGATATAAGATTCTTCTAATAAGCTGTTTTCACACCCTTGGCTTATGGAACAGAAAGTTTAGTGGGACCTGAACTTATGTTTCATCTTCTACTCACTTTATCTGTTTACTTTTAGCCCAAACAAGCCTCCAGATACTAAATGAGCCCAAGTCAGACAATGCTGCTGTTGGTTGCTGCTGACATAGAGAACTGGATGCTCCTCACTGAGCCGCATGCCTTCAGCTGGCTGCTTCCACAGACAAGCCACCATTTCTTGTCCACGGCCATGGCTGTCAGACACTACAAGGCATGTGTTTTTTCAACCTGCTGTCACATAGGGAGTCAGTATATCAGGGCATCCAGCTGCTAAAAATCAAGGAAAGAAGATCCAGATGGAGGGCAACTACAACTGGTTCACTGGACTTTTCAAACACTGGGGGATAAAAGGCTGACTTTCTTGTTTAGTTAAGACTGTTTTGTGGACTTTGTTTATCGTATTCATTGTGTTGGTTATTTTATCCATTATGCTAAATGCCTGCAAAACTCTATGGCTGAAGCCTTCTTTATAGACAACAAAATGGGAAGTTCTGGGGGCCGAGGGGCCGACTGTTGGAGCTGTAATACCTCAGGGCAAAGTGACCAAGGTAAAAGAGAGACATCGCTCTGAATGCAATGGTCTCGCCCATGGACATTTGCAGGCTCATGGTGATGCAGCACGTTTTGTTGGTATCACCCAGTTAAACTGCAGTATTTTTCTTATATGTACTGACTCGAGAATGTTCTCCCCTCTCTTGTACCATTTTGGACCTGGCTTACTGCAATGCTACCCCGATTTCTCTCCGTCATTTTCCTGCTGTGTGCACAGCCCCATTTTGTCTCCCTTCCTGGACCCTCTTCATTGCAATCCACTGAAGTGTTTGCAGATCCCCACAAAGATCCCTCTCTCACCTCGTTCACCAGCAGTTTAAGCAAGCATGCTCCCAGCTCTGGGAGTGCAGGTCACTCAAAGAGGCTGGCTGTGGACAGGCTGAAACACAGGAACTGAGTGTAACAGGGAGCCTGGCCTCTAATAAAAGGCATGAAACCCACAGCACACCCAACGCAAAACCTTGCATGTCTCTTCTTTATCCTCCTTCTCTCAGTCCTCATGCCAATTTCCCCACTTTGTCTGACTGGGTACTTGGCTTCTCTCTCTCCTCTCTGCAGGTTCAGCTACACGTGTGACCCTGCAGGAACAGCCTGACCCAGGGAAGTGGGAGAGCACTCTTGGTCAGGAACTGTAGTGACAGGACGCAGAGGAATGCGATCAAACTGCAAGAGGGGGAAGAGATTTGATGATGGGAAGAAGTTCTTTACTCTCAGGAGGCTTATCCCTGACACAGGGACCTGTGCAGAGAGGCGTTGGATGCCCCATCCCCAGCAACATCCAAGGACAGGTGGGACAGGGGCCGCAGCAACCTGCTCTGCTGGGAGCTTGCTCACCTTGGAACCACATCACTTTAAGGGTCCCTTCCAAGCCAAACCATTCAAGGATTGGATCATTCTGCCATCCCCATCTCCCCCTGCACAGCACCCCTGAATCTTCAGTGACATCACAGCTCCCAGAGGGTTCCAGGTGGAACGTCCAGGACCTGGAAACGAGCACAGCAGACACTGCAACGGCTGCCAAGGGTCAGTTGCTGCTCACCCTGTGTTCTGACCCTCAGTGCTGAGCTGCTGCTGCTGCCTGGGCTTTTCCTGACGCCTGCTCTGGAGCGCCAATCCCGCAGGATGTGCTCTGCTGTGCCCGTGGAGGTACAGTGCCATGCCAGGCAGGGGGCACCCGGCTTGGGCTGGGTGCAGCCATGTGGGAATTGATGGTGCGGGACAGAAAGCCCACTGGGAGGTGGTGCTTCCCCTTGCAGACTGAGAGAGACACTGTGGAGGCGATGGATGTGGACCAGGGGCTGGAAGAGGATGACATGATGGAGGTGGACTCCTCCTCTACTTCCATGTCCTCCACTGTTGAGGACATGGAAGTAGAGGTGGAGGACAACACTGAAGAAATGGAAGTGGATGAGGAAGATGACACGGAAGAGATGCAAGTTGATGAGGAGGATGAGGAGGAGCCCATGGTCCTTGGATGAAGATGGTGCCCCACAGGTAAGACAGGCAGATGCTTCCCACGCCCTGCCCACACACACACTGGGTCCCCTGACGCCAGCCCTGCCAGCCCCGGCCCAGCCCCTGGGGCCCAGCTGCCAGCCCTGCTGGGCCCAGTGCTGCCAACTGACTCCAGCTCTGCTCCTTCCTTTCTTCCAGGACTCATTCACATCATGGCACTGATGCCATGCCGTTGTAAATACGTT
This sequence comes from Melospiza melodia melodia, assembly GCF_035770615.1. Lineage (NCBI taxonomy): Eukaryota > Metazoa > Chordata > Aves > Passeriformes > Passerellidae > Melospiza > Melospiza melodia. Next base: position 24,632,577 of record NC_086200.1, read on the forward strand.
TTAAAGATTAGAAGTTTCCTGTAAATACGTTCACTATGTTTGAAGTTTCCTGTAAATACGTTTTGAAGATCGTTGGCCCATCGGATCCCATGTAAATATGTTCTGTATATTACTGTTGATGTTGTTATAACGCTTGTTATAACGAAACATGTTCTGTAAATCCTACATTTGCCGATCTTCGGCAAATAAATACTGTTTCTTTGAAAAACCTGACTTCTCTTGGCCATTCCTTGGGGCACAGGCAGCCTTTGCACACTTGTGGGTTCCACTTGTTCCGCATTCCCGGGGCTGGAGCTCCCTGGCACGGCCACCCCGGGGCTGGGAGTCCCTGTGCACAGGGGCTCCCACTGACACCACTCCTGGCCCTGGGCACTGCTGCTCTTCCTGGCCTGGGGCACAGCGCTGTCCCCAAGAGCTCAGCTCTCACCAGCTCTCACCCAGGGGGCTCTCACAGCACTGGCCCCTGCAGCCATGCCACCAAAGCAGCCAGCAAACCTTCAGCCACCCTTCCTGCTGCAGACACAGGCACTCCTGGGCCCAGAGCCGCCAGCAGGCCACAGCCATGCAAAATCCACCTGCACGCTCTCAAGGCCACCAGAGCTTTGGCAACTGGGCCAGCTACATCTGGGCTGCTGCAGGGGCTGATCTTTAAGCCTTGGTGCCTCCAAAGGCCCTGGGCTCTGCTTTCCAGCCTGCTCTGCACTGCCCTGAGCCCGTATTGTTCCAGAGACAAAAGCCAAGCCAGGGCATCCTCACCCTGCCCGCATTCCTGCTGCTGCCAGCGGCCACCGGGCCCTGGGCCCGACTCGGGTGACAGCTGCAGGGACAGGGCAGCCTGTGCTGGGCAGGGGGCACGGGGCTGTGGGCCCTGGGGCTGCTGCTGGGGACCATGGTCCCAGAGGGCCCCAAGGTCAGCCCCTGCCCGGCCAGCTGCCCCCATGGCCCCACACTCCCCAAGCATCCCCATCACACCTGCCAGGGGGAAATCCCAGGGGCTTCAGGAAAGAAATTCCCCATAGTGACTAAACCAAGGGGTCCAAGGGGAAAGTCAGCACCAGCTGATGTTTACAGCACCTTGACACAGGTGGCTGCAGGGCAGGTGAGATCTCCAGGGCCTTTGGCAGTGCCTGCTCTGCACGTGAGCCTGTGCGGCTGCTCCCAGTGGGACACAGCTCAGGCCAGCCCTCAGCTCCTCACAGCTGATACCAAGGAGCAGGCTCAGAAAGCAGTTTCAGATCACTTCCTGTAGATATTTCAAAGGTCTAAATGTCATTCAAAAACCCAAACTCTAGATCTATTTTTGGTGTTGTGGCATGAGAAGCCATGAAGGTGCCTCTGAATGTGCACTCAGGGCACTTCCACTGCCATCCCAAAGGTAACACAAAGGACAGGCCTCAGCTTTCAGCACTGCTGAGCTCCTCACCCTGCAATGAAGTCTGAGGCAGAGGCAATGTTTTGCAGGCCGGGGGGCCTATCACTGGAATAGTAATACCTCATGACAATCATATAGATTTAAAGTAAGGTGAATAACCCCTCTGAATACAATGATCTTGCTCAATGTCTTTTGCGGGATCGTGCAGATTCAGCACATTTCTTGGTATCATGAACTTCCTTCTTTCCTTATATATACTCCCCTAGGATGTTCTCCCCTCCCTTAACCTCTATTAGTCCTGAATTACTGCATACAAGGTCCTTTTCCCCACCCTGAAAATCCTTGTGTGCCCACCCCCACTTTGTCTCCCTCCCTGGACCCGCTCCAGCGCATTCCACAGTATTTGCTGTTCCACACATAGATCCCTCTCTTGCCTCATCCATCATGCATTCCAGCAAGCCTACTCCTAGCTCTGGGAGTGCACATCTCTCACAGTGTCTGGCTGTGGACATGCCACAAGGGCTGCCCAAACAGGGACCTTCTTTGAGAATTCCTGAGAGCCACTCCAGTGAGGATTCGGCTCTTCCACCGTCACGGGACAGAAGACGCCTCGGGTCAGCCACCGCCCTGGAGTGGGACCTGAGTTTTATCAGGGTTTGCTGAAGGCAGCATCAGCACCCTCCAGCAGCAACAGGGCTAGCTCAGCTGCTGAAGCCCAGAGGACATTTTGAACCGTCTGCATCCAGAGCCACCAGAGCAGTGAGTTGGAGGACAGCCGCCTGCAGTGCAGGATCCTTGGGAGATATTTCAGTCCTGTGGGTGGGCCACCCTTTACATCAGGGGCAGCTCTGGGTAACAAATTATCCAATCCTTAGAGGGATACATATCTTCCAGTTAGGGAGGCTCTCCTTTCAGAGTGGAAGACTTCTACTAAAGGAAGTTGGAAGCCTATTGTTCATTGGCTTTTTAATGAGTTCACAGACATGTCTGTTGATTCAGTTGGTCATGTAGCATTTTGGGACTCAGGGAAAGACTCTACCTTTTGTAAACTCAGGGAGTGATAAGAGTCGCAACATTTTACCCAATTTTTCATATGATTTATGGAGTTTTCTCAAGGGTTCAAAGTTCTAATATTCAACCCAGACTTTCTGTTCTGCCCCCCACATTCCTGACCCCACTGATACCATTAGGATGAGAGACAGAAACTGCTGTAAAGCACAGACAAGCCACCTGCTGTCTGCCATCTCCCCTCCTTCTCTACCCCCTGCCCACGTCTGTACTGATCACACTGGCCTGGATTCTAGCCTAACCCCTTCTCCAGTACCTCTCCTTCCTGGATCACCCTCAGGTAGCTCACAAAATGGAGTCCCTCCTATGGAGGGGGTGTTCAATGTCAAACACCCTCCCAACCCCCGGCTGTTTTATCGTGTCCTCCCCCTGTGTTGGATCCCAGCTCTGCGTCAGGTACCACCCCTGCATTGGGATCCAGCGCTTCCTTGCCTACTCCCGCTGCCCTACCTCCTCCAACTCAGCCCCTTGCGGCTCCCACACTGTCGGAGCCGGAGGTGTGAGGGGCGGTACCCGGAAGGCCGCCATCTTGGCTACCAGAGGCCCACACCACCGGGCCTGGCCAGTCACCCCAAGGCCCCGCTCCTCTGCCAAAGACCAAGTTCCCTCTTCTGGAGAGGAGAGGGAAGGGTCATCGCACCTGGAGGATGAGCCTGAGGATTCTTGGCAGTGGATGGAGAAGCTCGCGGCTGAAGAGGGGGACTGGGAATTGGTAGCTAAAATACAAGCAGCACCGGTGCAGTACCAGAGGGGGGCTAACCCCTGATGGGAAGCTGTCACACAAGGGAGATGAAAGACCTTTATAAAGCTGCGAAACACCATGGGAGGGGCTTGCCCTATATTAATCATTTGTTAAATGCCATCTTTATGCACATGTTATGGTACCTCACAATCTGCACCATTTTATGCACATCCTACTTTCTCCCACTGAACTTATTCTGTGGGAAGGAATGGGGAAAAAACTAATACAACAGCTATTAAAAGACTATGCTAGAGAAGACAGGCAGGCACGCCTAACACTAGACCATCTAGGGAGGAAGATTTCACTAAGTCTCATTCAATTGACCTTCCCTGAGCTCTGATGAAGAGAATAAAGTGTGGAAAAGACAGTTCTCATGCAGACACCCAATGGAGAATCACCTACTCTAGATTTCACAGACATTCTCCAGGGACCTGGGCAATGCTTTCAAAAATTTATTGACCACCTTCCACAAGCAATAGAGAAACAAATTGAACATCCAAAAGCCAGGAAGGTACTGCCTCCTAAACTTGCTGAAACAAATGCTAACAACACCTGTAAAGACATTTTACCTTCTCTACCCCTTAGCCAAAGCCTACCATTGCACAAATGGACAAGGTATGCACACTTACAGCATCCTTACACCGTGATGCCACCTAGCCATGGTGACCAATCAGGGTGTGGTAGAGGTGCTAGTAGCCTCCCTGGTTATTCCCTGACATACACATGAAAAAGGACCTGGCTTTAAGTGTAGGGAGATGGGACATTTTCAACAGAATTTGAAAAATGCAGACAATTACCGGGGACCTTCTATGTGTCACAGCCACTGCCCTCACTGCCCCCCTCATCCCCATGCTTTCCAACACCAGCAAAACCGGTGGCCTGTGGGAAACCACACACAGACACAGAAAGGCCCCGCGCAATGACACCAAATGCGAGGCCATTGCGCCCCACGCTACCAAACATCGTGGAGAACCAGCACAGCGACCTTCTCAGATCCAGTGCGACAGCTCGATCGCTGCACAAAACTCGACAGAAGACAGCTCTGCCCTGGAACCTAAAGGCAGCTGGTAAGCGCCTTTTCAATTCCAATCCACGATATTTATGTTCACCATATTCCCACAGGCAAATACAGGCCTGAAGGACGGCCCAAAGACATTTTGATTTAAACCATAACCGGGAAAGGGATGCAGACACTCACTCTACCACCTGAGGTACTCGCCTTGACCTCTTTGGAGGAGATAACTGTCCAGGCTCTATGCTTAGTCCCTTTTCATTGCAAAAGGAACAGTTATAGCCAGAGCCTACCTCCTACTTGACACGATCACCACACCAGCTGATCCAATGGTGATGTGGGCACAGACAACAGGCAGAAATAGACCCATTCCAAAGTGTGCTTTGTCATGTAAAGGGAGAAAGAGATGTCTTTCAGGACTATTAGATACAAGAGCTGATGACACCATAATTTCCTGCTCTGTTTGGCTAAAAAACGGCCTCTGGTTCCAGCTGCTGGGGTAATTATTAGCTACCAGGGGAGCCACTACCAGCTTCTGGAGTCACAGTATCAGCTGCATGGAAGGTCCTGAGGGCACAGTTGCTACAGTAAGATCATTCGTCGCCCGGGCACCAATAACAATTTGAGGAAAAGACCTGTTGTCCCAAAGCGGGACAAGGCTAGAGATCCTATCAACACCTCAGGATTTCTAGACGGGGCCACAGAGCAGCGCGCCACACTTCAGTCAACCTGGAAGACCAACGACCCCATATGGGTGGATCAGTGGCCCCTCCCAGGCAGAAAGTTAAAGGCCCTGCAGTCCCACGTGCAGGAGCAGCTGCCTGTGGGCCACATTGTACCATCTACTAGCCCCTGCAATGTGCCTGTCATTATCATATGAAAAAGACAAGAGGTGGCTGCTGCAGGACCTCAGGAAAATCAACGAGGTCACTGAGGACATGGGTGCCCTCCAGTCCAGCCTGCCCTCAGCCTCCATGTTACCTCGAGATTGCCGATGGTGCACCATGCCGTAGATGTGGGTAGCATCTTTTGGAGTCCTCCTATTTTTCGGATACCTTGTTCGACATTTAGGCTGTGATTGGTGGAACCTGAGCACAGGAAGAGCATTGCTTTGAAGATTGCACGGGTTGAGATGTGAAGGAAGGCTAGTTCAGGGTGGTTTAGTCCAATTGTCATTTTATTTCACAGTTATTGGCAGAGGGTTGTTATAGATCTTAATGACTACTTTTTTGATGCCCCCACCATTCCAAATGACATCCCCTGGTTTGCCTTGTCCGCCCCTAAACCACCAAACACCTTTACAGAGGTACCAGTGGACTGCATTGCCTCAAACAAAGAAGAGTAGCTCAACTATTTGGCAATGGCTTTGAGCCCAAAATCTCTCGCCCAGATGGAAAAGACATCCTAATGCTATCGTTTTTCATTACATGGACGATACAGTCATTTGTGCAGAAGCTCAAATCATTTTGGATGTTGCAGTACAAGATGTCATCACTGTGGTACAGCAGAAGGGTTTTGAGATTGCAGCAGATAAAGTTCAAAAGACATGAAGTACCTTGGGCTAAAGAGCACAGAGAGAACCATCACACCCCAAACACTGCACATCAAGGACAACCCAAACACTCTGCAAGAACCCCAAATGCTCTGTGGAACAATCAGTTGAGTACATTCACTCCTGGCAATCACCACAGAAGATCTCATGCTACTGTTCCTGCTCCGTAAAGGCAGAGAAGGACTTGATTCCCCTGATCACTGACACCAGAGGCAGAAGCAGCTGTACAAAAGGTCTTCTGGGTGATTCAAACTAAACAGGCACACAGATACCACCCTAATTTTCCTTTCTCCCTGGCAAACCTTGGTGTAAGTCCAAAATTCCATACATTATTGTTTCAGTGGGACTATACTATCTCAGATCCTGATAATAATTGAATGCGTTTTCAGAGCACACCAACCTACTAAAACAATAACAACCCAACAGAAAGTTATTGCAGAACTAGTGCAGGAAACCTAGAGAGCATCTGTGCTCCCTTGCAGGAATACACCTTGTGAATATTTACTTACTTCGCACTCAAGAGCACCTCAATTGCCTACTTCAAACATCTGAACCACCGCAATACACCTTAGATCATTTTTACACATATTAGGATCAGCCATCAATTCTACCACCAAAATATTCCTGTGCTGCTCAGGATGTTCAAAACTACCCCACACCCGGCAAGATCCATTGTAGCCACCTGCCCAAATTGTCAGGAACATGGCCTTGCTTCTGTCACAGCAGGAGTCAGTCCAAGAGGACTAGAGAGTCTCCACATCTGGCAACCAGACATCACACACTAAGCTCCTTTGGACAGACTAAAATACATCCACGTCTCAATCGATGCCTTTACCAGTACGTTTTTTGGCTCTGTCCATGCTGGAGAAAAATCAGAAGATGCTATAAAACATTACTTTTTCGTTTGTTCCACCTTAGCACTTCCACAGGAAATTTACACTAATAATGCACTTGCTTATACCTTGCACTGATTGAAACAAGGGGCTTTCTGACCACTGGGGTATAAAACATGTCACAGGCATACCACACTCCACCACAGGACAGTCCATAGCTGAGAGGGCCAACTGAGCCATCGAAAGGATCTTTGATCAACTGAGAGGGGTAATCCAGATATTATCTCCCATTGAGACACTGGCCAAGGCCTTTGATGTACTCAACTTTTTGAACAACTCATTTAGGGAGACAACTCCCCCAGTCATCAGGCATTTCACTAATTCAGCTGCAGCCCAATTAAAAAAACAGCCACCTGTGTTGACCAAAGACCCTGAATCTAAACAAATTATCGGCACCTTCCCATTGATTACTTGGGGAAGAGAAGATGCCTTTGTCTCTACAGCAACACTCCTAAGATGAATCCCAGAAAAATACATAAAAACTCTTTCTGGAAATGGTGAGGCAAACACCAGAGCCACCATCAGAAGAACAGAATCAAAGACTAAGAGAGACAGTAGCAGCCTAGAAAAGAAGAAGGGGAAGGATAGAAGAAGATCTCCTAAGCAGCATTGACCACACACACCAAGACCAAGATGGCTCAGACACCACTAAGCAGGATATATGAATTTACACTTGTAAAAATTATATTTTAGCATTGATACATGATTCTTCTAATAAGCTGTGTTCACACCCTTGGCTTACTGAAGAGAAAGTTTAGTGGGAACAAAACTTAACTTTCATCTTCTAATCTCTTTATCTGTTTACTTTTAGGACACCCAAGCCTGCAGATAATAAATCAGACTAAGTCCGAGGGTGCTGCCGTTTGTAGCCGCTGCAGCAGGAATCTGGATGCTCCTCACTGAGCCGCATGCCTTCAGCTGGGCACTTCCACAGACAAGCCACAATGTCTTGTCCATGGCCATGGCTGTCAGACATTTGAAGGCATGTGTTTTTCTACCCGTTGTCACATAGGGAGTCAGTATATCAGGGCATCCAGCTGCTAAAAGATCAAGGAAACAAGATCCAGATGGAAGGCAACTACGACTGGTTCACTAGACTTTGCAAACACAGGGCTTTGCGAGGCTGGCTTTCATCTTTAGTTAAGACTGTTGTGTGGGCTTTGTTTTTTGTATTCATTGTGTTTTTTATTTTATCCTTTTTTGCTAAATACCTCCAAAAGTCTATGGCAGAAGCTTTCTTTCTAGATAACAAAAAGGGGGAGATGTGAGGGCCTAGGGGCCTACCACTGGAACTGTAATACCTCAGGGCAAAGTGACCAAGGTAAAAAAAAGTCACCGCTCTGAATGCAATGATGTTGCCCATGCGCATTTGCAGGCTCATGGTGATGCAGCACGTTTTTCTGGCATCAGCCAGTTCAATGGCTGCATTTTCCCTTCATGTACTCCCTCAGAATGTTCCAAATCTCTTGTATCAATTTGGTCCTGGCTTACTGTAATGATCCTGCGCTGTTCACCCCCATATTGTGTGCCCAGCCCCATTTTGTCTCCATTCCTGGACCCTCTTCAGCGCAATCCACACTACTTGGATTTCCACACAACGATCCCTCTCTTGCCTCATACATCAGCCATCCAAGCAAGCCAGCTCCCAGCTCTGCGACTGCAGGTCCCTCACAGAGGTTGCTGTGGGCAGGCTGCAACACAGGAACTCAGTGCACCAGGGACTGGGCCTCTAATAAAAGGCATGAATCCCACAGCCCACGCAACCCAAAGACTTCCATGTTTTTTCTTTTTCCTTATTCTCTCAATTCTCAAGCCATATTCCGCATTTTTTCTGACTGGGAACTTGGCTTGTCTCTCTCCTGTCTGCAGGTTAAGTCACATGTGTTACCCTGCAGGAACAGCCTGAAACACAGGGAAGTGGGAGAGCACACTTTCTCAGGAACTGTAGTGACAGGACAGGGAGGAATGGGATCAAACTGCAAGAGGGGGAAGAGATTTGAGGATGGGAAGAAGTTCTTTACTCTCAGGGTGCTTGTCCCTGACACAGAGACCAGTGCAGAGGGGATGTGGATGCCCCATCCCCAGCAACATCCAAGGACAGGTGGGACACGGGCCACATTCCACATGGTGTGCTGGGAGCTAGCTTAGCTTGGAACCAGATCATCTTGAGGGTCCCTTCCAAGCCAAACCATTCAAGGATTGGATCATTTCGCCATCCCCATCTCCCACTGCACAGCACCCCTGAATCTTCAGTGACATCACAGCTCCCAGAGGGTTCCAGGTGGAACGTCCAGGACCTGGAAACGAGCACAGCAGACACTGCAACGGCTGCCAAGGGTCAGTTGCTGCTCACCCTGCGCTCTGACCCTCAGCGCTGAGCTGCTGCTGCTGCCTGGGTTTTCCCGCTGCCGGCTCTGGAGAGCCAATCCCGCAGGATGTGCTCTGCTGTGCCAATGGAGGTACAGTGCCATGCCAGGCAGGGGGCACCCAGCTTGGGCAGGCTGCAGCCATGTGGGAATGGATGGTGTGGGACAGGAAGCCCACTGGGAGATTGTGCTGCCCCTTGCAGACTGACAGAGACACTGTGGAGGCAATGGATGTGGACCAGGGGCTGGAAGAGGATGGCATGATGGAGGTGGACTCCTCCTCTACTTCCATGTCCTCCCCTGTTGAGGACATGGAAGTAGACGAGTAGGAGACCATCGAGGAGATGGAGGTGGACATGGAGGATGACACGGAAGATATGAAAGTGGATGAGAACGATGAGGAGGAGCCCATGGTCCTTGGATGAAGATGGTGCCCCACAGGTAAGACAGGCAGATGCTTCCCACGCCCTGCCCACACACACACTGGGTCCCCTGACGCCAGGCTGGGGCTGGGCTGGATGGCCCTGCCCAGGGACACGGTGCCCGCAGGGGGCCTGGATTGTGCTGCCACAAGCACCAGCCCCGGCCTGCCCTGCGCTTGCCTGGGGCCACGCCAGCCCTGCCAGCCCCGGCCCAGCCCCTGGGGCCCAGCTGCCAGCCCTGCTGGGCCCAGTGCTGCCAGCTGAGTCCATCTTTGCTGCTTACTTTCTTACAGGACCCATGCACATGATGGCACCGATCAGATGCATTTGTAAATATGTTTGAAAGTTTAGAAGTTTCCTGTAAATATGTTTTCTACGTTAGAAGTTCTCTGTAAATACGTTTTGAAGATTGTTACCCCATCGGATCCCATGTAAATATCTTCTGTACGTTGTTGTTGTTGTTGTTATAACGATTGTTATAATGACACATGTTCTGAAAATCCTAGATTTGCCAATTTTGGCAAATAAATACTGTTTCTTTTTAAAACCTGACTCCTCTTGGCCATTCCTTTGGGCACAGGCAGCCTTTGCACATTTGTGGGTTCCACTTGTTCCACGTTCCCACTGCTGGAGGCCCCTGGGGGTGCTGGCACGGCCACCCCTGGGCTGGGGGTGCCTGTGCACAGGGGCTCCCACTGACACCACTCCTGGCCCTGGGCACTGCTGCTCTTCCTGGCCTGGGGCACAGCGCTGTCCCCAAGAGCTCAGCTCTCACCAGCTCTCACACAGGGGGCTCTCACAGCACTGGCCCCTGCAGCCATGCCACCAAAGCAGCCAGCAAACCTTCAGCCACCCTTCCTGCTGCAGACACAGGCACTCCTGGGCCCAGAGCCGCCAGCAGGCCACAGCCCTGCAAAATCCACCTGCACACTCTCAAGGCCACCACAGCCTTGGCAACTGGGCCAGCTGCATCTGGGCTGCTGCAAGGACAGATCTTGCAGCCTTGCAGCCTCCAAAGGCCCTGGGCTTGGCTTCCCAGCCTGCTTTGCACTGCCCTGAGCCCGCATTGTTCCACAGACAAGAGCCAAGCCAGGGCATCCTCACCCTGCCCGCATTCCTGCTGCTGCCAGCGGCCACCGGGCCCTGGGCCCGACTCGGGTGACAGCTGCAGGGACAGGGCAGCCTGTGCTGGGCAGGGGGCACGGGGCTTTGGGCCCTGAGGCTGCTGCTGCTGCTGGGGGCCATGAGCCCAAGAGGGCCCCAAGCTCAGCCCCTGCCCGGCCAGCTGCCCCCAAAGCCCCACACTCCGCAAGCATCCCCATCACACCTGCCAGGGGAAATACCACGGGCTTCAGGAAAGAAATTCCCCATAGTGACTAAACCAAGGGGTCCAAGGGGAAAGTACACACCAGCTGATATTTACCCACCCTTACAATGGTGGCTGCAGGGCAGGTGAGATCTCCAGGGCCTCTGGCAGTGCCTGCTCTGCACGTGAGCCTGTGCGGCTGCTCCCAGTGGGACACAGCACCAGGCTCAGGCCAGCCCTCAGCCCCTCACAGCTGATCCCAAGGAGCAGGCTCAGAAAGCAGTTTCAGACCACTTCCTCTAGATATTTCAAAGGACTAAATGTCATTCAAGGAAGCCACCTTGCACATTCAGTTTTGGTGTCGTGGCATGAGAAGCCATGAAGGTGCCTCTGAATGTGCACTCAGGGCACTTCCACTGCCATCCCAAAGGGAACACAAAGGACAGGCCTCTGCTTTCAGCACTGCTGAGCTCCTCAATGAAGTCAGCAATGAAGTCTCAGGAAGTAGTAGTTTTTTGGAGTTCCAGGGGCCTACCATTGCAACTCCAACACCTCATTAGTGCTATGACGAACTAAAGTAAGTTGCGGCACCCCTCTAAAGCAATGATCTTGCCCATTGGCTTTTGTGGGGTCATTGGGGTTCAGGTAATTTTCATGATATCATGAAGTTTTTTCTTTCCTTCTATGTACTCCCCTAGGTGTTCTCCCCTTTCTTATCCTCTATTGGTCCTAAGTTACTGCATACAAGGTCCTTTTTTCCCGCATATAACACCTTGTGTGCCCAGCCTCATTTTGTCTCCCTCCCTGGACCCTCTCCAGCACAAACCACACTGTTTGGAGTTCCACACAAACGCTCCTCTCTTGCCTCATCCATCATCCATTCAAGCAAGCCTGCTCCCAGCTCTGGGAGTGCACGTCTCTCACACAGGCTGGCTGTGGACATGCCACAACAAGGGGTGCCCAAACAGGGACCCTCTTTGAGAATTCCTGAGAGCGATTCCAGTGACGATTCCACTGTTCCACCGTCACGGGACAGAAGACGCCTTGGGTCAGCCTCCGCCCTGGAGTGAGACCTGAGTTTTATCAGGGCTTGCTGAAGGCAGCGTTGGCACCCTCCTCCAGCAGCAAGAGGGCCGACTCGATGGACAAAGCCCATGGCATATTTTGAAACACCTGCATCCAGAGCCACCAGAGCAGTGAGCTGGGGGACAGCCACCAGCAGTGCAGGATCTTTGGGTCATATTTTAGTCCTGGGGGTGGGCAGCCCTTTACATCAGGGGCAGCTCTAGGTAACAAATTATCCAAAGATGAGAGGGACGTATATGTTCCAGTTAGGGACGTTCTCCTTTCAGAATGGAAGACTTTTACTAAGGGAAGTTTGAAGTCGTTTGTTCATTGGCTGTTTACGGAGCACCCAGACATTTCTGTTGATTCAGTTCGTCATGTAGCATTTTGGGACTGAGTTAGGGAAAGACTCTATCTTTTGCAAACTCAGGGAGTGATAAGAGTCGCAACATTTTCCACAATTTTTCACATGTTTTATGGAGTTTTCTCAAGGGTTCAAAGTTCTAATATTCAACCCAGACTTTCTGTTCTGCCCCCTGCATTCCTGAACCCACTGACACCATTAGGATGAGAGACAGAAACTGCTGTAAAGCACAGACAAGCCACCTGCTGTCTGCCATCTCCCCTCCTTCTCTCCCCCCTGCCCATGTCTGTACGGATCACACAGGCCTGGATTCTAGCCTAACCCCTTCTCCAGTACCTCTCCTCCCTGGATCACCCTCAGATAGCTCTGACAAAATGGAGTCCCTCCTCTGGAGGGGGTTGTCAATGCCAAACTCCCGCCCACCCCCAGCTCTCTCATCAAATCCTCCCCCTGTGTTGGATCCCAGCTCTGCTTCAGGAACCACCCCTGCATTGGGTTCCAGCGCTTCCTTGCCTACTCCCGCTGCCCTACCCCCTCCAACTCAGCCCCTTGCGGATCCCACACTGTCGGAGCCGGAGGTGTGAGGGGCGGTACCCAGAAGGCCGCCATCTTGGCTACCAGAGGCCCACACCACCGGGCCTGGCCAGTCACCCCAAGGCCCCGCTCCTCTGCCAGAGACCAAGTTCCCTCTTCTGGAGAGGAGAGGGAAGGGTCATCCCACTTTCAGCATGAGCCTGAGGATTCTTGGACAAGGATGTGGAAGCTGGCGACAGAAGAGGGGAACTGGGAATTGGTAGCTAAAATACAAGAAGCACCGGTGCAGAAGCAGAGCGGTGCTAAGCCCCAATTGGAAGTTCTCATACATGGGAGATGAAAGACCTTTAAAATGCAGCGAAAGACCATGGGAGGGGCCTGCCCTATATTAATAATTTGTTAAATACCATCTATACAATACATGTGTTGGTGCCCCACAATTTGTGCCACTTTATGCGCATCCTACTTTCTCCCACTGAAATTATTCTGTGGGAAGGAATGGGGAAAAAACTACTACAACAACTATTAAAAGACTATGCTAGAGAAGAGAGGCGGGCACACCTAACACTAGACCATCTAGCCAGGGAGGAAGATTTCACTAAACCTCATTCAATAGACCTTCCTGGAGCTCTGTTAGAAGAGACCTGCAGGGACCTGGGAAATCCCTTCTAAAATTTATTGATCACCTTACACAAGCAATAGAGAAGAAAGTTGAACATCCAAAAGCCAGGAAGGTACTGCTTACTAAACTTGCTGAAACAAATGCTAAAAACACCTTTAAAGACATTTTACCTTCTCTACCCCTCAACAGAAAGCCTACCATTGCACAAATGGTCGTGGCATGCACCATTAGGCCATCCTTATACTGTAATGCTACCCGACATAATGCGTCCTGTCACGGTGTAGTAGAGGTGCTAGTAGCCGCCCAGTTTATTCCCTGGCACACACATGAAAAAGGATCTTGCTTTAAATGTGGCGAGATGAGGCATTCTCAATAGAATTAAAAAAATACAGGCCATTACGAGGGACCTTCTAGGTGTCACAGCCACTGCCCTCACTGCCCCCCTTGTCCACACACTTTCCAACACCAGCAAAACCGGTGGCCTGCGGGAAACCCCACACAAAAAAAGGCCCCGCGCAATGACACCAAATGCGAGGCTGTTCTGCCCTACTCTCCCCAACATCGCGCACAACCACCACAGTGACCTTCTCAGATCCAGCGGGACAGCTTGATCGCTGCAGAAAACTCGACAGAAGACAGCTCTGCCCTGGAACCTAAAGGCAGCTGGTAAGCGCCTTTTCAATTCCAATCCACGCTATTTATGTTCACCATATTCCCACAGGCAAATACAGGCCTGAAGGACGGCCCAAAGACATTTTGATTTAAACCATAACCGGGAAAGGGATGCAGACACTCACTCTACCACCTGAGGTACTCGCCTTGACCTCTTTGGAGGAGATAACTGTCCAGGCTCTATGCTTAGTCCCTTTTCATTGCAAAAGGAACAGTTACAGCCAGATCACCACACCAGCTGATCCAATGGTGATGTGGGCACAGACAACAGGCAGAAATAGACCCATTCCAAAGTGTGCTTTGTCATGTAAAGGGAGAAAGAGATGTCTTTCAGGACTATTAGATACAGGAGATGACATCAGCATAATTTCCCTCCCTGATTGGCTAAAAGTATGGCCCCTGGTTCCAGCAGCTGGGGTAATTTTAGCCATTGCGAGAGCCACTACCAGCTTCTGGAGTCAGGGTACCAACTGCATGGAAGGTCCTGAGGTCACAGTTGCTACAGTAAGATCATTCATCACCCAGGCACCAATAACAATTTGTGGAAAGGCCTGTTGTCCCAATGGGGGACAGGTCTAGAGATGCTATCAACACCTCAGGATTTCTAGACGGGGCCACAGAGCAGCGCGCCACACTTCAGTCAACCTCTAAGATCAATGACCCCATATGGGTGGATCAGTGGCCCCTCCCAGGCAGAAAGTTAAAGGCCCTGCAGTCCCACGTGCAGGAGCAGCTGCCTGTGGGCCACATTGTACCATCTACTAGCCCCTGCAATGTGCCCGTCATTATCATATGAAAAAGACAAGAGGTGGCTGCTGCAGGACCTCAGGAAAATCAACGAGGTCATCGAGGACATGGCTGCCCTTCAGTCCAGCCTGCCCTCAGCCTCCATGTTTCCCCAACACTGGTAGATACTTGTCATACATCTAAATGACTGCTTTTTTGACTTCTTCTTGCGCCCCAATGAAAGCCTATTTTTTGCTTTTTTCCATCCCCAAATCGACAAGCACCTTAACAGAGGTGCCAGTGGACTGTATTGCCTCAAGGAAATGAAGAAGAATCTAACTACTTGTCAATGCCTTGCAGCCCAAATTCTTTCACAAAGCCGGACAAGATGTCCTAATTCTATCATTTCTCATTACATGGACCATATATTAGTTTGTTCAGAAGCTCTGATCATTTTGGACTTTGCAGTACAGGATGTCATCACTGTGGTACAGCAGAAAGGTTTTGAGATTGCAACAGATAAAGTCCAAAAGACAGACCCCTGGAAGTTCCTTGGCCTAAAAAGCACAGAGAGAACCATCACAGGCTAAACACTGCACATCAAGGACAACCCAAACACTCTTCATGGATTCCACCAGCTCTGTGGAAGCATCAGTTGGGTATGCTCACTGCTGGGAATCACCACAGAAGATCTCGTGTCACTGCTACTCCTCCGTAAAGGCAGTGAAGGACTCCATTCCCGGCAATCACTGACACCGGAGGCAGAAGCAGCTGTACAAAAGGTCTCCTGGGTGATTCAAACCAAACAGGCACACAGATACCACCCTAATTTTCCTTTCTCTCTGGCAATCCTTGGTGTAAGTCCAAAATTCCATACATTATTGTTTCAGTGGGACTCAACTATTTTAGATCCCCAAATACAAACTGAATGTATCTCCAGAGCATACCAACCTACTAAAATGATAACAACCCAACAGAAAGTTATTACACAACTAATCAGGAAAGATAGAAAATATCAGTGCTCCCTTGCAGGAACAGACCTTGTGAATATATACTTAGTTCTAACTCAAGAGCACCTCAATTGCCTACTTCAAACATCTGAACCACTGCAATACGGCTTAGATAGTTTTTGAACAGGCTGGGATAAGCCACCAATTCTACCATCAAAACATTCCTGTGCTGCTCAGGATGTTCAATATTACCCGAGACCCGGCAAGATCACTCGTTGCCACCTGCCCAATTTGTCAGGAACATGGCCTTGCTTCTCTCAGAGCCGCAGTCATTCCAAGAGCACTAGAGAGTCTCCACATCTGGCAATCAGACATCACACACTAAGCCTCTTTTGGCAGTCTAAAGTACATCCACGTCTCAATCAAAACCTTTTCCACTGGGATTTTTCCCTCTGCCCATGCTGGTGAATAATCAAAGACGTTATAAAATATTAATTTTTAATTTCTCCACCTTAGCATATCCACAGGAAATTAAAACTGATAATGCTCTTGCTTATACCTTGCACTGATTCAAACAAGGGGCTTTCTGACCACTGGGGTATAAAACATGTCACAGGCATACCACACTCCACCACAGGACAGTCCATAGCTGAGAGGGCCAACTGAGCCATCGAAAGGATCTTTGATCAACTGAGAGGGGTAGTCCAGATATTATCTTCCATTGAGACACTGGCCAAGGCCTTTTATGTACTCAACTTTTTGAACAACTCATTTAGGGAGACAACTCCCCCAGTCATCAGGCATTTTACTAATTCAGCTGCAGCCCAATTAAAAAAACAGCCACCTGTGTTGACCAAAGACCCTGAATCTAAACAAATTATCGGCACCTTCCCATTGATTACTTGGGGAAGAGAAGATGCCCTTGTCTCTACAGCAACACTCCTAAGATCGATCCCAGCAAAATGCATTAAAACTCTTTCTGGGAACTGCGAGGCAAACACCAGAGCCACCATCAGAAGAACAGAATGGAAGCCGAAGAGAGACAGCAGCAGCCTGGGAAAGAAGAAAAAGAAGGACAGAAGAAGATCTCCTAAGCAGCGTTGACCACACACACCAAGACCAAGATAGCTCAGACCTCATTAACGAGGATATATGACTTAACATTGGTAAAAATTATATTTTAGCATTGATATATATGGCTCTTATAATAAGATGTGTTCACACCCTTGCCTTATAGAAGAGAAAGTTTAGTGGGAACAAAACTTAACTTTCATCTTCTAATCTCTTAATCTGTTTACTTTTAGTACACCCAAGCCTCCAGATACTAAATTACCAAAGTCAGAGGATGCTCCCATTGGTTGATGCCGAACAGCAATCTGGATGCTCCTCACTGAGCCACATGCCTTCAGCTGGGTGCTTCCACAGACAAGCCACAAATTCTTGTCCATGTACAAGCCTGTCAGGCATTTGAAGGCATGTGTTTTTTCTACCTGCTGTCGCATAGGGAGTCAGTATACCAGGGCATCCAGCTGCTGAAAGATCAAGGAAACAAGATGCAGATGGAAGGCAACAACAACTGGTTCAGTGGACTTTCCAACCACTGGGGGATGAAAGGCTGGCTTACATCTTTGCTGAAGACTGTTGTGTGGGTGTTGTTTATCATATTCATTGTGTTGGTTACTTTAACCTTTTTTGCTAAATGCCTGCAAAACTCTATGGCAGAAGCCTTCTTTATAGACAACAAAAAGGGGGAGTAGTGAGGGCCCAGGGGCCTACCACTGGAACTGCAATACCTCAGGGAAAAGGGACCAAGGTAAAAGAGAGACACCGCTCTGAATGCAACGATCTCGCCCATGGGCATTTTCAGGCTGGTGGTGTTTTATTGGTATCACCCGGTTCAACTGCTGTATTTTCCTTATATGTATTCCCCCTAGAAGGTCCTAGCCTCTCCTGTACCGTTTCAGTCCTGGCTCTTTCCATTGCTCCCTGGCTTTTCCCCCCAATTTTCCCTCTGTGTGCCAAGCCCCATTTTGTCTCCGTTCCTGGACGCTCTTCAGTGCAATCCACTGATGCGTTTGCAGTTCCACACAAAGATCCCTCTCTCATCTTGTTCACCAGCAGTTTAACCAAGCATGCTCCCAGCTCTGGGAGTGCAGGCCACACACAGATGCTGGCTGTGGACAGGCTGAAACAGGGAACCTGGTCTCTAATAAAAGGCACGAATCTCGCAACCTACCAGGAAAAGACCTGCATGTCTCTACTTTTTCCTTATCCTCTCAGTCCTCATGCCACTTTCCCCATCATTTCTGACAGGGAACATGGATTCTCTCTCTCCTGTCTGCAGGTCCAGCCACACATATGACCCTGCAGGAACAGCCTGACCCAAAGGGAAGTGGCAGAACACACTTTGTCAGGAACTTTAGTGACAGAACAAGGAGGAATGGGATCAAACTGCAAGAGGTAGAGGAGATTTGATGATGGGACGAAGTTCTTTACTCTCAGGGTGCTTGTCCCTGACACAGGGACCTGTGCAGAGAGGCTGTGGATGCCCCATACCCAGCAACGTCCAAGGACAGGTGGGACAGGGGCCGCAGCAACCTGCTCTTCTGGGAGCTTGCTCAGCTTGGAACCACATCACTTTAAGGGTCCCTTCCAAGCCAAACCATTCAAGGATTGGATCATTTCGCCATCCCCATCTCCCACTGCACAGCACCCCTGAATCTTCAGTGACATCACAGCTCCCAGAGGGTTCCAGGTGGAACGTCCAGGACCTGGAAACGAGCACAGCAGACACTGCAACGGCTGCCAAGGGTCAGTTGCTGCTCACCCTGCGCTCTGACCCTCAGTGCTGAGCTGCTGCTGCCGCCTGGGCTTTTCCTGACGCCTGCTCTGGAGCGCCAATCCCGCAGGATGTGCTCTGCTGTGCCCGTGGAGGTACAGTGCCATGCCAGGCAGGGGGCACCCGGCTTGGGCAGGCTGCAGCCATGTGGGAATGGATGGTGCGGGACAGGAAGCCCACTGGGAGGTGGTGCTTCCCCTTGCAGACTGACAGAGACACTGTGGAGGCAATGGATGTGGACCAGGGGCTGGAAGAGGATGGCATGATGGAGGTGGACTCCTCCTCTACTTCCATGTCCTCCCCTGTTGAGGACATGGAAGTAGACGAGGAGGAGACCATCGAGGAGATGGAGGTGGACATGGAGGATGACACGGAAGATATGGAAGTGGATGAGAAGGATGAGGAGGAGCCCATGGTCCTTGGATGAAGATGGTGCCCCACAGGTAAGACAGGCAGATGCTTCCCACGCCCTGCCCACGCACACACTGGGTCCCCTGACGCCAGGCTGGGGCTGGGCTGGATGGCCCTGCCCAGGGACACGGTGCCCGCAGGGGGCCTGGATTGTGCTGCCACAAGCACCAGCCCCGGCCTGCCCTGCGCTTGCCTGGGGCCACGCCAGCCCTGCAAGCACCGGCCCAGCCCCTGGGGCCCAGCTGCCAGCCCTGCTGGGCCCAGTGCTGCCAGCTGAGTCCAGCTCTGCTGCTTCCTTTCTTACAGGACCCATGCACATGATGGCACCGATCAGATGCATTTGTAAATATGTTTGAAAGTTTAGAAGTTTCCTGTAAATATGTTTTCTACGTTAGAAGTTCTCTGTAAATATGTTTTGAAGATTGTTACCCCATCGGATCCCATGTAAATATCTTCTGTACGTTGTTGTTGTTGTTGTTATAACGATTGTTATAATGACACATGTTCTGAAAATCCTAGATTTGCCAATTTCGGCAAATAAATACTGTTTCTTTTAAAAACCTGACTCCTCTTGGCCATTCCTTTGGGCACAGGCAGCCTTTGCACATTTGTGGGTTCCACTTGTTCCACGTTCCCACTGCTGGAGGTCCCTGGGGGTGCCGGCACGGCCACCCCTGGGCCGGGGGTGCCTGTGCACAGGGGCTCCCACTGACACCACTCCTTGCCCTGGGCACTGCTGCTCTTCCTGGCCTGGGGCACAGCGCTGTCCCCAAGAGCTCAGCTCTCACCAGCTCTCACACAGGGCGCTCTCACAGCACTGGCCCCTGCAGCCATGCCACCAAAGCAGCCAGCAAACCTTCAGCCACCCTTCCTGCTGCAGACACAGGCACTCCTGGGCCCAGAGCAGCCAGCAGGCCACAGCCATGCAAAATCCACCTGCACGCTCTCAAGGCCACCACAGCCTTGGCAACTGGGCCAGCTACATCTGGGCTGCTGCAGGGGCTGATCTTTAAGCCTTGCAGCCTCCAAAGGCCCTGGGCTCTGCTTCCCAGCCTGCTCTTCACTGCCCTGAGCCCGCATTGTTCCACAGACAAAAGCCAAGCCAGGGCATCCTCACCCTGCCCGCATTCCTGCTGCTGCCAGCGGCCACCGGGCCCTGGGCCCGACTCGGGTGACAGCTGCAGGGACAGGGCAGCCTGTGCTGGGCAGGGGGCACGGGGCTGTGGGCCCTGAGGCTGCTGCTGCTGCTGGGGGCCATGAGCCCAAGAGGGCCCCAAGGTCAGCCCCTGCCCGGCCAGCTGCCCCCAAAGCCCCACACTCCCTGAGCATCCCCATCACAGCTGCCAGGGGAAATACCACGGGCTTCAGTAAAGAAATTCCCCATAGCGACTAAACCAAGGGGTCCAAGGGGAAAGTCAGCACCAGGTGATGTTTACCCACCTTTACAAAGGTGGCTGCAGGGCAGCAAGCAAGAAAGATTTTAAAAAACCCAAAACAAACCACAACAGAGAAACCTAAAAAACCTTCAACAGCTGAGCCCTGCTCAAGTTATTTCTTTAGGGACAGCTACCACTCTCCAGCTGAAATGCTGGGCTTTTGGGGAAAAAGAAAATTACATGTTCACCTCCAAATTGAAAAGGATTAAGATAAGAGAACCTTTCAAACTAAAAATTACTGTCCGAAAGCTTTCATCTTTGCAAGAAATCTCTAGGTAAGACCAGCCTGACAGTTAAACAACTGGTTCTTCTGGTGGGGAGAAACCCTCCTCCTTAAGGGAAGCAGCCTGATAGTTAAAAGCAACTGTTTGCTCAAACTTAAGGCTCCCTGGCACAGCCTGCACTGCCTTTCCTTCCTGTTCACTGATTTACAGGCAGTGCCACGATGGCCCGGGTTCAGATGTTCGGTGCCATCCAGGCAATTTGGCATTGCCATTTCCATATGTTTTAATCGAAGTTTCAGTCCTTGCAACCACTCTTCAAGTGCCAGCTTTCCTTTCTTTTACAGAAAGCTCAAGGTTCCCAGAAGACTTCTGACATCCTCTCTTGCGCTCAGAGAGATGACATTTTCAAACAGATGTTTCCAAAGTTAACAGCATTTGAAAGAATAATGACCTCAAATGCCCCTGCATTCCAGCTTAGCCCAACTCCATTCTGTGTCAGACACTGAGATTCCCACCTCTAAGGCAGGAGCCCTTTGTGCCCCCATCCCTCCTGTCCTTCTCCCCAGCAGCCTGTGCCTGTTTTCCCCGGCAGGATCCCTGTCCCCATGCACCAGGAGCAGCTGCACACAGGCTCACAGCTCCCCTTGCCCTCACCAGGGGGTTTCTCTCATCCCCGAACACGCCGATGAGAACGTCGGTGCGATGCGTGCCCAGGGCCTGCACTGCCACCACAACTGGGATCTCTGCTGTGCTCTGGGGCTGCACAATCCCACAGGGCTTGGGGCTGGAGTAGAGCACAGCAGAGTCCTCCTTGCGCTTCTGGAAGGGACACAATGAAACGCACATTCAGAGGGACCTCTCAAGAAACTGTAGGCTCCTTAACGTCCACCACAACAGCAACTTACACACACCTTGAAAGCTCCCCAGGACAAAGGTCAAAGGCACAAACAAGATGCAAGAATTGTAGGGTTAGCACTCCCAGGGCATCCTGCAAGGAGGCTGCCAGCACAGGCACTGGTGTCTGTGGGTGCAGCAGCTTTTCACAACCCTCTAAGATCTCCCACAGGAAAACACCCTGATGACTAGAGCATCAACTGTTTCCTCAGGAGCTTAAACTGCCTCCTCAAGTTAACACTGGGGTAGGATCCTGTTCTCAGCAGATCTTTAAGACTGAATAGAAAGCAGCAAGGTCTTATCCAAACCCTTTGTTCCCCTAATAATCTCCTCAGGAATATTTGACAGGAGGAGGTGGATGTGATGCCAAACCTGGGGAATAAGCCTGTAGCAGCCAGGAAGGTGGCTGGCATTCCTAATGAGGATCTTCCTCTCATAGGGCACCTTCAGGTGGCACTCATCACACAGCAGCACTGGGGAGGACACTTGGAGCTCAGGAACGAGACACCTGGGCAAAGAGATGAGCCCAGGACAATCAGAGATACTGAGAGAATGGAGAATGCCTACACCCAAGGATTGTGAAATGGAGCAGAACACATTGGTCACTGTCAAATGCACACTGAAGAGCCCTGCAGGGATAAATTGCCTTCTACCTCTTCCCACTCCCACATGTCTTGTCAAGGAGGGGCAAACCCTGAGAGGCAGCACCCAGAGGCTGCCAAGTGCCCCAGGCAGAGCACTTTGCCCCACAGCTGCCTCAGCCCCTCCTTTACCCAAGAAGGCTTGCAAGGACTCCTGCAACAGTGCCAGTGACCCACGAGCTCTGGGGGAGCCTTCCCAACAAGGATCAGTGCTCCCTAAGGCTCAAGGAACACACAGCTCCAGGGTCTCAGTAAAAATGAATCCCTTCTCTGCCATGGTGCTGTTGCCCTGCCTGAGAACTCAGCTCTTTGCCCCAGCCCTGGAGGGCACGAGACAGCAGCTGCCCCACAGAGGGGCTGATCAGCCCCTGCCAGGCCCTGCAGCTCCCTGGCTCCTTCACTGCACAGCTCCAGGCACTGCCTGGCCCCAGCTCCACCTGCTGTACACAGTGGCAGCCCAGGCACTGCCTGCATGGCTCTGCCTGGCACAGGGAACAGCACCAGGGAGCTGCATCCCTCTGGGCATCACACTGACACCCACAGCAGCACACCAGCATGGAATTCTGCTGCAGCAACAATGACTTTTGCTCTCAACTCTGACAACATTAAAGCTCAAAATGGGAAGCAGAGGCAAGGACAACAACTGGAGCTGACCTGCCACATCAAGGACTGCTTTCCCCTTGTCAGACCTTGCCCTCCCCACTCTTGCTGGGAGCCACTTCCCCCCTGCCATGTGCCCTCATGGACAGAGGCAGAGCCTGACTCTCAGCAGCTGCTTGGTGTGGCCCAAACCAGTGCACGGTGCTCACAACCAGCACAACTCCACCTCTTGCAGCCAAAAGGAGAGGAGGCCCTCAGGAAATTTGTTCCACCTCAAGCACCAAAAACAAGGCCAATCAATGATATCATTCCTGGTGCCTTTGGAAGAGGGCCCAGGACCGTGCTGGGCTGGGAGCAAATGTGCTTTTCACTACAGGCTGCTGCCCAAGCACTGCTGTTCTCGTGTCCAGCTGGCACAACATGAGGGCATTCAGCAGCACTTCTCCTTGGCAGCTGCAGCCAGCACAGCCTGGGCAAGGCAGTGCCTGGGGGAGGCCAGGCAAGGGCTGGTACCTGGCTGTGATGATCAGGCTGCCACTCCCTTGCCAATACCCTCCAGGTCCACCAGCAATCTCCGGTAGAACTCCATCACCGTGTTGGAGCACAGGGTCACCTGGTGGAAGAGAAGAACAGTCAATTCTTCCTTCCAAAACCTCATTACCCACGGGTGATATCCTCCAGTTCCTGAGGGAGGATTTGCCTTTCATTCTTCTGCTGCTCCATGTGTCAAGCACAGTCTCAGAGTAACAAAAGCCTTCTGGCAATACCACACTTGTTAAACACACCTTGCTATCAGGGCACAGGTCAGCTACATTAAAACATTAGACTACAGCTCCATGCACCGCTGCATTCAAATTAAGGGGCCAATTTCTCATCTGACTACAAAGACATCCATGCAGAGGAAATCTGACTTGACCACAACGAGTTCAGCTTTACAGCAGGAGGCTGAGGGCAAAGTGTGGCCCAGCAGGTGCTGGGCAGTTCATGGCTGCCCTGGGACCCCGAGCCCGGGCTGGCTCTGAGAACTCCGGCCCCACGCCAGGAGTGGGGAACTGCCCCAGGGTGGGCAATGACCACAGGCAGAACCCTCAGAACTGCCCCAGAGTGGGCAATGACCACAGGCAGAACGCTCAGAACTGCCCCAGGCTGGGCCATGACCAGAGGCAGAACCCTCAGAACTGCCCCAGGCTGGGCATTGACCACAGGCAGAACCCTCAGAACCTCTTGCTCTACACTGCAAGAGAGCAGCCACCAACGGGACCAGGCAGAGGAGAAAGGAGGAGGATCTGTGTCTTGAAATTACACAAGAAAGGGTTTATTCCAAGCAAAAGGACCAGAGCCAAAAGAGCCCTGGACACTCCTGTGAAAGGGCTTTTGTACAGACACAAATCAGGGGGTGGATACAAACAGCAAACCAAAAGGGAATCCTCAGGGGAGCACTGAAGGGATTACATCAAGTGTCTGCGGCCACTTTGGGTAGGAGGGTGGGGAGGATGGCTCACTTGGGCCAATGGGGCCTCCAGGAACAGGGGAATTCCAAAGGGGCGTTGCAGACAGGGATTGGCTCCAGGTTAAATTGGCAAAGAAAGTTGGGGAACAAAAGGGGCTGGGTTTGACAGGCAGGGAAAGAGCTGGAACAAGGGGCAGGGAATGGCATGAGGGACAGCTTTGAGGGAGGGTAAAACCCAGGGGTAAACTAACTCCGGGACAACACGGGGTACAGCACAACAAACCACTTCACAAGGAATCAGTACAATAAATTTGAACCGCTACACATGGCTGCAGATTTGTTTGTCTCCACTGGAGCTTCCTGCAGTGAACACAAATCATTCTGCTCCCCAGGAGGGGGGAAATGACACCAAGAAGAAAAGCTCACTGCTTGATACAATGACATCTCTCTAACAGCCACCTTCTGCCCTCATCCTTGCTCTGCCCCGTTGCAATCAAATCAATTGCTCTCAAAAACACAAGAATGGTTTCAGGCCTTGACCATAAAGTCTGTGAGCTCAGCATATGAGTTTGGAAAGCAAACAGTGCTCCTTGAGGAACATCCCGACTAAGCCAGCCAGCAGAGGCCTCCCAGCAGTGCAGATCTCTCAGTGCCAGCATGCTCCAAGCTGGCACCAGAGCCAAAGCCCTCCCACCCTGCAGTGCAGCTCCAGCCCTGGTGCTGCAGCGGCTGTGGCCGGGCTCTTGCCGTACCTCGATGTCCTGGTGTCCCTGGGGGAGGATGGTGCCTCCGCTGGGATTGATGGTGAACTCCCTGGGCTCCACATGCAAATGGATTCCCTTGCTCCAGGCCGGGTCGCTGTCCCTGCGGATCTGATCCACGCTGTCCACAGCCGGCTGCGTGCGATCGTCCGACATGCGGAGCTGGAACGTCAGGGGCACCGCGGAGCTGCTGGTGAGGCGGCAGCGCTGCGTGTAGGGAAAGCCTGGGCAAGGACACAAACAGCCATTCAGGCACCCAGCAGGGCATGATCCTGGGGGCAAGATCCTGGCAGGATCAAAGTGGGATTGGAGTTGAGCTCTTTATGATCTGAACTACAGCTCACCCAGAAGCTGCGTGAGGAATTAGTCGTCACTTAGTTCCCTTTGACACAGATTCCAGACTGCAGCCTTGAAAATGCCCACTCCTAGCCCTGCTGAACACTGCAAGCTTCTCTCTTTGGGATGGGGATAAGCTCCCTCACCTGCCCCAAACCAGCCCCAGTTCTCTCTCAGTGATGAGTGTGCACCCAGACCCAGCATTTACTCTGAGAATTCAAGCTGTCCAATTCCCTGCTCAGCCTGCCAACACTCCCACCTTTTTCAAGACATATAAAGAGTGAGTTGTCAGTGAGAAGAAGCTACAGCAAAAGAAAGTGAGGATGGGATCAGCAACTAGAACGTGATGCAATGCACCCTAATGCAGCTTCTCTCTGCAGGATCCTTAAGGCATCTCTTGCTTTGGGCCAAACAGACTGAGCACGTGACAGCTCAGAGCCCACTCAGCTGGGGGCACAGCCGAGCCTTGCTTTGAGATTAGCAATCAGGAACCAGGTCCCACCTCAGCCCACAAACAGGGACATCACAGCCGTGCTGCTCACTGAGAGTGCTCCCTGCAAGGGTTTACCCCACTTTGGCTCTGAGATTTGCTTTCCATCCTGCAAAGCCAGAGATACAGCCACTCATGGTGGGGATGTCCTGCAGAGCGCGCAGAGCAGCCACAGCCTGCTCTGCACTGCACATCTGGCTGGGCTGGCCAGCTCTGTGGGGAGGAGACTTCTCCCCAGGCCTGCTCACCAAGAGTCACTGGGACACAGATGGGGAGGAAAAACAACTGCAGCTGCAGCCCAGAGCTTCTCTGTGCCCATCCAAGTGACCACTGCCAGCTCCAGCAGGGACTCCAGCAGGGAGGCAAGAGAGGCACAAAAAGGACAAACCCAGATGTCAAAACCTCCAACGAGACTGAGGCCAGCACATGCAGACAACAGTCAACAGTTACAAAGAAGCAAAGATACAACAGCTGCCTTCAGCTAAGAGCCCTTAGGCATGAAATTGGATTCAGCAGGATCAGTCTCCTGCTTCAGACCCATATTTCCGTCTGTTGCCTTTCTTGTTTCATTCCTTCCAAAGTCAACTTGACAAGCACCTCCGTGGTGATGCAGGCTGGGGAAGAAGCAGCTCAAGAAAGGCAATGAGTTTCCTTCAGAAGTTCATGAACTTCTTTGTTGTGGCTTTAGGCTTGGCCGTGAAGGGTGCCCTGGGTCTGGGAAGGGGTTCTGGGGGGTTTTGGGCGGTTTTGGCCCTGGGCTGGGCCTTTCCCTTGGGGGTTTTTGGGAGTTGTGGCGTGATGCCGTGGGCGGCTGTGCAGTGGGAGCTGAGGCTGGGCAGGGAGCGGAGCTTCCCTTCCTCCCGCTCGGGGGTCGCAGCTCGGCCGCTGCTGCTGCGGGAGGTTTGTGCTTGGCCCGGGGCTGCCCTGGCTGCAGCTCAGCACTGGCACCGACCCTGCCTGCCTGCCCCGCTGCTGCTGCTGCTGCTGCTGCTGCTGGGCACTGCCCGCATCCCCTGCCCTCTGGGGCTCTGCAAAAGGAGCATTTCCTCCTTCCCTTCCCTTCCCGCACCGGCTGGGGGGGATCCCTGCCCTGCCAGAGCCCACAGCTCCTCCTGCTGTCACCAGACCTCCACCAAAGGGGAAAAACAGGACTTGGCATCTGGGAAATGTCTGTTCTTGCCTTCTTGTCTGTGCTCTCCTGAGATAGTCTAGCAAAGAACTGTTATTCCCTTTCCCACAGTTTTGCCTGGGAGCCCAGTCATTTCAAAGGGATAATCATTTGGAGGGAGGGGCTCATCTTTCCATTGCAGCAAGATTCCCACCTTCCTTGGCAGACATCTGTCTTTTAAAGCAGCACAGAGACACCAGAAAATTCTGCCTTTCTATTCCTTGCTTCCATGGGATCTCACAATGGCAAAATGCCCCCTGAGGCAGCAGCAGCCCTGCAGTTCACAGCCTGAAGAGGCTGCTGGGGCAGAGCAGGAGTGAGGGATGCTTTTCTGTTGGAAGGCACAGATCCCTGAGGCTGTGTCCCAGCCCAGGGAACACTCACCAAAGGAGATGTCCCCGAAGTCGAGCTCAGCGAGGTCGAAGTGTAAACTGGGTGCAGTGACGCTGCCCCTGCAGGCCGAGGACAGAGCAGGCAATGGCTCGGTTAAAGGCATTGCAAAGGTGCGGCTGTCGTGGCTCGGGGGCACAAAACCCGGGCTCAGGGCACCCTGGGTTTCCAACCAACACAGCCCCGTGTGCTCAGCACAGGGCCCTGGGCACAGGAGGCAGCTCCAGCCAAGGGGCAGCAGCCAACAGCCCCTGATGGGCTCTGGGCACAGGGCAGGCAGGAGAAGCCCCCGGTGTTTTGCGGAGAAAAGAAGAAACCTCACAAGTTTATAAAAGTTGTAAAGCCCAGTATGTTTATTTACGGCGCGCGCGCCGGATGCAAGTCCCCCAACAAGGCATGCGTACTTCTGAAGACCTCGAGTCTTCTTTTATCCCCCTTCCAAATGCATATGCATACAGTTTCACAATAAGTTCATACATATTCATTCCGTGTGACATTTAGCACCAGTTCTTCTTTATCAAAGGAATTTCTAAGTCGGGGGCAAATCGACCTTCAGGTCTTTTCTGTTTTTCTTTCTCTGTCTCCTTGCTGTCTCCGCATGCTAGTTCTTGCTTCAGCTTTGGCCTCACAGACTTTTCACCTCTCTTAGACACTTCACCTAATTCAGAATGGATCTTTACTCTGTCTCATTCCCCCTTTCCTAGGAAATAAGTAAATTCTTTTACTTAATGAAAACCTTCACTACAGTAAGTGTCTTTTAGTGCTTCACCATGTGCTTTTTACAAAGATGTTAGTACAGCTATTCGTTGTAGCATTCTCCAGTTCCAAATTAACAATATAATAGATAATCCTAAGCTTACCCCAACTAATAGTAGTAAAACTACAATGGGGTGGCACAACTTATTAAAGATTCCATTTGCAGTTGGTGACCACCCAAAGATCACATCCAATAATCTTAACAAAATTACATATACAGAGATTAGAATGGTTTCTACTAGACAGAATAACATCATTGCTATCAATTTGTACAGCAGCACAAGCAGTTCTCAAGCATACACCCTTTTCCAGTATATACGAGCACAGTTTTCTGGTCAGTGACTGGATGAATTTCAAAGTGACAAATACTCTGCTCAGTGTCCAAACACACAT
Source organism: Melospiza melodia melodia (assembly GCF_035770615.1). Lineage (NCBI taxonomy): Eukaryota > Metazoa > Chordata > Aves > Passeriformes > Passerellidae > Melospiza > Melospiza melodia. The sequence goes on from NC_086200.1 coordinate 24,661,032, forward strand.
CCTGAGCATTAATAGTATTGCTTTCACAAATGAATCCCATCTGTTCTCTAGTAATGCAGGATTCTAAGTTTACTGTCTGCCACTTTGCATTCATCTTTCGTGCCCACACTCTATGTTCTGAAGGATAGAGTATTGTTTTTTCATGGTTTAATCCTAGGGCAATGATGGGATGGATAACATAAACAGTGGCATTATGTATGGAAGCACAAAGGCAGTTGCCACATTAGAAACAGGATCACAGGTGAAATTCACCATAGTCTGCCAGGATTGAAAGTTCCTTTCAAAATCAATTGCATTATCCAACACAATTTCTTGAATTTCAGCTGGAAAATTACCTTCACCCCTTTCCCATATGATCAGAGCTGCTGTTGCTTGTATCCATAACTGTGCTTGTATACAACTGAAAGCTAAAGACACATTATCTTGAACTGTACTAAGTGCTTCTACTATCAGCTTGTGGTCTTGGTCCCTGGCCTTTCCATACTTCCTTAGATTGGCAGTACTTTTGAAATCTGTCACTGGCTAGTTCCTAATGCCAATAGAGATTACTATAAAGGCTGCTTCAATTTTGTTAGGCTACCTGCTGCAGTGGCGAGTTTATTCACCAGTATTTCTGAATCAATTCCATTTAAAACTCCTAATCTTGTCCCTAATATGCCAGTTAGATGTTTGTTATGGGGAACAGGAACTGCTTTCTGTTTATGACCATCCCTCCCTGCCAGAGGGATGTGCTGGACTCACACTGCAAATTCAGACACACTTCACCAGTGTATCTGACAGAGGTTTAGGTCATATTTGAGGCAGATGTTTGTTCTGAAATGTAGAGACCTCAGGAATCTCCTTCCCCCTCCAGAGCACCTGATTTCCCAGATGTGTGGCAAGCAGGAATGTCTCTCCTGGTCTACAAAACTTCACTCACCTTGCCCCTAGCTTCAGGTCTAAGCTTCAAGTAAATAATGAAGGGGAAGTCTAAGAGAAGAGCCTAAATTCATTGCAGTGCCTCAGAAGAAACTGGGATCAGGTTTCTGCTACTTGAAACACTCAGCACAAAGGTGATGCTCAAAATCCTACAGCTTGCTGCTGAGCTCTGAGGTGGAGTCTCTCTCTACCTCTTTTAAGCAGAATCCAACTGCCTCAGACTGGGACAATCACTGATCCAAACCTCAGTAGGAAAAGGGATAGCTATAAATAAAGAAAATCACCTTTCTTGCTTGGGTTAATTTACCACCTGCAGTTCAGCACCCTTTACCAGTCATTGCCTGAGTGTTCAGCCAACCGGCTTGGAAAATGACCTAAGGAGCTGCTGTTCAGTCACATTCTTTACTACGTTAGGTTCAAGTTTGGAGTTTGGGTAGGGTCTGAACTAGTATGGGGTGTATAAGGCCCTGCTGTGGTAAAAAGTGCAGAGTCCACTTTGAATTCAAATGAAAGTCTGATAGTAATTCGAGCTCAAAGGCAGGTCACTTCTACAGGCTGTATCAAGGTGAAATTACACCAACAGTCTGATTCACTGAGGTTATTACAGACTTCCTGGCGTTCATATACATCAGGGGAGGTTCAGACACTAATTACATCTGGTCTCTCATAAGCTACCCTATTGATGACCTGGCACCCTACTTTGATTTCTTCTCCTCTGATTCCTTGAAGAGTCCACAGTTCCTGCTCTTGCCATTCTTGCTCCTCACATACCTGATTCTCGTGGATTACTACAGTAGATATGTTTAAATCTTTTATCTCAGAAGGTTTTCTTATGGATCCAGTATACTGATTAAATGCCAGGGACCAAGGCCATTTAGCATTGCTTTGAACAGAGGTACTCTCAAGTTCTGAAACTTCAGTTATGATTACACACAATACAATTCTACAAACTAAAATATGAGCTACTCCCGACCGCAATATACTCAGTTTGCCCGAGTAAGTTTTAATCTCAGTTCATTGTCTCCTGGCGTCACTCCTTAAGGGGTTTCTGGGCCTTCTTCACCCGAGAGTGATGGATCCAGGCATTCTGCTCCTTGATTTTGATTGCAGTGAAGGTGGTGAGAAGTACTCGCAGTGGTCTGTCCCACTGTGGTTCCGAAGTCTTCTCTGTAAGAGACTTAACATATACATCATCTCCAGGCTATCGAACTCCCTGCTCCGAGTTCCAGCCACATGTTTCTCAATTACTCTGAACTGTTTGCTTAATGACACCATGTAGGTGGACATTCTGGACATTCCCTTTGTGTTCTATATGGTCTTCTATAAGGCATTCCAAAAGGACTCAGCATTCCTTTAGCTCAAGGTTTAGTTTGAATTTTCAATAGTGCTAGTGGAAGAGCTTGGGCTAGGGTAGATTAACTTCTTGCCCCAGTCTTATGATTTGCTGCTTAATCAAATGATTCATTCTCTCCACCTGGCCGCTTGATTGGGGGTGGTATGGGGTGTGAAGTTCCTGATCTATGCCCAGATGGCTACTAATCTGTTGCACTATTTTGGAAATGAAATGTGATTCTTTATCTGAGGATATCGTGGCTGGAACTCTGAAGCGCGGTATTATTCCTTAAAAAAATAATCTGGTCACCTCTTGAGCTTTGACAGTTCTGGTGGGGAATGTTTCTGGCCACCCTGAAAATGTATCTATCAGTACCAGTAAATACTGATACCCCCCTTTCCTTGGGAGTTCTGAAAAGTTAATTTGCCACTGCTGTACAGGCCCATGGCCTCTCCCAGTCTGACCGAGTTTTGGCCGGGGGGTATTTTGGGGTTAGTCTGGAGGCAAGGATCACATTGTCGGCTTACCTGAGTGATAGTGGCATATAAATTCCTGACAACGATACAACGATTGTTTCAATCAGATGTGTGTTCTAGAAAGCCTGTGGAAATTACTGCTTCAAAGTCAACACTTCATTTCAATGCACTCTGTATCACTCGCAGCCTTGGTCATTTCGAAAAGGAGCCACACTCTATAAAAGGCTTCTAAGTAGTTAGGCCCTAGTGTGTTTTCTAGTGCCCTTCCTTCACTAGTAACCATGAAAATGGGAAGGGATTACTAGCTCTCTTTCAATGGTAGCCCACCCCTTGCAGTTGTACGTCTCTTTTGGTTAGTATTATTGTATTATGGCTTACCTTCGAGGAAAATCTGTACCTCACTCTTTGCTGCTTTCTTTGCCTCTCCATCCGCCAGCTCATTTCTTTCCTCCAATTTTAAGCTCACTCTCTAGTGTGCCTTAATATGCCTTTTCAGGTAGCTGAACTGCTTCCAGCAGCTGGATTGTCTCTTCTTTCCCTGCGAGGTCAGCAGTCCCCTCTCTTTCCAGATGGCTCCATGTGCATGTATGACTCCAAATGCATACCTCGAATCTGTGTAGATGGTTATTCTCCTCCCTTTTGCCCTTTCCAGGGCACGGGTCAGGGCAATTATCTCAGCCTTCTGTGCAGAGGTACCTGTTGGTAAGGGTCCAGACTCGATTACTTCTCTGCAGGTGGTCACTGTGAACTTTGCAATGTCGCTTTCCTGTCAGTGAACCAGGTCTCTGCATCGTCCGGAGGAGTGTCCCTTAAGTCTGGGCGGCGGGAGTAGGTAGCTTCGGTGGTCTCTAGGCAACTCTGGTGTCCACTGAGAAAAGAAGCTGAGTTGACAATATTAGTCACCACTATCTCTACATCGTCTTGCTCTACCATGATGGCCTGGTATTTCAGAAACCTCTGCGGTGAGAGCCAGTGGCCACTCTTTACTTCCAGTGCTGCGGACACTGTGTGGGACACTAGCACAGTCATTTTTGTCCCAGGGTAAACTTGCGTGCCTCTTGAATATTCAGCACGACTGCTGCTACAGCTCTGAGGCAACCTGGCCATCCTTTGGCTGTTGCATCTAGTTGCTTAGAGAAGTAAGCAACTGCCTTTCAGTAAGGGTCTAAGTCCTGAGCCAGTATTCCCTGGGCAATTCCTTGCATGGGAAAAATAGAAAGAATGGTTTACATCTGGAAGTTTCAAAGCTGGAGCTGACATGAGGGCACTCTCTCTAGCTGGCGAAAGGCCCATGTGGTGTCTTGTGTCCACTGGAGATCTCTGTTTCCATTGGCAATAAGAGCATAGAGGGGTCTGGCGAGCAGTTCATAATTATAAACCCACAGCTGGCACTACCCTGCCATGCCTAAGAGGGTTCGGAGTTCTTTCGTTGTCTGGGGTTTCAGGGTTTGGCGTAGGGCTTCCCTGCCTTAAAGTCTGCTGCACAGCACTCGCTTCTTACCCCAGGCAGATTACTTTCTGTTTCACTACCTGCGCCTTTTCTTTGAGACTCTGCATCCTTGGAGTCCTAGGAAATTCAAAAGGCTTACCGTCCAGGCTTCTCTCACTTCCCTCATCCGAGTGGCTACTAGAAGATCGTCCACATACTGCAACAGCCTCCTTTCCTCTTGTGGAGCTTCCTGGGACTCTGGGTCTTTGCAAGCTGTTCTCCAATCGGAGTGGGGAATCTTGAAGCCTTCAGGCACATGGACTATGTGAGCTTGAGTTTGAATGCAAAAATTTCCTGGCTGGCTTCGTGGATAGGGAGGCAAAAGAAGGCATCTCTTAGGCCTAAAACAGTGAACCAGGTTAGCTCAGGTGTTAAACAAGTTAGTAAGGTAGATGGATTTGCTACCACAGGGTATAAATTCTGTGTTATCTTATTGACAGCCCTTAATCCAGTACTATCAGTTATTGGGCTGATTCCTTCCTTATTTTCCTTTTGAGGGTACTACTCAGTTCTCACTAGTTGTGTTCTTTCCTTAAGCTTGATGCTCATGGGGGAGCATCTTTCACTCTCCCTGGTACAGCAGAGGCCCATACCCTTGAAAACACTTATTTACTTATTCTAATATCTCCTTACTAATGTCTTTCTTAATTTCAGTGTCTGTTAATGTTAAGCCTAACATCTTTATATCATTTGCCTCCAGAGTAACCTTTCTCATTTGAGAATGTTTAGCAAATTGAGCGAATTGTACAAAAGCTTTTAGGTACACATAGTACACATATTACTTTAAAGGTTTGCACAAGGATGCCTTCTCAGACTGGCCAGCTGTTCAGTTGTTCCCCACACTGCAACATAAACATTCTCCACAGGTACTAAAGTTTTATTTAAAACTGAATATATGGCTCTTGTGTCAACAAAAATTCTTCCCTTTTGGGGAGGTCATCTTTACCCTTCCTCCCTTACTTTGGGAGGAGCCTTTAGCAAATCATATGTACTCATTTTGTGAACTGTGATTGCTTTGCATTTCAGCATGATAATCCTTCCCTGATTTCATACGTTGCTATCTTATGCTGCATGCTGAACAACATGTTTGATTTGCTTTCTCTTTGCCTTGTTTTCCCTTTTCAAGAAATCTGGGTGATTTCTTAAAACACAAAGACATTTCAGCATACAAAACTCTATCCCATTTATCCTCCTATTTTAAAACAGTACTAACAGCAATGAAGTATTATAAAACTTTTTATTTTCTGAGCTGCTCCTACTGGCAGCCTTCTCCCAGTGAGCCCCTCCCAAAAGGGGCTAATTTAGGAACCTTTTTGCTCTGGTCAGTTCCCATTATTTATTTCTCCTTGCCCTATCTCGCTTCCACTCAAAACTTTTTGCAGACCTTCACAGTAGTTTCTCAACTTTCCTCCTATACACACAGCTCCAGGTGGCAGGTATCAGATGTGGTTCCCACACACAAGTTCTAAGAACTTAGGTTCTGAATCCGCTTGACCAGAAACCTCTAATTTACATGTGCCCTGACACTTATTAGAACAGCAAAACCAGTGTTTCTCATAAACACCGCACTGCAATAATAACTGCACATCCAGCTTTTGCTCACAGGCCATTCCCGTGTTCCCTGGGAATACGGGGCAGCCAGAGCTGTCCCTGTGCCCAGGGGACAGCCACTGTCACCTCACACAGCATGCTAATCAAAAACGTGACATAGACACTATATTCTGAGCAAACAAAATATCAGTCTTTTCTAGTTCTCTTCTTGCACAATCTAATTAAGCCCTGTGTCTACTTACACTTGTTTTACTGCTTTGCAAAAAGGCTGTGCTAGTCACAGCCGAAACTCTGATATGCCCACAGACACAAACACTCGCACCCGCACCCCCCCTTTATCTCAAATTCCTTAGAGCCAAGGCTTGAATTGCTGTGAGGGGGGGGGAATTCTTGGAATTCCTTTAACTCTATCGTAATTAAGCATAAATCGCCGTACTATAGTTCTCCTATGTAAAATGCCACTCTTGTTCAACAAAATCTTAAAATCTCCACAAACACTACTATACAATCTGAGAATCAAATTACCACAATGCAGCGGAAGAAAATCACCACACAAAACCACTGGGAAAGGGCATATCTCTCAAAGTGCTCGCTTTTCTCAACACAACATAGCATGCCATAATTCAGCATTTACTCACATCAATTTTCTTGGACACAATCAAAATCAAACATCCAAGGCAAAGGAACTCTCTGAGCTCATACTCATACTCACGGTTAAAATGTACCAGATCTACACAAATCACTACATTTAAACACGATAAATACCATCACTGACATTCTTCCACTCGCTTCTCTGCGGGGCACTTCTGTCCCTGCCCCCGCAGCCTGCTGCAGCCGGCGCCTCAGGCCTCACTCAGTTGCTTCAAACACAGGTAGTACTGACCCTCCCGCACTGTAGATTTATTCTCTTTTATACACCATACACTTATACACTTGCACGATTAGAAACACAGTGCACCGACCACACAATGCACACATTAACTATACAGCAACACAGTGTCTGGACATCACACACACACAAAAAAAGCACACACGGGCTCAACAGTTCTGCTCTATCACAACTATGAACCCCCAACCCACACATACACGGGTTCACCCGGCTCACCCCCAGAGCCACTAGTGTCTGCTTTATCAGAACGATGAACCCCGTCTCTAATACAGCTGCTCTATCAGCTATACCCAGACGTCTCTGGGTGGTTTACTGCCTTGCTCTCCTTTCCCTCCCCCGGGGGCCCCTCAGTACATACCGTATCTTCCTCCGCAGGCCAGCAGGTCCTTGTCTGTCCTCGCAGGTGGCAAGTTGAGACGAGCGGAGCCCCACCAGGAAAAAATCCTAGGGCGCGCCTTGGAGGTCCGTCTATCCCCCCTGCCCCTGCGGGGACAGAGAACTCCGGGCTTGGCTCGCCATAATGTTTTGCGGAGAAAAGAAGAAACCTCACAACTTTATAAAAGTTGTAAAGCCCGGTATGTTTATTTACGGCGCGCGCTGGACGCAAGTCCCCCAACAAGGCATGCGTACTTCTGAAGACCTCGAGTCTTCTTTTATCCCCCTTCCAAATGCATATGCATACAGTTTAACAATAAGTTCATACATATTCATTCCGTGTGACATTTAGCACCAGTTCTTCTTTATCAAAGGAATTTCTAAGTCAGGGGCAAATCGACCTTCAGGTCTTTTCTGTTTTTCTTTCTCTGTCTCCTTGCTGTCTCGGCATGCGAGTTCTTGCTTCAGCTTTGGCCTCACAGACTTTTCACCTCTCTTAGACACTTCACCTAATTCAGAATGGATCTTTACTCTGTCTCACGGGGTTGCTGGGGGTCCCATGAAGGACCCTGAACACACACCCAGACATGGCTCCGTGCCTCAGTTTCCCCATCTGCAATGGCATGGACATCAAGGTGTCCCCACTAACTTCTGTAAGCAGCCCTTCCAGCCACAGCTTCCCTGCTTTGCTCCTTCTGAGCTGCAACTGCTGTTCCCATGGAGGAGCTTTCTCAAGAGAGTTTGACCCACACAATCATTACAGACACTGTTCTGAGACACGAATCCAGGGCATTCCCAAACATCCTCTGAAAAGAGCAGCAACAGTTCTACCCAGGGCACAGATGAATCCTACAGGAAAGGACCAGCTTGTCAGCAGTGCACCAGCTGGCACAGCCAAGAGCAAGAGCTTCAACAACCAAACTTGGCTGTCCTGAATCTAGCACAGCACCTCACCTGCCCTTGAACTCAGCAGACACACTCCAAAAGCCACCAACATCCACTGAAATCAGCACTTGAAGCTGCACAACATTCACCAGTTGATTTCATGGTTGATGCCAATCAGTGCCCACTCTGCCTTTTGGTTCAAAATCAAGAACCAGTGAACTGTGTCCTCTATTGTACTCACAGGACTGCCCCTGGCTCTGCTCTGCACATCTCAACAAGAGACACCGGCCCCTGCTCAAGGAGAAAGCTGCTTATGCACAAACACCCCATGGCCATTTTGGGGGAGGGACAGAGGAGAATCAATTATTTGATGGTGAAAGGTTACCTCTTGATTTCCAAATGTAAAAAGCAGCACTTTTCCTCCAAAAACAAAGGCAGCATCATTGTTTCTCCACTATGGGCACACCTGCTCACCACTTTTCTCTTGCTAAGGAATAACTTCCTTGTTCTTCTCTACCCATCTCCCTTATCTCATTGGTATCATCCAGTGCAGATTGCTTTCATTTCTTCACTGCCTTGAGCCAGTGCCGCCCAAGAGCAGCAGCCCAGCTCCAAAGCTGCAGAGCAGCCAGCATCAGCTCTCCTGCTTCCACTCCATTATCCTGCAGCACATGGCTCAGGCTGGCAGGGACAAGGCCTCACGCTGCTGTGGTGCTGAGCACTGAGCTCTGCCTCCCCTATGATCCGCCCTTCTCCCTGTGCCTGGGCCAGGATTGTCTCTTGCCATGGCACCAGCCCACGGGATGGTGCCCAAGTCCTTGGCACAGTTCCTGACTCCCACATCAGCGCTTTGCTGGCTGTGCAAAGGAGGCACCAGAGCCCTCTGTGCACAGGAGCTGGGGGCACAGCTTGTGCCCCACAGCATGGCCATGAGAGGTGAGCTGAGGCTGCTGCTGCCCATCTGGCATGGAGTATTCACACAAGGTTTTACAAACACTGCTGCTGCTGCAGAATCAGCCAGGCTGGCCCATCTGCAAAGCCCTGAGGGCCTTGCTGGGTGTTCAGGTGGGACATCCCAGAGCAGCTGCTGCCCAAAGCTGATCCATCCCACTGCCTGCCATGGCCCAAGGCACACGGAGATCCCTGCAGGGAGGAGTCATTCCAGCTCCCGGCTACCACACAGGGCAGGAGGCCGCCTCACACTAAAGCAACCCAGCGGCAGAGCAGAGATTCAGACCTCAGGAAACACCTTTTTCCTCTGCTCCACCCCAAAAGGAGGCAGGTGGGGGATGTCCCAGAGACAGCTACAGATGTGCCCACCCAGCTCCCAGGGTCCTTACTTGATGGTCAGGATGGCAGGCCTAGGAGATCCAGCCACACTGAACTGCAACTCCTCCTCAAAGCTCCCCAGCACGGTGGCTCTGAAGGAGATCTGCACAACCTGGCTCCCACCTGCTGCAATGATGCCCTCCTCGGGGGCAAACTTGAAGAGCAAGCCCAGGTTGGTGGCTGAAGGGAGACAGGTGAAGGGAGCATCAATAGCTCCTTGGTTCATCAGTTTCACCTGCAGCAGCAAGAAAGCAAAATGGAAATACGTGTGGAATCTTCCCTTCTTGTGAGTTATTGTCTAATGATGCAATGAACACCCAGAAAAGGCAGAAGATGCTTTGTGCTGCTGAATGGCACAAGTCCAAAGAGACAACAGGACAAGTTCTGCCTTTGGGTTTTCATGCAGAGCAGTGGCAACTCCACAGAACTGCAGTCACCTTGGGCTTATCCCATGGACACAGAGCAGTGCCCCTCTGCTCAGCAGCACCAAGCGCATTGAGAGCTGGCGCTGAGAGCAACGTGGGCTGATTGCAGCTGCCTAGGGAATCACCCCAGAGCTGCTGCTGCCCCAGTGAGCACAGCTCCAACAGCACCATCTGCTCATTCACCTTTTCCCAGACCATGAAAACAATACCTTGAGAATGAGGCATCAGCATCAAAACAACACCATCTTTTGGTGAGAAAACTCAGCGTGTCTTTCCCATCCACAGCCAGGCTTTTGAAAGTGTCTGCCATGATGCAGTGCTTCATGAAGTTTTGCAAGCTTGACTCTACTGGGGGAGAGGCAAATAGGTAGAAAACCCCTTTGCTTTATTCCCAGGAACACTTTTCTCTTTCTAGAGCCAGAGATGCACCGAGGCTGAAGTGTGCAGAGGGACTGGTCAGCAAGGGAGAGAACTCCCAAGGATTTCCTGTGATTGCAGCAATAAGCAGAAGACACTTGGCTGGGAGCTGTTGGCAGTGGGCTGAAGCTCAAAGGCAGCCAGTTTGTTGCAGCTGCTTCTGCAGAGCCCAGTCCAAAGGTGCCTTGTGTCTGGCACTGCCACACAAGCCTCTGAACATGCAGCTTTGGGAGACAGTGTTGGTTTCATGTGCCAAGGGGTTGTTTTGCAGGAAGCCTCCCAGCTGATCCCTAAGGAAGGCTGCCCAAAAGAAGGGACTGGGGCTTCAGGAACAACTGACACACCTTTGTGACCCCCCAGATTTGAGCAGTCCATCAAATATTCCCTGCTCACAGCTGCCCAGGTTGGCAGCAAGTCCACAGCTGCACCAGGCTTGCTGCTGCTTCAGGAGCCATCAGGATCCATCCCAAGCCCTGCTGCTCACCTCACAGACATGGGAGGTGTTGATGAAAACATTCCCAATGTTCAGAGTAGGAGAGCTGAGTTCAACCAAGGCTCCTTGGCCTTCCCCTCTGAGCTGCAGGGGCAGCCTGCTCTCACGGCCTGGGGAGAGATGTCCATTGCAGTACAATCATTCCCTCTGCTACACTGGATTTTCCAGGCTGCCTCAGTGCTAGTCCCTGACTCTGAGCTGGATGCAACCAGCTCCTGATGCTGCAGGAGAAGATATGGACCCTTCTCTTCCCTCAGGACATATCCCCTGAGGCTGACTTGCAATTTCTAACCCATTCCCTGGGCTGCTTTTCAATTTGAGCCACCAGTTTGCTGAGTTTAAAACATCTCTGATGCCTGTAGTGATGGGTCAAAGAGTAATGGGTAGAAATGGAGAGAAAGGAGATTTAGGTGAGATATTAGGGAAGAAATTTTTCCTGTGAGGGTGGTGGGGCACTGGAGCAGGTTCCCCAGGGATGTTGTGGAGGTTCCACCCTGAAAGTGTTCCAAGCCAGGCTGGATGGGGCTTGGAGCTCCCTGCTCTAGGGGGAGGTGTCCCTGCCCATGGCAGGGGCCTTGGGATTAGATGATCTTTAAGGTCCATTCCATCCGTACCATACTGTGATTCTGTGGTTTCCTTCCCATGCACCTAGAGGAGCTTTGAAAGCCATTCAGTGCAGGCACAAAGCTCCTACAGAGTTTGGCAATTCCCAAACTCCCTGGCCCAGGAGCACAGGACTTTGTTGCCCAAGTGCTCCCCTTGTGACACTCAGCACTGTGTTCTATTGCCACAGACTGAGAGCTGCAAGGTGACAACTGCCACACAGGGAGAGAAGCAGCTGCTGGCCAAGGCTGCTCCCTCTACCAACAGCCCGGGCTCAGTGGGGCTCAGCCCCCTCTGCTCTGCTGCTGTCTGGGCACTGGGAGGTGGTCCAGGCTCAGGGAGCCCATTTCTAACTCAGCTCCTGCTTCCTGATGATGGATCCATGGCAAATGGAGCCATCCTGGAGGCCAGGCACCTGCAGGGGCTGAGTGCTTGTTCACTAAAGCTGTTCTGCTCTGGAGCTCTCTGGCCTTTGAGGGAATGCTGGCAAAGCCATGGCATGAAAACCTCTCCCTGCACTGCCTGGGCTGTTCTGGGATCACTCAGGCACACACAGCATTCTGAGCCCTGGCCTGGCACGGGAGAATCCCTGGGAGCTGCAGGGCCAGGGGGGATGTGCCAGCACTGCCCTGCTGACCAGGGACCCTTCCCAGCACTTCCATGGGAGCCCAGTGGGCTCAGGCTGGCACCATGGCTTCACTGAGGGGGAGAGAGGCAGGGCAAAGGAGCTGCACCTGAGATGCTGCAGTAAGCCACACTTCCATACTCCAGTGCTTCCAGGGGTTTGAAGGTCACCTTCATTTCAGCCAAACAATTCGGCCCAATTTCTCCCTCCTGCAGCAGAAAGAGACAGCAAAACATTGCTCTGCAAACTTCACATTGCTTCTTTTCACCACCCTCCTGTAAGCCTTTGTTTAGAGTATCACTGATGAGTGAACAGCACAAGGAGCCAAGGAAACACTCCAAACCCAGCCCAACACAGCTCTCAATGCTCAGCTGATCAGCTCCCACTCTCCACAATATTCCTGCTGCTCTGACACAAGCTCTTGGGCACATCATGCTGCTGTCAGCTACAGTGGGATGCAACTGCCACTGTGCCCTGCTGGCTCTTGGCCTTAGATGGACCATAGCTGTAACCAAGAAGAGAACATGATCCCCTTCCTTAGAAATAAAAATATTAGTTTAACCTGTACTGAAAGAAAGCAGAGGCTGGGATTATTGTAGGGTTTACTCCAAGATGAGAAGGGTGTTCCACTGTGCAGACACCAGGCATTCATCATCTCTCACAATGCCAGTACTCAGAATAAAGGCTCTGGTCGATGGGAGCATGTGGCAGTTTGCTTGCATCACCAGAAAAGGAAAAGGTTTTCTGTCCCTGTGTGCAGGACAACTCCAAAGGCCCATTTCAGCCTTCCACCCTGGTGTCCAGGCTCACAGATGACACTGGAAGGGACACTCAGAAATAGTGCAAGGCATGGTTACAGGAGGGGATGGCATTTCTGTCATTAACCTTGGGCTGAATTTGGCCTCCTTTTGCCAGAGAACAATTGCAAGCTTCAGGTCAGTGTGTGAGCTGGCAGTGCTCCAACAGCCTCTGCTGAGCCCCACGTGTGGGGGGAGCCCCTGCCTACAAGAACTGCTCCCTGGGACACTGACAGGACACGCAGGCAGTGCCTTGAGCTCGAGCCTGGCAGCAGAGCTGGGCTTTGTCAGGCTCCCAGCCCTGCCTGGAGCCTGCAGGGCACAAATGCTTTCAGCAGCGAGCCCTGCAGCCTCACCAGAAACTCCATGTCCTCCCTGCCAGCACATGGAGCCAGCTGAGGATCTGCCCAGTGACCGCAGCCGGGGAAGGGGTGGGTGTAGGGAGTAGGGTGGGAGGAGGAGGAGGAGGAAGAGAATGTTCTGAGCTATCACTTACCATTGGCTCAAGGAAAAAAATGTCATCAGAGAACAGCATGGGGTCTTCTTGCACCTTTGCCATCTTCTCCTGGTCCATGCTGCTCAGGAGGGCACTGTGATCTCCACAAAAGCCCTTCACCTTCTCTGTTTCTTTCTCCTCTGGGAAGTTTTCCTGGGACACCTCTTTGGGCGGCCGCAGCAAACACTGCCTGCAGCCCCAGGGAGAGACAAGGCCAGCAGATGGTTTCATGAGCCACAGATTTGCAGAGAGAAGTGTCAGCGCAGGAGAGCAAAGCACCTGGGGAGGAGCAGCAGCAGCAGCTCCCCAGCAAAGGCTGAGCCCAAGCCACGAGGGTCCCACAGGGATCAGAGGACAACTTGCTGTTCCCCGGCCCAGCAGGGAGTTTCACTCCACCCTTGCAAGCTCAGCAGAGGTTTGCAAAGCCAGCATCCCTCCAGAGAGCCTCCTGCCTCAAAGCCTCTGCCACAGCTGAGGGAGAATCAACCAGCCATTTCAAGTGGCTTTTCCTCCCACTGAGCTGCTCGGGGGGGCACAGAAAGATCACAGAGCACCCACTGCAGCATTTCCCTGGCAAGGGGAGACAAAGCTGGCTTGCAGCTACGTGTTACCAGCATCACTCTTTGTTTCTTCCATTTTGGACCTGCCCCGTTCCCTCCTCTGCCTTTCACAAGAGCATCCCAGAGCACTTCCACAGGAAATTGATGAATTCAGGCACCGAATCCCTTCGGGGACATTCAAGTTTTTATATGCAATATGCATGAAAACAGAGGCTCTGAGAGGGGAAGGAACTTTGCTGTGCAGGAGGGAGACAGCAAACTCCTGGAGAGACCTTTTCATGAGCCAGAGCTTTTTGGATCCCATCCCAGTGCACGGCACTAGAATGTCCTGAGAGGGAAAGGATCCTGCACTATCTTCTCTCACAAAAAATCCTCTCTGCTCTGAGAGCACAAAACCTCTCTGACAGCAGCACAGGGACACACTAGCAGCCCGCATGGGCAAGGAGCTTTTGAAGGAACTAAGGGGAAAAAATAGGGTGTATCACCTTTGGAAAGAGGCAACTCAGGAAATGTCTAAGGATGTTGCCAGGTCATGTAGAAAGAAGATTAGAGAGACAAGAGCCCAATTAGAACCTGAGGAAATCCAGTCATCACAATCAAGCTTTCCTTCCCAAAATGCCATCCCTGGTTGGAGTATAAATGACCTGGAATGCTGAGTGCTGAGCTCCTGAAGCCCAGGGACACACACCCCAGTGCCAGGCATGGTTCACTTGGCCTAAACCATTCAAAAGCACCAACATCCCCTGAGGCCACTCGTTAGTTTCAGTCTTGGGCCTGTATCTCACTGAAATGCATCTTTCAAACCAACCTCCTCTTCTCTTCATTCTCTTCTTCCTCAGTAGCAAAAGCCTTCCACTGGAAGTGGGCTGTGATGTTACTCCTGTTTTCAATGAACGGGGTTCTGTGGCTTGACATGGTGGTGAAAGTCTTGTCAAACTCCACGGAATTTGTGCTCAGCCCAACGTTGACATCTACAGCTTCTCCCTGGAGCTTTGTGTGGATTCTTTCTTCACCTGGAACAAAGCAAAGGGGAGTCTTTGCTCAGCTCACTGGCTGATGGAAGCACAAGGAACAGAGCAAAGCACAGGGCACAGAAGAAAGTGTCCCAGTTTTGCGCTGAAGGAGCAGTTCTGTGGACCACTCCCTTGATCACATCCTTCAGCTCTGTGTGTACAGCGTGAGGATGTCCTGGGCACCTCCTAAAACACCTTATTTCTGAGGGTGTTTGTAGAGATTTGGCCCCAAGGGGACAGGATGGACAGGGAGATTGGTCCATGTGCTCCGGTGACCCACTCAGATCACCAGGATTTCTGCATCCAAGTCCTTCAGGTGACAGGGCTGAGGAGCCCTGCTCAGTCCTGCCTTGCCCAGGCTCTCCCCGAGCATCCCAGGAGACTCCTGTCTCTCCTGATCCCTTGGATCCCTTCTTGCTGACCAGCAAATATGCCTGGGGGCAGGTGGGCAGCAAAAGGAGGCCCAGAGGAACAAGTGAAGTGACAGCCCACAGCAGGAGGGGACACAGGTGAGGAAACACAACCAGCCTGGCTCTGCAATGTGACAAACCACTACAGAATGAGCACCATGAAAATCATCTCCCTGTCCAAACCCACAGCCACATCAGACTTTAAATATTTTACACTGTTCTTATCTGAAAAACCAAGCTGGAGCATTTCAAATCAAATAAGAAAGGGACAAAGGAAAGATTAGTGAGTACAGAGCAGTTTCTACATTAAGACTGAATGGGATCCCTCAGTCTAGAAATCAAATGGGAGATAGACGTGAGAGGTTTGCAACAGCTTGAACAGCCTGGGAAATGGGGTCAGGGAAGAATTCGTTTTGATTTGTCACAAAAAAGGAACTTGAGGGCCTGAAAATGTTGTTAGGCAGAAACTACATCTATGTGTAAGGGCCACATAGAAAAAGGGCCTGTGACAAGCCAGTGGAGAAGCAGCATATGGGACAGAGGTGTGCAAGAAATCCATTGCATTGGAGAGAGTCTGATGGAGACCTCACCTACAGCACTGCCCAGGAATCAAATAAAACTTCACCCAGGCATAGCCACATGGTAGTGGAGAATCAGAGTTCCTCCTTCCTCCACTCAGCAAGTCCCAGCAAAACAGCAGTCAAAAATCTTTGCCTTTCTCAAGCCCCTAAACACCAAGCAGTTCTCAGTTTGCTTTGGGGTAAGGCTGAACAGGGGAGGCACCTCTGGAGGCAATGCAGGGGATGGACAGCAGGGAGCCACGTGCAGAACTGTCCTGTGCCCTGCAGGGCCCAGCACTCACCTGAGCTGCAGCACACGGCCAGGGAGCCGCAATGGGCACCGCTGGCCAGCGGGTGAAATGCCACTGTCACCTGCACGGTGTCACCAGCGCCCAGAGCTCCTGTGGCCGGCACCACGGAGAAAGGACTGCAACACAGAGAGAGGGGTCAGGCCTGGGGACGCCTGGCCATGAGATTCCTGCTGCACTGCAGCTCCCTGCAGCTCCCTTGGGCAAGCAGGGAGCAAACCAAGCACAGGCAGCACAAGAGACAGAACAGACAGGATCACAAACAGCCACTGAGCCACTGCTGACAAGATCCTGGGGGTTAAAGGGCCTCAGCTCCCCATACTCTGCATCCAGCTCTCTGCAATGAGGCTCAAGGCTCCCACTGCCAGCAATCCCATCAGAGAATGGTTTGTGAAAAGCACAGAGAGGGTTCAGAGCTATTTGCATGCACAACTTGACACTGACTGCCTCAGGAATTTCTCTTTTCGTACTGCCTATAAATCGCATCTCAAGAGATGCAAATGGTAGGGCACTCCCTGTCCTGGGAGATTACAGCCTAGCAATCAGACAGGGAGAAGGAACTTTTCCCTGAAGACCAAAGAATAGTTCCTGTTGAATTTGCAGTGTGCTTCTTTGGTTTATTTTAATTTGAAATCCTCATGATTTAGCCGAAAAAGGGCAACTTTTCTAAGCATTTCAATGAAAGCTGCTCTAAGAAAAGGAGTAATCAAAACTCTGAAAGAGTGCAAATGCAGATTAGAGCAATACAGTGACATGGAAACCCAAAAGGACAATGCCATTTACAGTCTGAAGGGTCCAATCCCAGCTAAATGAAGCACCATGAGCAGGAGCACATCAAGGAGGCAGAACCGGAGGTTTCTGTGTGTTTACCAGCAATGCAGTCTGGGACTCTGGGCTGTCATGCAGGCTGGTAACTGTTTGCTTGGCCCAGCAGAGAAACTCTGTGCAATGTGTTGGAAATAATGATGCAGATGCGTTGGTGCACTTTGGATTTAACAGGAGCAATCAGGATTTAGTCACCAGGTAAACAGCTCTTGCCTGACAAACACAAGACTCTGTGCTTTGATGCTCAGGGACAGATCAGGGGAAATGTGCTTCTGCCCAGCAACTGCTGGGCTTGGTGCCCTTCTACAGCCCCAGTGAGGAAACAAAAGTTCCTGGCCTTGGTGCTTTGTTGCTGGTCAATCTGTCACATCAAATGTGTTCTGGGGACTTTGCTGATGAATGCATCACACACAAAAACAAAGAGAACATCTGGCAAGCTGAACTTTGTTCATGTCAGTAGTAACAGCTGATGAACTCGCTACAGGTTCTGCTCCTTAAGGACCTCTTGCTGTAATTATGGGCTGACCTGTTCCCATTGCCACTGGTGAGAACATCACTGCTGGCTGATGGAGAAGCCTTGGGCCAGCAATGTTCATGTGCAGGACGTGAGACTTTGGAGGGAGGGGAGGAAAGACAAGGCCCCAGCAGCCCCAGAGCCAGATCAGTGCTCGTGCTCCTGCATCTGCCCCGGGGCTGATGCCAGCACTGCTGCAGCTCTGCTGGGGCTGGGGGGATCAGGGCCTGCTGGGGGCAAGGCACAGCATTCTGTTCTTAGTCTTTGGCCAGAAATTTCACTGCAATAGAGAAGCTGCCAGTTAGGGGAATCCCTGGCCAGGCTTCAGCACTACCTTCCATTCCATTCCCTTCCCACTCCTGCCCCATGTTACATGCTCCTGCCTTCAGGTGGCAGGATGGGAATAACATTCCAGGGATGACTTCAGGGCTTGCCTGAGATACAAGGTGTCTTCTTCTTTTCAAATTATCAGGAGAAGAGGATCCAGCCAAGTTCAGGACTCAGCTGTCAGGACTGAAAAACTGAGTGCAAATCAGCCCCCGCATCGCCTCCATCCCTGGGCTCTACCCACCAGACTCCTCTGTTCCTGCTGTAGCAGTCATCTCTCACACACACCTGGCTCCCCAAGACCCAAAGACACAAGCTCCACAGCTAAACTTAACTCCTCTGAATTTCAGCCAACACCACTAAACTGTTCCCTGAGCCCACAGCTAGAAGAGCTGTGAAGGAGACATCCCTGACACTGTAAGAACCAAATTAAAATCGCTGTCAAGAGATGGGCCTGGAAAGCTAAATTTTGGGCTTTTCTCTGTTAATTGTGAGCTGCTCCTTAAGACACTTCTCATCCTGTTAGATCCATCCTCTCAATGAATCACTACTGCACCTGACAGGCAGAAAAGATAAGGTATGGAGGGGGTTTTAAAAGGTTGTTTTCTTCTGCTTTTATAACTAGGTCCATTGACATGTTTGTTTTCTTGTATGGCATCTAAAGACAGGTCCATGTCTCCCAATGGCACCTTGCAACCCCCAGACACTGCTCTTGCTTTGAGCAGTGTGTTTGCTCAGATGATTTCCAGAGGTCCCCTCCAGGACCACTGCAAAGCCACGTGCCTGTGGCCTCCCAGAGAATGGCTCTGTTTGGCTGACAGTGCTGAGGAAGCATTTCAGAAGCTGCTTGTGCTCAGCAGGGTGCAAGCCAGCTCCCAACATGTTCCAGCAGCCTCCAGGAAATCTGGGACACAGAAAGCTCCAAGGCCACTGAAAGCAAGAGCAGATGCCTTCCATCCTGCTCACTTCCAGCCAGGCTGCAGGGCAGCAGATCCGGTGCTTGGTTCCTTCTGTAGCTCTTTCCCAACTCCGCTCTCACCCAAAGGTGTTTGCACAGGGACAGATGAGCTGCCTCACCTCTGGGTTCTCAGCTGGTACCGAGCTGCCCGGGCACCGACATTGCGCACCAGCAGAGTCTGCTGGGTGCTGACCTTGACTGGACACTTGGAGAAGTCCAGCTGGGCAGGGAAGTCCAGCACAGCTCGGGCACCAATGGCCCGAATTGGCACAACGATCCTTTCCCTTGCAGTGAGGCACACCAGCTCGTGGCAATAATCCTGCAGGAAAAGAAACTGGCTCAGCACAGGACATTTAGTGCCATCCCCATGGCAGAAGAAAAACCATTTCCTATACCCCTTCCAGGGCATCAATTTACCTATTGCACCCTCACATGAACACTAAGTTCTACTACTATGTCACATTTTAAAGGCACCAGTGCACTTTGCAAAATCTGTCTCAGTGGCATTCAGCTCTTGTGTCACTTGGGTCATAGAGATAACAGCCCTAGGCCACCATCATTTTTACTCTAAACTTTAATGATGTTAAAGAATTCCTAAGCCCCTTCTAAGCAACATGGAGCTGGGGAACACAGGACATAGCTCTTTAGGCTTCTATATTCCCACTGTCTGAGAATAGGACAAAGTGTTCAACTGACTCGAAGCAGCAAAAGGAAGAGGAGAAAACAGCTGCACCCAAAGACATCCTGCACCTCTGGCCTGGTGCAGAAACATCAGTTGCCTCACAACTCCCCTCTAACTTTGCCTGTCCAACCAAGTCAGGAGAAGAACGGTGCTAAGAGGTAGCAGGATGCTGTTGGAAAGGGCCTCTCTTTGTTTCCCTGCAAGGCTTCCTCCCTTCCATGCCACGCCCTCAACCCTTCTGTATGAACAAGCCTCCAGATCAGAACATGAACCCTCCAGATCCCAGCACTGAGATCAGACTTGCCAGGGCCTCAGCACTGCTGTTCAAACCTCCCCGCAAAAGCACCTTTGGCACGGAACGGGTGCCAGCTGACAGAGCAAGCACAGGGACAGGCATGAAGACAGAGCCCCAGCAGTGTCACTGCCATGGCCTCTGGGCTCACAGCTCTGCCTGCAGCTTGTACCTGCCCTACACCAGCTCCTTCAGGCAGGTGTCCAAGTGCCCTGCAGCTCAGCAACCTCCTGCTGACCAAGGGCACCCAGGGCCCAGTGTGCCTGTGCCAGGCCGGGCTCACGGGCACAGCACATCCTCTGCCCTGGCCCTGCAGCTGTGCCATGCTCACTTGTGCTCTGGGACAGCACAGCTGCAAGGCTGCACAACAGAGGGGGTGACAAAGCACCGGCTTTGCTCCAGCTCAGGGGCAGGCAGGGAAGCTGTTGGCAGTCCAGGAAGGAGGAAAGCTCTCTGACCTCTTTGTTCCTCTGGTGTTTTCCATCAGAATGAAACCCCTTCCACTGGACCTAGAGATGGCCCAACATCTATCAACACCCCTCTGTCATTTTCATCCTGTTTCCTGTGCATCTTCCCTTGGCAATGCTCTGCAATGCGCAGGGAGGGGAAGCAGAGCCTGTCAGGCCTTGCTGCAGTGCCTGCCAGCAGTGCCAAGGTGTGACTGGCTGCAGGCTGCCTGCCCACGCCTGGAGCCAGCCCACAGCATGCAATGGGCTGGAGCCAGAGTGCAGGCAAAACAATGGCTGTGGAGATCATTGTGTGCTTTGGCTCCTCCAGCCTCACCCTGTTCTTGCTGGGGGTGAAGCGGATGCGCACAGGGGCAGAGGCGCCCGGCGGCACGGCACGGTACGCATCGCTGGAGCTCACCAGCTGGAAGTAAGGTGAGCTCTCCATGGAGACCTTCACCACGTGAAGAAACTCCAGCAAAGACATGAAGTTATGATTTTGCGACTTGTGGAAACAGGACGGATTTTTTTGCACTGCCCTTTCTGGCCCACCTCTCTGTCCCAAGGTTGCTGAAAGCACATGTGATGAGCTGTGTCTGTTTTCACTCTGAGTTCAGGTTTGGTAGAGAGTTGTGTGCCTCCTGTGAAAGGAGTTTCCAAAAGCAATCCCTGCAGCTGGGACAGTGCAGCTCCTGCCAGCTGGTGTCCTGTGCACAGGGACCTGCCATGGCCATGGCCAGCACACCTTGCTGTGGGGACAGAGCCAGGAGATCAAGCCTGGTGGGATGGGCTTGAGGCTCCTGCAGCAGGTGGACAGGAACTGGCAGGGACATGCCCCTGCAAGCAGCATTGCTAGTGCCCTCCCTGGCACAGCAAGGTGATGCCCTGCATGCCACAGGGCTGGGCACTGAGCCTCCTCTGTCCCATCCCACAGGAGGCCGCTGCTCTGTGCCAGTGTCCCCCATATGCCTCAGATCTCTGGGGACCATCAAAGCAGCAGTTTCACGATGCAGAACATCAAGGCTTCCCCACATACAAGTGCACAGCTGCAGCGTCTCCTGGTACACCACAACAAGGTAGGTGTGATGAAGGTAGAGACACAGAATGGTGACTGAGGCTTTAAGCATTGCTGACTATCCAGGAGGAATCTGTGCCTTCAGTCCCCAGGGAGACCTGGGTTAGGAGGATTATTGGAGGGTGCTGGATTGGGGCCTGCATTGCAGCCAGCTGCCCTCTCCTCCTCAGCCTAGTGTGACCCTGCTGCACGGTGATGGACACATCTCGAGGGGCCGTAATGACCAGCATCGCACGGCGATCAGGACACAGGATGCGTCAGACATGGCCCTGTCGGGGCAAGGGGGTCAGTGACGACAGGGGGCTGATTATCTGCAGGGTGCTAGCTGGGGGATGAGTGGGGCTCTGTGTAGCGAGCTGGGTAATGTGGCATGGGTATTTTGCGTCTGGGGTAAGAAGGAAGGGGCAGAATGGAGCAGGAGGACTGGCACATGGGGCAACTGAGCTTGGAGCTGGAGTTACGTGGGAGAATGGCCATGCCCAGTGTGGGACAAGACCTTGAGTCCTGGTGTGCTGGAGCCAGCACCTGTGGCGGCTCACCCTTGTCCTTCACCGCCCAGGCCCTGCCGCCTCAGGACAGCACCGGCCAGGCACAGCTCCTTGACAGGTCTCATGGGCCCCAGGGCTCGAGCAGCCTCTCCAGCCCCGCCAGACATCAACAGCCCCCAGCCAGCTGGAAAGGACTCAGCGCCCAATGCTCGGCCTGGGACATCTTGTCCGAAGCGAGAAACACCTGTGACAACTGTCATAAGGAACTTGACTTTTTACTTGTATATAATAACTAAGTTAGTTGTATATAGTTATTAGGTTAATAAAAACTGTTAAAATTACGGGCAGAGCCTTGTCTCACATCCTGTCTCTCCCCGGGCTCTCTGGTGCACCTTCAGCTCCTTCCCCCCTGCTGTGGCTCTGCCCCCGGGCTGAGCAGATCGAGCCCCGGGCCAGGCCCTGAGGCCGCTGCTGCTCCCGCGGCGCCTGCGGGGCAGCCCTGAGGCTCGGGGCCGGCTGTGGGAGCAGGAGCCGCGCTGCAGAGCCCGCGGCCCTCACGGGCTGTGAAGGCCCTCACAGGCAGATGGCCATGGGGCCCAGCTGGCAATGCCGGCGCTGCTGCTCTCGGCTGCCACCTGCAATCCTTACAGGCAGCCCTCATGCCGGCTCAGGAGCCGCTCGGAGCCGTGCCCGAGGGCTGGCCCCGACCCGCGGCCCCCAAGGGCACTTGTCCCTTCATCTCTGCACTGCCACATTCCGAGCTCATTTGTCAGCTCCCTCCTCCCCTTCCTTTCTGCGGGGCAGCGTTAGGGGCCGGCCCAGCGGCTTTCCTCCCGCACAGCCGGCAGCCCCTGGCTCACAGCTCCCTGGCGGGAGCCAGAGCTGCTTTCCAGCCGGGCAGCCCCGCCGTGTCCCGCAGCCCGGGCCGGCTCTTGCCCGCCGCCGGCGAGGCCCAGCGGCTGGGCCCGGCCATCCCGGGCCAGAGCAGCTCCCTGGCCGGGGGAACACAGCCGGACATGGGAGGACACACAGCAACACAAAGGGGACACACGACGGGCACCGTTTCCCTTGTCCCCGTTGCCGCAGAGCAGTGCTGTGTGCGGGGCTGGCACAGACCCGGGCACAAAGCAATGTCTTTGCTGTCACCGGAGAAAGGACGCGGCAGGGGTGCTGCTCACGGATGAGGGTGCTTGGGGCTGGGGGGGCTCTCCGACCTTCTCACACCTGCGGAGGTCGGGGCAGTGTCTGTCCCTCTCAGCCCTGGTGTGACCCCACCCAAACGTCATCGGGATCAGAGGGACAGAGACACCCGCAAACCCCCAGAACGGCAGAACCTGGGATTTGGTTTGGGGCTGAGGATTTAGGAAGGGGCTGGAATTGGGGCTGGGTGGGAGTTGGGGCTGAGATTTGGATTAGTGCTGGGATTGGGGTTAAGGCTAGACATGGGATTGGCTTTGGGCTGGGGTTGGGTTGTGGTCTGGGGCTAGACAAGTTTGGAATTGGGATGTGATTAAATACAGAACTGTGTGTCTAAACGTGGAGTGAGACTGAGACCAGGATCAAGGTCAGGTTTGGGACTGAGCTCACACAGAGCGGGACAGAGGGGATGTCACTGCAGGATGTCCCTGGCATCATCCCAGCCCTCCTCAGGCACCTCCAAACATGAGGGGCAGCTGGGTGCCCCAAGATCCAGGTGCTCGCACACTGCCCCTTCATACCAGGCGAGCATTCCCTGAGGGAAGCCCTGACTGTGACCCTTAGGGCTCTGGGATCAGCCCTCACATCCCTGTGGGAGCAGCTGCAGACAGGATGAGAGATTTCCCCCCCTCTTCCCTGTGGAAAGATGAAGCCCAGCTGCCCTTTCCTTCTGGTGCCTCCTCCTCTCCTCAGCTGAGGATGTCAAACTTCCCAGGAGCAGGAAAATCCCCATTCCCTGTTTCCTTGTGGCTGCAGCTTGGAACACCCACTCAGAATTAAGGACTTTCTGACAGCCCTGCTGAATGACACTGGGAGGAGATTTGTGAGAAAGGGAGGAAATTGTATTTCAATAGTAAATAAAAGGCGCAAAATTATTTCTTCTGTCACATTTGTTTTCAGTCAGTTGCACTTCTGGTCCCAGGCCAGAGAAGAGGGTGGGGCTGGGGGCTGGGAGAGGCAGGGGGCTGGGAAAAGGTTTGCGTTGGTGCTCGATGAAGAGATGCAGGGGGGTCTGGGTTCTCAGGAATGGGGGTGCCAGGGGGGTCTCAGGGTCATGGGAATGGGGGTTTGGGCAGGGACGTGGAGAGGTAGAAGGGAGTTCCAGGGGGTCCTTGAGCCCAGGAAAGGGGAGTCCAGGGTTTCCCAAAAAGGGGGGACCAGAGTGGGGACACCCGGGATGTTCGGAAAGGGGGAGTTCAGGCTGTCTCTGCTTTTGCAGAAAGGTGTGCCTGGGAAAGGCAGGAATAGGAGACCAAGGCGTTCCAGGTCGTCCCAGAGACAGGCCTACGCCAAGTCTGGAGGCTGGGAGCCATGGGATGGCCGGGAAAAGGGGAGCAGCGGGACCTGATGTCCAGAACAGGGGGATTCAGGGGGTCCCTGTGCAGGCTAAGGGGCGCAGGGGGGTCCCGGTGCGGGCAGTGGCGGTTCAGGGTCCCGGTGCCGGGGGTCCCACTCGCCCCTGGCCCCCCAGGAGCGCCCTCAGCCCCAGCGCTGGAGCCATCGCGCTGCTCCTCCTCACTGCCAGTGTGATCCCAGGATGATCCCAGTAGAACTCAGTCACCCAGGAGCTGCTCCCAGGATGATCCCAGTACAGCCCAGTCACTCCCAGTCCTGGCATCCCCCCAGGCCTCTCTGCGTTCCGACCTGTCCTGGCTCCATCCCCGCCCCTGCCGGGGGCTGCGAGGGCTGCGGGAGCGGAGGAGGAGGAGGAGGAGGAGGAGGAGGAGGAGGAGGAGGAGGAGGAGGAGGAGGAGGAGGAGGAGGAGGAGGAGGAGGAGGAGGAGGAGGAGGAGGAGGAGGAGGAGGAGGAGGAGGAGGAGGAGGAGGAGGAGGGGGGAGGGAGGAAGAGGCGGAGCGGGGGAGGAGCGGGGGAGGAGAGGGGGAGCCAGGCGGCTCCGGCGCTGCCTGAACTTTCAGCAGCCTCTTGTCCCCTCCTGTCAGGGAGTTGTGCAGAGCCAGAAGGTCCCCCCTGAGCCTCCTTTTCTCCAGGCTGAGCCCCCTTCCCTGCTGCCTCAGCCCCTCCTGCTGTTCCAGCCAGGGTCGGATACTAGTGCTGCAAAGAGCAATGTACAGACCTGGCATAGGTGCCTTTGTCACCACATTTTAACCTTTCATTAGTTACAGAAAGACTCTTGGGAAGCCCCAAACTGCAGTCAGTCGCTGCAGTGACAATGTCCTTTGCAAAGCCCTGCGGCCCGGCCCGGCCCCGCCCGGCCCCGCACTCGGCGCCGCGGTTGCCCGGTAACCGCGGCCGGGCCCTCAGCGCCTGTGACAGCGGCGCGGCCTCAGCTGCCTGAGAGCGCGGCCCTGGCTGGGTGTGCGCAGCCCGGGCTCCTGCAGGCGGCTGCACCGGGCCATTCGCCGGGTGAATTGTCGGCGTAGAGAATTGCTAAAGGTGCAGAGCATTGGCCTCTGCGAAAAGCTCCGCAGCGTGCAGAACACTGGTGTCTCCTAGGGAGTCCTGAATTTCATTTGAAGGTAAAGACCGACTAAAGTTGAACTTTTTGGTTTTGTTTCATCTGTGCTCTGAAAGAGAATGCCAAAGGGAAATAGAGGATGTGATCATGCCAGTCTTCTGGCGCAGTAGTTCAGTGACATGTACACCTGAGAGGATGAACAATAAAGTGACTACTGATTGTGCTTTTTTTACAGAAGAAATGCAACATTTTCTAAAGATAGTAGTCTATACATTTTTTTCCTATGGTAAGTGCTTAAACTGCTTAAAGGTGAATGAGTTCTGTTCAAGTTTCAGTGGGTTTTTATCATCTGGGTTTTAAAATTTTTAGGGAGATGCCTCTGTATTGAGGTGCAAAGGAGACCATATGCCAAAGTCAATGGTCTGGATTTTATGGAACAGTAAATGTGAGGGAGAAAGAGAGAGAAAGAAAAGAAAAAGTGGGAGGGGGATGGAGGTTGGGAAGGGGGGGAGGAGAAAGAGAGTGACAGAGAGAGACTTAGTAGAAAATATCACCATTCCATGGATCCCATTGGCCTACCATTAAATCCTCTTCTGGTCTTCTCTGTGGTGAGGTCTGGCAAAATGTAAGACTCCAATGGATTAATGCAGATTTGGGCAAGGTGATACCTTGTCCAGGTACCTCCCAGGAGTGGGGCAAGTTGGACTCTGTCTCTTGCTACTTTCAAATAATATAAAATCTTTAGCACCCGTATATCCTTTGAGTCTGCCATGAGTTGGGTTCTGGATTTTCAGATTTGTTCTGTTAGCTTGCATGCCCTGCAGTCGTCTGGTGCGAGGCCTCAGGAATGGGTCTGGAGGCACTGCGGAGGTCTTTGCTGGGAGGTTTGTGTGCAAACCTGGCCTCAGCAGAAGAGTCTGTGGCTATGACTTCCCCAGCCTGAACCCAGACAGAGCTGATTTTCAGGACAGCTGCTGGGTTTGGCTTTGTTGTGGATAGGTTTTTCTCCTCAGCCTTGTTTACTTCTCCCCAGACCTGAGCTAATGGGACAATAGTGTCACCTTGATCTTGTCTCAAGTTCCCTTAGGCAGCTTAACTCACAGTGCCAAGTTCCAGTCAGGAGGCATTTTCAGGGAAGGGTGGGCTTGGGTGGTCGCAGCTTCTTTATAGAGTTTTGTCACAATGGGCAGAAAGTCCTTTATAATGATATTTAAGCCATTAGCCATAACATTCCAGTCTCTCATTAGTCTCTCAGCTGTGAGGAGCAGCTGAGAGAGCAAGGGTGCTTTAGCCTAAAGAAGAGGAGGCCCACTCTAGCAATTTTTGAGTAATATTTAAGCTACAGCTTTGTCTGTTCGAACTGTTATTAATGTTCAGATTTTTAGCTCCAGGTTTCAGTATGATCTAACTTTGAATTGCACAAGGTAGCCATAGAGTTCAAATAAAGTCCAACTAGAGGCCTAACTATACTAGCTGCTTACACCAAACAAGCACTTAGCTACTTTCAAGTAATGTAAGATTTTTAGCACCAGAATATGCCTTGAATCTGCCATGAATTGGGTTGTGGATTTTCAGAGTTGCATTGTTGCTCCTTCCAGTTTTGTTGAGGCATTGTTGCTCACCTGCGACATCGTCCCTTGGAAATGGCGTCTGGATTGCCAAAGAAGACACCGACACCTCGTCTTTTGTCCAGGGAAGGGCTGAAGCCTAATGCTGTGAGTACCCCCTGGGGCTGTGTTAAGGCTGGCACTGCCCTGGTGTGCCTGCTCTCCCTGCCCCTGTTGTCCAGCAGTGCTGTGAAGCTGCAGAGCCCCTCCCCAGCCCTTTGTGCTGTGCTGCTGTTGCTGGGGCTGTCCTGGTGCAATAGGGAACACTGTGGGATGCTTCAGCTGTGTCTTGCCTGGCTGTGCCAGCAGAGCCAAGCGAAACCAATGTACAGCTGAAGCCCTGAGCATGTGTTCTGTCCCTTTCCCTGTGCCACAGGAATTCCTTCTGTCAGGCTGGGCACCAGTCACCTGTGCTGCTCTGACCATGCTGCCCTTGGGCACCTGGGCGTGTTGGGGGGGGGAAGCTCAAACTCTGCCCAAAGCCTTGAGAGCCATGGCTGGTCCCAGCTGGAAGAGCTTCCAAAGCAGCTGCTCTCTCCCAGCTCCTGTGTGGGCACAGATGCAGCCCTGCAGGCAGCGCTGGAGCCAGGGCCACAAAGGTCCCTTGCTGTCTGCAGCTCACTTGGCTGAAGATGCCCCACTGCTCAGGCTCTGTCAAGGAGATGCCTGTGGAAGGCTCTGTCAGCCCAGACAGAGAAAACAATCAACAGGGAGAACTAAAACCTAGAGACATTGCTGTGCACCTCAATCTTGTTACAGTGTTCCTTTCTTGCATCTCTTGGACTCATCCAGCAGCGATATCTCCTTGCTGTGAGTTCTGAGCGTTGTGCAGGGATGGAGTTCAGGCAGTTGTGAGAGCTCCTCCCCATTCTCTGGAAAGGTCACTGCCTCAATCCAATGAAACGTAAGAGGAAACAAATGCCCAAAGAGCAGAAATCCCCAACCATGTCCCATGCAGTCATGGAGAAGCCAATGGGACAGAGCCATATGGCTGGAGTTTGTGTGTTCCACTCTGTGTTATTAATTCACTGATGCTAAGTATTTCAGCAGGAAACTCCCAGGGCTTCCAGGAATGTCCTAGTGGCTGTGATCACAAGTTATTCACCAGTGCCACTTGTTCAAGAAAAGCCTTTCTGAACAAGCACAACTCTGAGGCTCCAGCTGGTTTACTTTTGCCTTTCAGCTGCTTCCCTGTAAGTTCCAGAGGGAGAAGTTTCTCAGCAGGAAGAAGGAGGCCAGCACTGGGGGGAGTATTCTGCCCAGAATTGGCCCATTTCTAGACAGGAGTGAGACTCGCCCAAAGGTAGCCTTTTCCTGCTCTTTTCCTTTCTGTTTCACATGAAGTTTGAAGAGGGTGTGTGCTTGTGACAGGCTTGCCTCCAGCAAAATACCTCAGTGTCCAGGTCCTGCTGTCATTGCAAGGTGCTGGGAGTGGTGGACTGCACTGGGAGTCCTGATCTGCACTAAGCCAACACAAATACCCTCTGCTGGAGCTGCTGGGGTGTGCTGGAGTGCAGCTGCCATTGCTAAAACAATGGGAGGAAGGCTGGGGACACAGAGGCCCAAAATTGCCCTCTGCCATTCTCCTGCTGAAGGAGCCACCTCTTGCTTTGGTGTGGTCACCATGAAATGCTCGGGGTCACAGGATTTCCTGCAGAGTGGCAGCGTTGGCCTTTGAAGGCCAAGGATCTGCAGGAATTACTTCAGATTGAACAAAACAAATTGCATTACTGCTTTGGGCTGGAACAATGTGTTGGAGCCTGACGGGGTGTTAGATTTTGCAGGCTGCCAGATGTAGAGGGGACTGGCCCTGGGCAGAGGGGAATGGATGTGCTTTGTCTGGATCAGTGCCTACTCAGAGGTGTGTTTAAAGCTGCTTTTCTGGCAGGACTAGCTCGGTATAAAGCACAGTCCAAACGGGTAGGTGACTGAGGTGGGCTGTTGAGCAGGAAATTGGCAGCAAGAGACACGGAACACAATCCAGGTTAAGGATTGTCCTGGAGAGGAGCCTTGGGAACACCTCAGGGAAGGGCACAGCTAAGGGACAGTGTGCTGCAGCCACTCCCTTCAAGGGAATGTGTCTGCTGTGAAGTCACAGAGGAGACCTGCTTGTGTCTCTGCGGTGACAGCAGTGTGGCTGGAGAAGGCAGACAAAGCAGGGCAGAGTTTTCTCCAAGCAATGTCTCTGCTCCAGAAGCATTTGCTGTTGTTGTGTCATTCCAGACGTGCCTCTACAATGGCATGAAATAAGGTTGCAGTAATGACAAGAAAGCACCCATTTAAAGGCCATTGAAAAAGGAGATACCAACTCTGCTTTTACCCAAGTTGCTGAGAAAAAAACCTGAAACTTATCCTCATTCAGCATTCATCTCACTTGTCTTTCTATTTTCAGCTCATTTGTCTTTTTATTTTTGCCTTTTCCTCTCTTTGGAACACACTAACTTTTAAATACAATGAAAAGGAACAAAATCATCAAAGCAAAAGAAAAGTGTTTCTTAGTAAGGATTCAGCTGAGCTGGGGATGTCTCCCTCCCTGAGAGCCAAGCGCACACACATCCTCTGAGAAAATGGCAATCTTTGTATCCCCTTTGTACCCGGCTGGGGCGGTCCCTGTGCCCTTTGCCATTGGATGGGTACTCAGGAGCTTCCATTCTCTACTGAGCACCAACTTTTCTGTCCGCTCCCTTCTCATCCTCCTTCCTTTTGGTCAGGTCTTCAACCCTGTCCCTCTCACTGTGACACTCAACAAACCAACCTGAACAAATCTAAACCACAAATAACACACAGAACCAACAAATTCCATTCTTTTGCTTAATAACCATTTGGCTTCAGCCAAATGTCACCTCATCTCTCACACCTGCTCTGGTCCTGTGCTCTTCTTACTGATGTCTAAGTTCTAGAGCAAAAAAGATATTTGCAGTTGTGTGGGCCTCGGTTTCCCTGTCTCAGAGCAAAAGACATCCCATATCCTTTCCCATGGAGTCTCCTGTAAATTCATGGGTTTTACTTACTCCATGAGTGCTCAGTCAGTGCCCCAGAGCTCTGTGACCGCATGGGCACAGGGCAGTGTTTTAGGAAAGTGCTGCCTGGCATTCTGGAGAAAGAAACCTGGAGAAAGAGCAGTTTGGCTTGAGCCTGCTCTGTGTGGCCCAGCAGCTGTGGATGAGCTCAGAGCAGAGGTGGGTGAGCCACTGTTTGCCCAGTGTGGGCTGGGCAGACGTGCTCCCTCAGAGTCTGTACTTCACTGGGGATCAGTGGAAGATTCTCCTGCATGAACCTTCCTCCCAGCAGCTGAAGCACTCCCTGCTCTCTCTCCTCTCCAGCTGCCGTCAGCTGCCCCGAAACAGAGCTGGTTTGGGGTTTCCCCACCAGAGCTGGTATTTCAGAACTTTGTCGCTCGGGAGGTGTCGGAAATGGTGCTGTCTCTCATGAATAAGGACAAGGTAAGTGCTGGCACCCAGAGCTTTGACGCTGTGCTGGAAGAGGAGAGTGCTCTCATTCCCTGAGTGTACAGCAAAGCAAGTTATCTGCTGCAGCACATGCAGAAGAAAATGTCTTAGCACCTTCTTCTGCAAGATGGTGGAAATCTTCCTGTGCTGGGAATTGTCCCCATATTTTGGCCAGGCATTGATGGTGTCTATCCCAAAGGAGTTTCCTTCTCTTGAAAGCTCTGGATTGACTGGAATGTTGAGGGCTGTGCAGTTCTTCCCTGCTCTCATGCTTTGCCTTGGGTCTATAGCACACCCTGTGTGTCCTTGGTTAATCTTGGCTCCTGGTAGGAATCTCTGCCAGTTTGGCTCCCTTTGTGCAGCTCACAGCCAAAGCTCAGGGGCTGAGCCTTCTGCACTTTATGCTGGAATCACTTCTCATTAATGGCATTGGCCCTGCAGGAACCGTGTTCTGAAAGAGCCCTGCAATCAGAGTGATGGAGCAGAAGCAGTGAGAGGCCTTTAGGTGCCACTTGAGGCTCCTGCTCAGCTCCATCCAGCTCTGCTCAGCTTTTCCAAAAGCAACACGGTGCTCTGCTTTCCCTTTGCAGAAGCACAGCACATCCAAAGCCATGTGCTCCTGGAGGTTTCCACCTTCACCTGAAGAAATTGGCATTGTTTTGCAGTTTCCCAAGAGAGCTGAGAGGGAAAAAGTTGAAAAATGTCAATTGTGTTCCACTGTAAAGAGGAAAACTTGAGACCATTTGAATTTCAGTCCGGGAAACATTTTCTCAAGTGAGGCTTGTGCCAAGAGTGGGCTGGTGGGAGGAGACAGGAGGGAGTCCAAATCACCTGGTTTAGACTTTTGGAGAGCATTTTGGTGCTCAGGGGTTGATGAGATCAGTGTGCTAGAAAATGCATGTGTGCTGTGCACGTGTACCCCAGAGGGCCGAACCTGGCCTGCTGGCTGCAGGCAGGAATGCCCAGCAGCCCAGCTTGCCTGCACAGGCAGCAGGAAGCCCTGGAGAGCCAAGATTGGCTTTGCATACTGGAACCACACTGTCAGTCAGTGCTGGTCCTGTTTCTCCAGGCAGAAAATGCCTCTGAAGCCCCACGGTCAATAGCCACCGCCTGTCTGTGTTTCTGTCACTTTTGGCAAGCTGGTTGCTCTCATGGTTTTATGATTCTTGCTTGCTGCTTTACTGCCCATTTAAATTCTCTTTGCCATCTCCTTGTTTTAGGGATTGTCTTGCTGTGTTCATTCCTTCTTTTGCTTTTCAGGTTTGCTTTTATTCTCAGTAAGACCACAGTGTTTGGTCTCCTGTCTTGCTGCTCTGCCTGCCTGACTGTATCCCCAGAAGGTCCCTACCCAAACCTGATCTGCTGGAAGGGAATTTCTTCCTTCCCCCACAGTAATGGGCTGGTTTGCTTTTAGGTAGCACATTCCCCCTCTGGAACATGACCACTTCATGGCTGTGTGCAGGCAGAAGCCAGCAGGTTTTTTGGCCTTGTTGAATATGCAGGTGACTTGGTTCAGGTGCTGTGTCTCCATCCTGCTGGTGCTGACCTGCTCGGCCCTTCCTTCCCAGCAGGCACTGCCCTACTGCCCCTGGCCAAAATGCTGGAGCCAGAGAGAAGGGATTCAAGTTCAGCCTTGTGAATGATGTGCCTGTGCCTGCTCAGCTGAAAGTGCTTTGGAAAAGGGGCAGGGGAGGGATGTTAGCAGGCCATGGACAGGTCTCCTCTCGTCCTGTTTCCACAAGTGGCAAAATCATAATTTCATGTCTTTGCTGCAGTTTCTTCACGTGGTGAAGGTCTCCA
The DNA here is from genome assembly GCF_035770615.1 of Melospiza melodia melodia. Lineage (NCBI taxonomy): Eukaryota > Metazoa > Chordata > Aves > Passeriformes > Passerellidae > Melospiza > Melospiza melodia. The sequence goes on from NC_086200.1 coordinate 24,693,061, forward strand.
TGGAGAGCTCCCCTTACTTCCAGCTGGTGAGCTCCAGCGATGCGTACCGTGCCGTGCCGCCGGGCGCCTCTGCCCCTGTGCGCATCCGCTTCACCCCCAGCAAGAACAGGGTGAGGCTGGAGGAGCCAAAGCACACAATGATCTCCACAGCCATTGTTTTGCCTGCACTCTGGCTCCAGCCCATTGCATGCTGTGAGCTGGGCTCCAGGCGTGGGCAAGCAACCTGCCGCCAGTCACACCTTGGCACTGCTGGCAGGCACTGCAGCCAGGCCTGACAGGCTCTGCTTCCCCTCCCTGCGCATTGCTGAGCATTGCCAAGGGAAAATGCACAGGAAACAGGGTGAAAATGACAGAGGGGTGTTGATAGATGTTGGGCCATCTCTAGGTCCAGTGGAAGGGGTTTCATTCTGATGAAAAACACCAGAGGAACAAAGAGGTCAGAGAGCTTTCCTCCTTCCTGGACTGCCAACAGCTTCCCTGCCTGCCCCTGGGCTGGAGCAAAGCCGGTGCTTTGTCACCCCCTCTGTTGTGCAGCCTTGCAGCTGTGCTGTCCCAGAGCACAAGTGAGCATGGCACAGCTGCAGGGCCAGGGCAGAGGATGTGCTGTGCCCGTGAGCCCGGCCTGGCACAGGCACACTGGGCCCTGGGTGCCCTTGGTCAGCAGGAGGTTGCTGAGCTGCAGGGCACTTGGACACCTGCCTGAAGGAGCTGGTGTAGGGCAGGTACAAGCTGCAGGCAGAGCTGTGAGCCCAGAGGCCATGGCAGTGACACTGCTGGGGCTCTGTCTTCATGCCTGTCCCTGTGCTTGCTCTGTCAGCTGGCACCCGTTCCGTGCCAAAGGTGCTTTTGCGGGGAGGTTTGAACAGCAGTGCTGAGGCCCTGGCAAGTCTGATCTCAGTGCTGGGATCTGGAGGGTTCATGTTCTGATCTGGAGGCTTGTTCATACAGAAGGGTTGAGGGCGTGGCATGGAAGGGAGGAAGCCTTGCAGGGAACAAAGAGAGGCCCTTTCCAACAGCATCCTGCTACCTCTTAGCACCGTTCTTCTCCTGACTTGGTTGGACAGGCAAAGTTAGAGGGGAGTTGTGAGGCAACTGATGTTTCTGCACCAGGCCAGAGGTGCAGGATGTCTTTGGGTGCAGCTGTTTTCTCCTCTTCCTTTTGCTGCTTCGAGTCAGTTGAACACTTTGTCCTATTCTCAGACAGTGGGAATATAGAAGCCTAAAGAGCTATGTCCTGTGTTCCCCAGCTCCATGTTGCTTAGAAGGGGCTTAGGAATTCTTTAACATCATTAAAGTTTAGAGTAAAAATGATGGTGGCCTAGGGCTGTTATCTCTATGACCCAAGTGACACAAGAGCTGAATGCCACTGAGACAGATTTTGCAAAGTGCACTGGTGCCTTTAAAATGTGACATAGTAGTAGAACTTAGTGTTCATGTGAGGGTGCAATAGGTAAATTGATGCCCTGGAAGGGGTATAGGAAATGGTTTTTCTTCTGCCATGGGGATGGCACTAAATGTCCTGTGCTGAGCCAGTTTCTTTTCCTGCAGGATTATTGCCACGAGCTGGTGTGCCTCACTGCAAGGGAAAGGATCGTTGTGCCAATTCGGGCCATTGGTGCCCGAGCTGTGCTGAACTTCCCTGCCCAGCTGGACTTCTCCAAGTGTCCAGTCAAGGTCAGCACCCAGCAGACTCTGCTGGTGCGCAATGTCGGTGCCCGGGCAGCTCGGTACCAGCTGAGAACCCAGAGGTGAGGCAGCTCATCTGTCCCTGTGCAAACACCTTTGGGTGAGAGCGGAGTTGGGAAAGAGCTACAGAAGGAACCAAGCACCGGATCTGCTGCCCTGCAGCCTGGCTGGAAGTGAGCAGGATGGAAGGCATCTGCTCTTGCTTTCAGTGGCCTTGGAGCTTTCTGTGTCCCAGATTTCCTGGAGGCTGCTGGAACATGTTGGGAGCCGGCTTGCACCCTGCTGAGCACAAGCAGCTTCTGAAATGCTTCCTCAGCACTGTCAGCCAAACAGAGCCATTCTCTGGGAGGCCACAGGCACGTGGCTTTGCAGTGGTCCTGGAGGGGACCTCTGGAAATCATCTGAGCAAACACACTGCTCAAAGCAAGAGCAGTGTCTGGGGGTTGCAAGGTGCCATTGGGAGACATGGACCTGTCTTTAGATGCCATACAAGAAAACAAACATGTCAATGGACCTAGTTATAAAAGCAGAAGAAAACAACCTTTTAAAACCCCCTCCATACCTTATCTTTTCTGCCTGTCAGGTGCAGTAGTGATTCATTGAGAGGATGGATCTAACAGGATGAGAAGTGTCTTAAGGAGCAGCTCACAATTAACAGAGAAAAGCCCAAAATTTAGCTTTCCAGGCCCATCTCTTGACAGCGATTTTAATTTGGTTCTTACAGTGTCAGGGATGTCTCCTTCACAGCTCTTCTAGCTGTGGGCTCAGGGAACAGTTTAGTGGTGTTGGCTGAAATTCAGAGGAGTTAAGTTTAGCTGTGGAGCTTGTGTCTTTGGGTCTTGGGGAGCCAGGTGTGTGTGAGAGATGACTGCTACAGCAGGAACAGAGGAGTCTGGTGGGTAGAGCCCAGGGATGGAGGCGATGCGGGGGCTGATTTGCACTCAGTTTTTCAGTCCTGACAGCTGAGTCCTGAACTTGGCTGGATCCTCTTCTCCTGATAATTTGAAAAGAAGAAGACACCTTGTATCTCAGGCAAGCCCTGAAGTCATCCCTGGAATGTTATTCCCATCCTGCCACCTGAAGGCAGGAGCATGTAACATGGGGCAGGAGTGGGAAGGGAATGGAATGGAAGGTAGTGCTGAAGCCTGGCCAGGGATTCCCCTAACTGGCAGCTTCTCTATTGCAGTGAAATTTCTGGCCAAAGACTAAGAACAGAATGCTGTGCCTTGCCCCCAGCAGGCCCTGATCCCCCCAGCCCCAGCAGAGCTGCAGCAGTGCTGGCATCAGCCCCGGGGCAGATGCAGGAGCACGAGCACTGATCTGGCTCTGGGGCTGCTGGGGCCTTGTCTTTCCTCCCCTCCCTCCAAAGTCTCACGTCCTGCACATGAACATTGCTGGCCCAAGGCTTCTCCATCAGCCAGCAGTGATGTTCTCACCAGTGGCAATGGGAACAGGTCAGCCCATAATTACAGCAAGAGGTCCTTAAGGAGCAGAACCTGAAGCGAGTTCATCAGCTGTTACTACTGACATGAACAAAGTTCAGCTTGCCAGATGTTCTCTTTGTTTTTGTGTGTGATGCATTCATCAGCAAAGTCCCCAGAACACATTTGATGTGACAGATTGACCAGCAACAAAGCACCAAGGCCAGGAACTTTTGTTTCCTCACTGGGGCTGTAGAAGGGCACCAAGCCCAGCAGCTGCTGGGCAGAAGCACATTTCCCCTGAGCTGTCCCTGAGCATCAAAGCACAGAGTCTTGTGTTTGTCAGGCAAGAGCTGTTTACCTGGTGACTAAATCCTGATTGCTCCTGTTAAATCCAAAGTGCACCAACGCATCTGCATCATTATTTCCAACACATTGCACAGAGTTTCTCTGCTGGGCCAAGCAAACAGTTACCAGCCTGCATGACAGCCCAGAGTCCCAGACTGCATTGCTGGTAAACACACAGAAACCTCCGGTTCTGCCTCCTTGATGTGCTCCTGCTCATGGTGCTTCATTTAGCTGGGATTGGACCCTTCAGACTGTAAATGGCATTGTCCTTTTGGGTTTCCATGTCACTGTATTGCTCTAATCTGCATTTGCACTCTTTCAGAGTTTTGATTACTCCTTTTCTTAGAGCAGCTTTCATTGAAATGCTTAGAAAAGTTGCCCTTTTTCGGCTAAATCATGAGGATTTCAAATTAAAATAAACCAAAGAAGCACACTGCAAATTCAACAGGAACTATTCCTTGGTCTTCAGGGAAAAGTTCCTTCTCCCTGTCTGATTGCTAGGCTGTAATCTCCCAGGACAGGGAGTGCCCTACCATTTGCATCTCTTGAGATGCGATTTATAGGCAGTACGAAAAGAGAAATTCCTGAGGCAGTCAGTGTCAAGTTGTGCATGCAAATAGCTCTGAACCCTCTCTGTGCTTTTCACAAACCATTCTCTGATGGGATTGCTGGCAGTGGGAGCCTTGAGCCTCATTGCAGAGAGCTGGATGCAGAGTATGGGGAGCTGAGGCCCTTTAACCCCCAGGATCTTGTCAGCAGTGGCTCAGTGGCTGTTTGTGATCCTGTCTGTTCTGTCTCTTGTGCTGCCTGTGCTTGGTTTGCTCCCTGCTTGCCCAAGGGAGCTGCAGGGAGCTGCAGTGCAGCAGGAATCTCATGGCCAGGCGTCCCCAGGCCTGACCCCTCTCTCTGTGTTGCAGTCCTTTCTCCGTGGTGCCGGCCACAGGAGCTCTGGGCGCTGGTGACACCGTGCAGGTGACAGTGGCATTTCACCCGCTGGCCAGCGGTGCCCATTGCGGCTCCCTGGCCGTGTGCTGCAGCTCAGGTGAGTGCTGGGCCCTGCAGGGCACAGGACAGTTCTGCACATGGCTCCCTGCTGTCCCATCCCCTGCATTGCCTCCAGAGGTGCCTCCCCTGTTCAGCCTTACCCCAAAGCAAACTGAGAACTGCTTGGTGTTTAGGGGCTTGAGAAAGGCAAAGATTTTTGACTGCTGTTTTGCTGGGACTTGCTGAGTGGAGGAAGGAGGAACTCTGATTCTCCACTACCATGTGGCTATGCCTGGGTGAAGTTTTATTTGATTCCTGGGCAGTGCTGTAGGTGAGGTCTCCATCAGACTCTCTCCAATGCAATGGATTTCTTGCACACCTCTGTCCCATATGCTGCTTCTCCACTGGCTTGTCACAGGCCCTTTTTCTATGTGGCCCTTACACATAGATGTAGTTTCTGCCTAACAACATTTTCAGGCCCTCAAGTTCCTTTTTTGTGACAAATCAAAACGAATTCTTCCCTGACCCCATTTCCCAGGCTGTTCAAGCTGTTGCAAGCCTCTCACATCTATCTCCCATTTGATTTCTAGACTGAGGGATCCCATTCAGTAGAATATAGAAACTGCTCTGTATTCACTAGTCTTTCCTTTGTCCCTTTCTTATTTGATCTGAAAAGCTCCAGCTTGGTTTTTCAGATCAGAACAATATAAAATATTTAAAGTCTGATGTGGCTGTGGGTTTGGACAGGGAGATGATTTTCATGGTGCTCATTCTGTAGTGGTTTGTCACATTGCAGAGCCAGGCTGGTTGTGTTTCCTCACCTGTGTCCCCTCCTGCTGTGGGCTGTCACTTCACTTGTTCCTCTGGGCCTCCTTTTGCTGCCCACCTGCCCCCAGGCATATTTGCTGGTCAGCAAGAAGGGATCCAAGGGATCAGGAGAGACAGGAGTCTCCTGGGATGCTCGGGGAGAGCCTGGGCAAGGCAGGACTGAGCAGGGCTCCTCAGCCCTGTCACCTGAAGGACTTGGATGCAGAAATCCTGGTGATCTGAGTGGGTCACCGGAGCACATGGACCAATCTCCCTGTCCATCCTGTCCCCTTGGGGCCAAATCTCTACAAACACCCTCAGAAATAAGGTGTTTTAGGAGGTGCCCAGGACATCCTCACGCTGTACACACAGAGCTGAAGGATGTGATCAAGGGAGTGGTCCACAGAACTGCTCCTTCAGCGCAAAACTGGGACACTTTCTTCTGTGCCCTGTGCTTTGCTCTGTTCCTTGTGCTTCCATCAGCCAGTGAGCTGAGCAAAGACTCCCCTTTGCTTTGTTCCAGGTGAAGAAAGAATCCACACAAAGCTCCAGGGAGAAGCTGTAGATGTCATCGTTGGGCTGAGCACAAATTCCATGGAGTTTGACAGGACTTTCACCACCATGTCAAGCCACAGAACCCTGTTCATTGAAAACAAGAGTAACATCACAGCCCACTTCCAGTGGAAGGCTTTTGCTGCTGAGAAAGAAGAGAATGAAGAGAAGAGGAGGTTGGTTTGAAAGATGAATTTCAGTGGGATACAGGCCCAAGACTGAAACTAACGAGTGGCCTCAGGGGATGTTGGTGCTTTTGAATGGTTTTGGCCAAGTGAACCATGCCTGGCACTGGGGTGTGTGTCCCTGGGCTTCAGGAGCTCAGCACTCAGCATTCCAGGTCATTTATACTCCAACCAGGGATGGCATTTTGGGAAGGAAAGATTGATTGTGATGACTGGATTTCCTCAGGTCCTAATTGTGCTCTTGTCTCTCTTATCTTGTTTCTACCTGACCTGGCAACATCCGTAGACATTTCCTGAGTTGCCAGTCCCTCTTTCCAAAGGTGATACACCCTATTTTTTCCCTTTAGTTCCTTCAAAAGCTCCTTGCCCATGCGGGCTGATAGTGTGTCCCTGTGCTGCTGTCAGAGAGGTTTTGTGCTCTCAGAGCAGAGAGGATTTTTTGTGAGAGAAGATAGTGCAGGATCCTTTCCCTCTCAGGACATTCTAGTGCCGTGCACTGAGATGGGATCCAAAAAGCTCTAGCTCATGAAAAGGTCTCTCCCGGAGTTTGCTGTCTCCCTCCTGCACAGAAAAGTTCCTTCCCCTCTCAGAGCCTCTGTTTTCATGCATATTGCATATAAAAACTTGAATGTCCCCGAAGGGATTCGGTGCCTGAATTCATCAATTTCCTGTGGAATGCTCTGGGATGCTCTTGTGAAAGGCAGAGGAGGGAACGGGGCAGGTCCAAAATGGAAGAAACAAAGAGTGATGCTGGTAACACGTAGCTGCAAGCCAGCTTTGTCTCCCCTTGCCAGGGAAATGCTGCAGTGGGTGCTCTGTGATCTTTCTGTGCCCCCCCGAGCAGCTCAGTGGGAGGAAAAGCCACTTGAAATGGCTGGTTGATTCTCCCTCAGCTGTGGCAGAGGCTTTGAGGCAGGAGGCTCTCTGGAGGGATGCTGGCTTTGCAAACCTCTGCTGAGCTTGCAAGGGTGGAGTGAAACTCCCTGCTGGGCCGGGGAACAGCAAGTTGTCCTCTGATCCCTGTGGGACCCTCGTGGCTTGGGCTCAGCCTTTGCTGGGGAGCTGCTGCTGCTGCTCCTCCCCAGGTGCTTTGCTCTCCTGCGCTGACACTTCTCTCTGCAAATCTGTGGCTCATGAAACCATCTGCTGGCCTTGTCTCTCCCTGGGGCTGCAGGCAGTGTTTGCTGCGGCCGCCCAAAGAGGTGCCCCAGGAAAACTTCCCAGAGGAGAAAGAAACAGAGAAGGTGAAGGGCTTTTGTGGAGATCACAGTGCCCTCCTGAGCAGCATGGACCAGGAGAAGATGGCAAAGGTGCAAGAAGACCCCATGCTGTTCTCTGATGACATTTTTTTCCTTGAGCCAATGGTAAGTGATAGCTCAGAACATTCTCTTCCTCCTCCTCCTCCTCCCACCCTACTCCCTACACCCACCCCTTCCCCGGCTGCGGTCACTGGGCAGATCCTCAGCTGGCTCCATGTGCTGGCAGGGAGGACATGGAGTTTCTGGTGAGGCTGCAGGGCTCGCTGCTGAAAGCATTTGTGCCCTGCAGGCTCCAGGCAGGGCTGGGAGCCTGACAAAGCCCAGCTCTGCTGCCAGGCTCGAGCTCAAGGCACTGCCTGCGTGTCCTGTCAGTGTCCCAGGGAGCAGTTCTTGTAGGCAGGGGCTCCCCCCACACGTGGGGCTCAGCAGAGGCTGTTGGAGCACTGCCAGCTCACACACTGACCTGAAGCTTGCAATTGTTCTCTGGCAAAAGGAGGCCAAATTCAGCCCAAGGTTAATGACAGAAATGCCATCCCCTCCTGTAACCATGCCTTGCACTATTTCTGAGTGTCCCTTCCAGTGTCATCTGTGAGCCTGGACACCAGGGTGGAAGGCTGAAATGGGCCTTTGGAGTTGTCCTGCACACAGGGACAGAAAACCTTTTCCTTTTCTGGTGATGCAAGCAAACTGCCACATGCTCCCATCGACCAGAGCCTTTATTCTGAGTACTGGCATTGTGAGAGATGATGAATGCCTGGTGTCTGCACAGTGGAACACCCTTCTCATCTTGGAGTAAACCCTACAATAATCCCAGCCTCTGCTTTCTTTCAGTACAGGTTAAACTAATATTTTTATTTCCAAGGAAGGGGATCATGTTCTCTTCTTGGTTACAGCTATGGTCCATCTAAGGCCAAGAGCCAGCAGGGCACAGTGGCAGTTGCATCCCACTGTAGCTGACAGCAGCATGATGTGCCCAAGAGCTTGTGTCAGAGCAGCAGGAATATTGTGGAGAGTGGGAGCTGATCAGCTGAGCATTGAGAGCTGTGTTGGGCTGGGTTTGGAGTGTTTCCTTGGCTCCTTGTGCTGTTCACTCATCAGTGATACTCTAAACAAAGGCTTACAGGAGGGTGGTGAAAAGAAGCAATGTGAAGTTTGCAGAGCAATGTTTTGCTGTCTCTTTCTGCTGCAGGAGGGAGAAATTGGGCCGAATTGTTTGGCTGAAATGAAGGTGACCTTCAAACCCCTGGAAGCACTGGAGTATGGAAGTGTGGCTTACTGCAGCATCTCAGGTGCAGCTCCTTTGCCCTGCCTCTCTCCCCCTCAGTGAAGCCATGGTGCCAGCCTGAGCCCACGGGGCTCCCATGGAAGTGCTGGGAAGGGTCCCTGGTCAGCAGGGCAGTGCTGGCACATCCCCCCTGGCCCTGCAGCTCCCAGGGAGTCTCCCGTGCCAGGCCAGGGCTCAGAATGCTGTGTGTGCCTGAGTGATCCCAGAACAGCCCAGGCAGTGCAGGGAGAGGTTTTCATGCCATGGCTTTGCCAGCATTCCCTCAAAGGCCAGAGAGCTCCAGAGCAGAACAGCTTTAGTGAACAAGCACTCAGCCCCTGCAGGTGCCTGGCCTCCAGGATGGCTCCATTTGCCATGGATCCATCATCAGGAAGCAGGAGCTGAGTTAGAAATGGGCTCCCTGAGCCTGGACCACCTCCCAGTGCCCAGACAGCAGCAGAGCAGAGGGGGCTGAGCCCCACTGAGCCCGGGCTGTTGGTAGAGGGAGCAGCCTTGGCCAGCAGCTGCTTCTCTCCCTGTGTGGCAGTTGTCACCTTGCAGCTCTCAGTCTGTGGCAATAGAACACAGTGCTGAGTGTCACAAGGGGAGCACTTGGGCAACAAAGTCCTGTGCTCCTGGGCCAGGGAGTTTGGGAATTGCCAAACTCTGTAGGAGCTTTGTGCCTTCACTGAATGATTTCAAAGCTCCTCTAGGTGCATGGGAAGGAAACCACAGAATCACAGTATGGTACGGATGGAATGGACCTTAAAGATCATGCACTGCCAAGGCCCCTGCCATGGGCAGGGACACCTCCCCCTAGGAGGGGAGCTCCAAGCCCCATCCAGCCTGGCTTGGAACACTTTCAGGGCTGGAGCCTCCACAACATCCCTGGGGAACCTGCTCCAGTGCCCCACCACCCTCACAGGAAAAATTTCTTCCCTAATACCTCACCTAAATCTCCTTTCTCTCCATTTCTACCCATTACTCCTTGACCTGTCACTACAGGCACCAGAGATGTTTTAAACTCAGCAAACTGGTGGCTCAAATTGGAAAGCAGCCCAGGGAATGGGTTAGAAATTGCAAGTCAGCCTCAGGGGATATGTCCTGAGGGAAGAGAAGGGTCCATATCTTCTCCTGCAGCATCAGGAGCTGGTTGCATCCAGCTCAGAGTCAGGGACTAGCACTGAGGCAGCCTGGAAAATCCAGTGTAGCAGAGGGAATGATTGTACTGCAATGGACATCTCTCCCCAGGCCATGAGAGCAGGCTGCCCCTGCAGCTCAGAGGGGAAGGCCAAGGAGCCTTGGTTGAACTCAGCTCTCCTACTCTGAACCTTGGGAATGTTTTCATCAACACCTCCCATGTCTGTGAGGTGAGCAGCAGGGCTTGGGATGGATCCTGATGGCTCCTGAGGCAGCAGCAAGCCTGGTGCAGCTGTGGACTTGCTGCCAACCTAGGCAGCTGTGAGCAGGGAATATTTGATGGACTGCTCAAATCTGGGGGGTCACAAAGGTGTGTCAGTTGTTCCTGAAGCCCCAGTCCCTTCTTTTGGGCAGCCTTCCTTAGGGATCAGCTGGGAGGCTTCCTGCAAAACAACCCCTTGGCACATGAAACCAACACTGTCTCCCAAAGCTGCATGTTCAGAGGCTTGTGTGGCAGTGCCAGACACAAGGCACCTTTGGACTGGGCTCTGCAGAAGCAGCTGCAACAAACTGGCTGCCTTTGAGCTTCAGCCCACTGCCAACAGCTCCCAGCCAAGTGTCTTCTGCTTATTGCTGCAATCACAGGAAATCCTTGGGAGTTCTCTCCCTTGCTGACCAGTCCCTCTGCACACTTCAGCCTCGGTGCATCTCTGGCTCTAGAAAGAGAAAAGTGTTCCTGGGAATAAAGCAAAGGGTTTTTCTACCTATTTGCCTCTCCCCCAGTAGAGTCAAGCTTGCAAAACTTCATGAGGCACTGCATCACGGCAGACACTTTCAAAAGCTTGGCTGTGGATGGGAAAGACATGCTGAGTGTTCTCACCAAAAGATGGTTGTTTTGATGCTGATGCCTCATTCTCAAGGTATTGTTTTCATGGTCTGGGAAAAGGTGAATGAGCAGATGGTGCTGTTGGAGCTGTGCTCACTGGGGCAGCAGCAGCTCTGGGGTGATTCCCTAGGCAGCTGCAATCAGCCCACGTTGCTCTCAGCACCAGCTCTCAATGCGCTTGGTGCTGCTGAGCAGAGGGGCACTGCTCTGTGTCCATGGGATAAGCCCAAGGTGACTGCAGTTCTGTGGAGTTGCCACTGCTCTGCATGAAAACCCAAAGGCAGAACTTGTCCTGTTTTATCTTTGGACTTGTGCCATTCAGCAGCACAAAGCACCTTCTGCCTTTTCTGGGTGTTCATTGCATCATTAGACAATAACTCACAAGAAGGGAAGATTCCACACGTATTTCCATTTTGCTTTCTTGCTGCTGCAGGTGAAACTGATGAACCAAGGAGCTATTGATGCTCCCTTCACCTGTCTCCCTTCAGCCACCAACCTGGGCTTGCTCTTCAAGTTTGCCCCCGAGGAGGGCATCATTGCAGCAGGTGGGAGCCAGGCTGTGCAGATCTCCTTCAGAGCCACCGTGCTGGGGAGCTTTGAGGAGGAGTTGCAGTTCAGTGTGGCTGGATCTCCTAGGCCTGCCATCCTGACCATCAAGTAAGGACCCTGGGAGCTGGGTGGGCACATCTGTAGCTGTCTCTGGGACATCCCCCACCTGCCTCCTTTTGGGGTGGAGCAGAGGAAAAAGGTGTTTCCTGAGGTCTGAATCTCTGCTCTGCCGCTGGCATTGCTTTAGTGTCAGGCTGCCTCCTGCCCTGTGTGGTAGCTGGGAGCTGGAATGACTCCTCCCTGCAGGGATCTCCGTGTGCCTTGGGCCATGGCAGGCAGTGGGATGGATCAGCTTTAGGCAGCAGCTGCTCTGGGATGTCCCACCTGAACACCCAGCAAGGCCCCCAGGGCTTTGCAGATGGGCCAGCCTGGCTGATTCTGCAGCAGCAGCAGTGTTTGTAAAACCTTGTGTGAATACTCCGTGCCAGATGGGCAGCAGCAGCCTCAGCTCACCTCTCATGGCCATGCTGTGGGGCACAAGCTGTGCCCCCAGCTCCTGTGCACAGAGGGCTCTGGTGCCTCCTTTGCACAGCCAGCAAAGCGCTGATGTGGGAGTCAGGAACTGTGCCAAGGACTTGGGCACCATCCCATGGGCTGATGCCAGGGCAAGAGACAATCCTGGCCCAGGCACAGGGAGAAGGGCGGATCATAGGGGAGGCAGAGCTCAGTGCTCAGCACCACAGCAGCGTGAGGCCTTGTCCCTGCCAGCCTGAGCCATGTGCTGCAGGATAATGGAGTGGAAGCAGGAGAGCTGATGCTAGCTGCTCTGCAGCTTTGGAGCTGGGCTGCTGCTCTTGGGCGGCACTGGCTCAAGGCAGTGAAGAAATGAAAGCAATCTGCACTGGATGATACCAATGAGATAAGGGAGATGGGTAAAGAAGAACAAGGAAGTTATTCCTTAGCAAGAGAAAAGTGGTGAGCAGGTGTGCCCATAGTGGAGAAACAATGATGCTGCCTTTGTTTTTGAAGGAAAAGTGCTGCTTTTTACATTTGGAAATCAAGAGGGAACCTTTCACCATCAAATAATTGATTCTCCTCTGTCCCTCCCCCAAAATGGCCATGGGGTGTTTGTGCATAAGCAGCTTTCTCCTTGAGCAGGGGCAGGTGTCTCTTGTTGAGATGTGCAGAGCAGAGCCAGGGGCAGTCCTGTGAGTACAATAGAGGACACAGCTCACTGGTTCTTGATTTTGAACCAAAAGGCAGAGTGGGCACTGATTGGCATCAACCATGAAATCAACTGGTGAATGTTGTGCAGCTTCAAGTGCTGATTTCAGTGGATGTTGGTGGCTTTTGGAGTGTGTCTGCTGAGTTCAAGGGCAGGTGAGGGGCTGTGCTAAATTCAGGACAGCCAAGTTTGGTTGTTGAAGCTCTTGCTCTTGGCTGTGCCAGCTGGTGCACTGCTGACAAGCTGGTCCTTTTCCCTAGGATTCATCTGTGCCCTGGGTAGAACTGTTGCTGCTCTTTTCAGAGGATCTTTGGGAATGCCCTGGATTCGTGTCTCAGAACAGTGTCTGTAATGATTGTGTGGGTCAAACTCTCTTGAGAAAGCTCCTCCATGGGAGCAGCAGTTGCAGCTCAGAAGGAGCAAAGCAGGGAAGCTGTGGCTGGAAGGGCTGCTTACAGAAGTTAGTGGGGACACCTGGATGTCCATGCCATTGCAGATGGGGAAACTGAGGCACGGAGCCATGTCTGGGTGTGTGTTCAGGGTCCTTCATGGGACCCCCAGCAACCCGGGGGCTTCTCCTGCCTGCCCTGTGCCCAGAGCCCATCAGGGGCTGTTGGCTGCTGCCCCTTGGCTGGAGCTGCCTCCTGTGCCCAGGGCCCTGTGCTGAGCACACGGGGCTGTGTTGGTTGGAAACCCAGGGTGCCCTGAGCCCGGGTTTTGTGCCCCCGAGCCACGACAGCCGGACCTGTGCAATGCCTTTAACCGAGCCATTGCCTGCTCTGTCCTCGGCCTGCAGGGGCAGCGTCACTGCACCCAGTTTACACTTCGACCTCGCTGAGCTCGACTTCGGGGACATCTCCTTTGGTGAGTGTTCCCTGGGCTGGGACACAGCCTCAGGGATCTGTGCCTTCCAACAGAAAAGCATCCCTCACTCCTGCTCTGCCCCAGCAGCCTCTTCAGGCTGTGAACTGCAGGGCTGCTGCTGCTGCTGCTCAGGGGGCATTTTGCCATTGTGAGATCCAATGGAAGCAAGGAATAGAAAGGCAGAATTTTCTGGTGTCTCTGTGCTGCTTTAAAAGACAGATGTCTGCCAAGGAAGGTGGGAATCTTGCTGCAATGGAAAGGTGAGCCCCTCCCTCCAAATGATTATCCCTTTGAAATGACAGGGCTCCCAGGCAAAACTGTGGGAAAGGGAATAACAGTTCTTTGCTAGACTATCTCAGGAGAGCACAGACAAGAAGGCAAGAACAGACATTTCCCAGATGCCAAGTCCTGTTTTTCCCCTTTGGTGGAGGTCTGGTGAGAGCAGGAGGAGCTGTGGGCTCTGGCAGGGCAGGGATCCCCCCCAGCCGGTGCGGGAAGGGAAGGGAAGGAGGAAATGCTCCTTTTGCAGAGCCCCAGAGGGCAGGAGAATGCGGGCAGTGCCCAGCAGCAGCAGCAGCAGCAGCGGGGCAGGCAGGCAGGGTCGGTGCCAGTGCTGAGCTGCAGCCAGGGCAGCCCCGGGCCAAGCACAAACCTCCCGCAGCAGCAGCGGCCGAGCTGCGACCCCCGAGCGGGAGGAAGGGAAGCTCCGCTCCCTGCCCAGCCTCAGCTCCCACTGCACAGCCGCCCACGGCATCACGCCACAACTCCCAAAAACCCCCAAGGGAAAGGCCCAGCCCAGGGCCAAAACCGCCCAAAACCCCCCAGAACCCCTGTCCCCCTTCCCAGACCCAGGGCACCGTTCACTGCCAAGCCTAAAGCCAGAAAAATGAAGTTCATGAACTTCTGAAGGAAACTCATTGCCTTTCTTGAGCTGCTTCTTCCCCAGCCTGCATCACCACGGAGGTGCTTGTCAAGTTGACTTTGGAAGGAATGAAACAAGAAAGGCAACAGATGGAAATATGGGTCTGAAGCAGGAGACTGATCCTGCTGAATCCAATTTCATGCCTAAGGGCTCTTCGGCTGAAGGCAGCTGTTGTATCTTTGCTTCTTTGTAACTGTTGACTGTTGTCTGCATGTGCTGGCCTCAGTCTCATTGGAGGTTTTGACATCTGGGTTTGTCCTTTTTGTGCCTCTCTTGCCTCCCTGCTGGAGTCCCTGCTGGAGCTGGCAGTGGTCACTTGGATGGGCACAGAGAAGCTCTGGGCTGCAGCTGCAGTTGTTTTTCCTCCCCATCTGTGTCCCAGTGACTCTTGGTGAGCAGGCCTGGGGAGAAGTCTCCTCCCCACAGAGCTGGCCAGCCCAGCCAGATGTGCAGTGCAGAGCAGGCTGTGGCTGCTCTGCGCGCTCTGCAGGACATCCCCACCATGAGTGGCTGTATCTCTGGCTTTGCAGGATGGAAAGCAAATCTCAGAGCCAAAGCGGGGTAAACCCTTGCAGGGAGCACTCTCAGTGCGCAGCACGGCTGTGATGTCCCTGTTTGTGGGCTGAGGTGGGACCTGGTTCCTGATTGCTAATCTCAAAGCAAGGCTCGGCTGTGCCCCCAGCTGAGTGGGCTCTGAGCTGTCACGTGCTCAGTCTGTTTGGCCCAAAGCAAGAGATGCCTTAAGGATCCTGCAGAGAGAAGCTGCATTAGGGTGCTTTGCATCACGTTCTAGTTGCTGATCCCATCCTCACTTTCTTTTGCTGTAGCTTCTTCTCACTGACAACTCACTCTTTATATGTCTTGAAAAAGGTGGGAGTGTTGGCAGGCTGAGCAGGGAATTGGACAGCTTGAATTCTCAGAGTAAATGCTGGGTCTGGGTGCACACTCATCACTGAGAAAGAACTGGTGCTGGTTTGGGGCAGGTGAGGGAGCTTATCCCCATCCCAAAGAGAGAAGCTTGCAGTGTTCAGCAGGGCTAGGAGTGGGCATTTTCAAGGCTGCAGTCTGGAATCTGTGTCAAAGGGAACTAAGTGACGACTAATTCCTCACGCAGCTTCTGGGTAAGCTGTAGTTCAGATCATAAAAAGCTCAACTCCAATCCCACTTTGATCGTGCCAGGATCTTGCCCCCAGGATCATGCCCTGCTGGGTGCCTGAATGGCTATTTGTGTCCTTGCCCAGGCTTTCCCTACACGCAGCGCTGCCGCCTCACCAGCAGCTCCGCGGTGCCCCTGACGTTCCAGCTCCGCATGTCGGACGATGGCACGCAGCCGGCTGTGGACAGCGTGGATCAGATCCGCAGGGACAGCGACCCGGCCTGGAGCAAGGGAATCCATTTGCATGTGGAGCCCAGGGAGTTCACCATCAATCCCAGCGGAGGCACCATCCTCCCCCAGGGACACCAGGACATCGAGGTACGGCAAGAGCCCGGCCACAGCCGCTGCAGCACCAGGGCTGGAGCTGCACTGCAGGGTGGGAGGGCTTTAGCTCTGGTGCCAGCTTGGAGCATGCTGGCACTGAGAGATCTGCACTGCTGGGAGGCCTCTGCTGGCTGGCTTAGTCGGGATGTTCCTCAAGGAGCACTGCTTGCTTTCCAAAATCATATGCTGAGCTCACAGACCTTATGGTCAAGGCCTGAAACCATTCTTGTGTTTTTGAGAGCGATTTGATTGCAACGGGGCAGAGCAAGGATGAGGGCAGAAGGTGGCTTTTAGAGAGATGTCATTGTATCAAGCAGTGAGCTTTTCTTCTTGGTGTCATTTCCCCCCTCCTGGGGAGCAGAATGATTTGTGTTCACTGCAGGAAGCTCCAGTGGAGACAAAAAAATCTGCAGCCATGTGTAGCAGTTCAAATTTATTGTATTGATTCCTTGTTAAGTGGTTTGTTCTGTTGTACCCTGTGTTGTCCCCGAGTTAGTTTATCCCTGGGTTTTACCCTCCCTCAAAGCTGTCCCTCATGCCATTCCCTGCCCCTTGTTCCAGCTCTTTCCCTGCCTGTCAAACCCAGCCCCTTTTGTTCCCCAACTTTCTTTGCCAATTTAACCTGGAGCCAATCCCTGTCTGCAATGCCCCTTTGGAATTCCCCTGTTCCTGGAGGCCCCATTGGCCCAAGTGAGCCATCCTCCCCACCCTCCTACGCAAAGTGGCCCCAGACACTTGATGTAATCCCTTCAGTGCTCCCCTGAGGATTCCCTTTTGGTTTGCTGTTTGTATCCACCCCCTGATTTGTGTCTGTACAAAAGCCCTTTCACAGGAGTGTCCAGGGCTCTTTTGGCTCCGATCCTTTTGCTTGGAATAAACCCTTTCTTGTGTAATTTCAAGACACAGATCCTCCTCCTTTCTCCTCTGCCTGGTGCCATTGGTGGCTTGTCTCTTGCAGTGTAGAGCAAGAGGCTCTGGGGGTTCTGCCTGTGGTCAATGCCCAGCCTGTGGCAGTTCTGAGGTTTCTGCCTGTGGTCAATGCCCAGCCTGGGGCAGTTCTGAGGGTTCTGCCTGTGGTCAATGCCCAGCCTGGGGCAGTTCTGAGGGTTCTGCCTGTGGTCATTGCCCAGCCTGGGGCAGTTCTGAGGGTTCTGCCTGTGGTCATTGCCCACCCTGGGGCAGTTCCCCACTCCTGGCGTGGGGCCGGAGTTCTCAGAGCCAGCCCGGGCTCGGGGTCCCAGGGCAGCCATGAACTGCCCAGCACCTGCTGGGCCACACTTTGCCCTCAGCCTCCTGCTGTAAAGCTGAACTCATTGTGGTCAAGTCAGATTTCCTCTGCATGGATGTCTTTGTAGTCAGCTGAGAAATTGGCCCCTTAATTTGAATGCAGTGGTGCATGGAGCTGTAGTCTAATGTTTTAATGTAGCTGACCTGTGCCCTGATAGCAAGGTGTGTTTAACAAATGCGGTATTGCCAGAAGGCTTTTGTTACTCTGAGACTGTGCTCTACACATGGAGCAGCAGAAGAATGAAGGGCAAATCCTCCCTCAGGAACTGGAGGATATCACCCGTGGGTAATGAGGTTTTGGAAGGAAGAATTGACAGTTCTTCTCTTCCACCAGGTGACCCTGTGCTCCAACACGGTGATGGAGTTCTACCGGAGATTGCTGGTGGACCTGGAGGGTATTGGCAAGGGAGTGGCAGCCCTGATCATCACAGCCAGGTACCAGCCCTTGCCTGGCCTCCCCCAGGCACTGCCTTGCCCAGGCTGTGCTGGCTGCAGCTGCCAAGGAGAAGTGCTGCTGAATGCCCTCATGTTGTGCCAGCTGGACACGAGAACAGCAGTGCTTGGGCAGCAGCCTGTAGTGAAAAGCACGTTTGCTCCCAGCCCAGCACGGTCCTGGGCCCTCTTCTAAAGGCACCAGGAATGATATCATTGATTGGCCTTGTTTTTGGTGCTTGAGGTGTGTAGAAGTCCATCCGAAAATCCTTCATTTTTTGCCTCACAATTGTCATGAGAAAAGACTACCGAAGAGTTAAAAGTGCTGAGCCGGTTGGGAAAGAAAGTCTCCTGCTTATCTAGTGTGTTCACAAGTGATGCTTGCAGATCACGCCATGCTGTACTCGAAGAGGGCATGCTGCCCTTTTCTGGACAATTGAACTGGACTTTCTTCCAAACTCCTGACCTGGCTGGACTGAGCTCTGGGGTGGCTCCCCCCCGCTCCATGAGAAGACCCCTCTTGCCTGTCTTCAACCACCGTGACAGACCAACAGAGATGCGAATCCCCTCATCAAGGAACCAAGAACCCCTCTGGCACCCTATTGACACCCCCATGGCACCACCATGGCACCCCCCCGGCAACCTCCTTCCAGAGACTGGGACTGTACTCCCTCCCAACTCAGGGAGGGGGAAAACTTAACGTACATGTGAGCATTCGGCCATGAAAACAATGGACTTCTCCCCTCCATGGAAACCTAATTTCAGTTACCTTCCCCCAACCAAGAACAGTATATATATTGGGGTTCGGCCCGACTGTCCTTTGAGATCTCCCCAAGACGTGTACCAGCGAGTTTCGGCGGCGGGACCCCGAAGACATCACGTCTTGGTAGCTATACCCCATTCCCTGACCTTCTTTCCTCCCTTTTTTTTTCCTTGTCTTACCCTTCTCTTCCCCGGATCCCTTAACCAAACGCATATTTAGCTGTGGTTATAATCAATAAATTGCACCTTGTTGATTTGTTACTGCAAAACACCTGTGCCTCTTGTTGGTTATTTTTGCACCCAAAAATCATTCGTCACCCGTTTATTTCGGGCGGACCTTCACATAATTGGCGTCACGGACAAGGATTCCAGCAGCCAGTGAGATTTTGCAGGTTTTGTGTAGTTTGTAACCTCTTAAAGACTACACACGCCGAAGCCAAATCTCATGCTCGATTGAGCACACAGGCTCCGGAATTGACACAAAAGATTTTTTCGGTGCAAAAGCAGGGGAAATTGTTACTGTCATTACTGATACTGATTTTACCGGCACGAACACTGGCACTGATACTTCTCCTGATCCTGATATTGATGCTGTTACTGATATCGATACCGATATTGATACTGTTGTTGTTGTTGTTGTATTTGAATTGAATCTGAACCTGTTACTGTTGTTTTTGAGGTGAATTTGAACCTGTTACTGTTTTTTACTGCTGTATTTTGTGTACCTGGACAGTCTAAAAGGGAAGGGGCAGACTTGAAGTAATTAAGCAGTGCCTTTTAGACAGATATTGTCCCTTCACCTACACAGGGAGCGAGGGGCGGCCCAGCGAAGGCTGAGTGGCTTTTTCCCTGTTCTAGGTTCTGGTCCCCTCACAAAGAAAACATTTCTGTGTGTGTGTGTTCATGTGAGTGCGTATCTGTACTGTCTGGGAAGGAAGAGACAAATTTGAAGCAACCTCACAGGGCCTCCCAGACTGATTCTGTCTCTTCAACTACCCAGGGAAGCAAGGGGACAGTGGAAAGGCTGTGTGATTTGTGTAACTTAAGTTAACTCCCTGGTGTAGCTTTGGTCCCCTCACAAAATGACTAAAAACTTCAGTGCAAAAGGTAAAGCTGAATTTTATGCTCTGCTTGCTAAACACAATGCCACACCTTTTCCGGGGGGAGAAGAATGGGCAAACTGCAATTGGTTTAACTTAGAAAATGTTATTGATAGAATATCTTCTTTGCAACATGAAACAAAATTTAAACTGGGCAAAAATAAAGCCATCCTCTGCTCAGTCTTGGGTGCCTGTCTCACAGCAGCCATAGAAACTCACTTTAAGCGAAAAAGTGAGAAAAATGCTATCATAGACTCCCTCCAAAACCTAGTTTAAGTTTTGCAAAAACAATTGGATGAAGAAAGAAATGTAAATAACTTGTTACGGACTGCCCTGAGAGAGGAACATGTTAAAAATTCACAGAACTCTGATTCCTCAAAAGAAACAGAGGAGAAAAAACTCCTCACACTAGTCAAAATTGTTCTCAAACAGAATTAACCCTGATGAAAAATTGCGGGAAACACTGCTGTAACAACATAAAACCTCTAATTAAAACAGAATACAACTATATCAATAATGAAGATTTTAGCCCGCACAAAACCACTAAAGAAATCCCGTACACTGCTACTGAATTAACAAAACTTGCAAAGCAGTACGGGCTTCTCCCCCAAAAATCTGAAACAGAACACATTTGTCAAGTGTCTCTCACTGGGGGACATCAGATTCTCTTGTCAGAACAAGGAGCCAGCGGGTGCTGGAGACATGGGGTGTTCCCAACAACAGCAGACAGACGCATCCCATGGTCCCACAGCACACAGCTCATTGGGCAGGGGAACTTAACCCCTTGGAAAGGAGAGACCTTTTGGTTGGTACCCTTGACCAACTCCTGGAAAACATTCACAAATCCGGCTGCCTGCAATTGATTCATGAAAAGAAATTAATTCCTGATTTTGAATCTCCAATCCAATCACCTGTAAAGCCTGAAATTATGACCTCTTTAACTCAAAGGCTTCCAGGAACACTTAAACCTACAGCAATTCTCCTTCAGAAAACCATAGTAGCTCTGTCTCCTATAGAAAGACCAGATAAACTTCTTAGTAACCAGAATGACCCTTTTGTTCCCCTTTATGACTTGCTGAGAAAAAGAATAAAATGGGATTGGACTTCTTCTCAGAAGGAAACATTGCAATTGCTGATTCTTGAAGTGACAGCTCACCAAGCACTGGACCCTATCTATCCTACAGACCCCTTTCAGGTGGAGTGGGGATTTGCCTCCTCACAACTTTCAGTAAACATTTGGCAGCAGGGTCCCGAGGGTCTGACAAAGCCTGTTGGGTTTTATTCCTGTGGTTTCAAAGATGCTGAGAAAAGGTACACTACCTGGGAAGGGGTGTTTGTGGTTGGCTTGGCTCCCAGGAAGGTGGAGGAGAACTGGGCAATCCAAGAAACTGGGAGCTTGGGTAGCAGCCAAAATAAACCTGCCTCTGTGACTAAAGCAACCCCTCCTCTCTCCCCCACTTCTGCTAACAGAGAGGAACAGGACAATGCCCAGGTTGGGGAACTGTTAACTGTTTGGAGTATTTTCCAAAGTGAGGGACAGAATTACTTTCTTGTCTGTATTAACACCAAGTCCTATGCTATGTTTATATTTGGGTTGCTCCAGGCTGATGCTTTTAAAAGAGCTACAGGAGATAATACTGTAAAAGCAATGCAGGGATGGTTTGGGATTTTCCTAAACCCACAGGAAATTCAATCTGGTAATGTTTCTCACTTTACTGTCAAAAGTGTGCAGGATAGGGCAGAAGGTGAAAAGATTAAATGGACTTCTCACACCTCTTACTATAGATGGGGGGTAAATGAGTGTTCCAAAATCACTGCTTTTTGCCAGACAGCTCCAAGCACAATTCCTTCACTACAGGGAGCAGATGATTTTAAGAACCCAGGGCATTACCCTGGACAACCTGTTTTTGGTGGACCCTCTGCTGCTGTAGGGGAAGTACCACTGCTGTTCAAAACCTCTCTGGCAATTCCATTGTTCTAACCTTTTCTGCCTCTTCGTGGCAGAGTCTGTTGTGTTTACTTTTTCAGAAAAACTCCGAGGGACATGAAGACCTGACAAACCATGATAACACTAGTGATGAACAACAGAAATAATGTTTTTCCTTCCCCTTATGGTAACACCAGGTGATGATATTATACATTACATGTAAATTAATTGAACTTGAATAAATTGGCTGTCACAATTAGAGATTTGACCAAATTACAGCAACTACTGCAGTCATTCTTATTGGCTTTTGCGAACACACCAGAGACTGCTATCAAGCATATTACCAAATTGGGAAAGAGTGAATGTGGATGATCACAAATTGGTAATTGATGCACTTAGTGCTACACAGAACAATGTTTCCTTAGCCCTCAGCTGTATCCAGGCACAATTGTAGATGCAATCTGTCTCTGCTGCAATTATAAGAGAGGGGGAGGAAGGCACATTCCCCACAGAAATTCGGAAAATAATCTGGGACAGTGCCACTGAATTTGAAAGAGAATTCCAATCCTGGTGGAACCTGGTGAACTTTACCTATGATCCCATTTCAAACACAGCCACTGCTTTTGTCCTAACCATACGCAATGCCTCTGTACATTTGGTCTTCCCTGTTATTGCATTAGGATTAAACCATGACGGAGCTGTTCTCTATCCTACTGAACATAGGGGATGGGCCCGTCAGGTCGATGACAAATGGCAAACTGTTAACCTGGAAACTTGTGTTGTCCAAGAACAACAAGAGTTCATCTGTGAAAGCAATGCAATCATAGATCAAATATTTGTTTAGACATAGAGCAAAATATCTGTCATTTCAAGATTGGTCCACATGAGGATACCCAGACAGCTCTTATATACATCGGCAATGGCTGTGCATGCTTTAGAACCACATGTGATTCTGTCTTTGTAGAAGATGTTGTAGTAGATGCAAAGAATCATTCAAATTTTTGTGCTTGTAACTTTACTAAGATAGTAGGATGCGATTTCTCTTATGAAGCTCCAGTTACTTCTCACCACCTACTGCAATCCAACTACACGCTGATCCAGAAGCTGATGCCCACTCCTATTAGAATGAACCTCAACCTCGTGAGACAACTATTGCTCCATCAAGACCTGATTGACATCCTCGAGAAAATCAAGGAGGGAGGACAGAAGACCCTGGTGACTGTTCATCACAACGTGAGACAAATACACCGGGTTATGGAGAGGGTAAAGCAAGAGGCTGAGCATAGGTGGTGGGATACTCTCTTTGGGTGGTCACCTACTGCCACAGGTGTTCTGAACAGTGTGTGCCATCCAATTGTTGTTCTTTTGATCCTAGTTACGCTTGGCTTTATCTTGTCAGCAGCCCTATTCATTTTGAATTGGAGAATGATGAAAAAGCTTAAGAGACTGTCAGCTGTAGTCAATGCACACCGCTTAGCTGATGTACTCAATACAATAGATGTCCCCAAAACACTTGATACGAAACAGTTATGAATCAAGCATATGTGCTTTAGAACAACTTCTTAAATATCAAGTATGATTTGCAGAAAGTTACTTTAATTTTTGGAAAATAATTTTAAAAGACGATGATATTATTATGATTTGTTTGTTGTTTTGATTATTTGTGATTTGTTTTAATCATTTTGAAATTGTTAAACAAATGATATTGCTTTCAGTGATGAATATTTTTTGAAATTGTTAAAATTAATCATAATTTTTTGAAATCGTTATAAAAAATAACCACGTGTGAAGTTGTTATGATGATCAATAATAATTATGTTTATGTTTGTTGGTTCCCCTTTTCCCTTTTTCTTTTCCTTCTCTTCCCCTTTTATCCCCTCTCTCCCGTCATCCCTACTTTTCCGGGGTCATGCTACCAACGTGCAACAAGTTTCGAAGACACTCTAGAGCTCTGCTGATGAAGATTCCTCAAGACAATCGTGAGTCACGGGGTCGTGTAGAAGTCCATCCGAAAATTCTTCATTTTTTGCCTCACAATTGTCATGAGAAAAGACTACCAAAGAGTTAAAAGTGCTGAGCCGGTTGGGAAAGAAAGTCTCCTGCTTATCTAGTGTGTTCACAAGTGATGTTTGCAGAACACGCCATGCTGTACTCGAAGGGGGCATGCTGCCCTTTTCTGGACAATTGAACTGGACTTTCTTCCAAACTCCTGACCTGGCTGGACTGAGCTCTGGGGTGGCTCCCCCCCGCTCCATGAGAAGACCCCTCTTGCCTGTCTTCAACCACCGTGACAGACCAACAGAGGTGCGAATCCCCTCATCAAGGAACCAAGAACCCCTCTGGCACCCTATTGACACCCCCATGGCACCCCCATGGCACCCCTCTGGCAATCTCCTTCCAGAGACTGGGACTGTACTCCCTCCCAACTCAGGGAGGGGGAAAACTTAACGTACCTGTGAGCATTCGGCCATGAAAACAATGGACTTCTCCCCTCCATGGAAACCTAATTTCAGTTACCTTCCCCGAACCAAGAACAGTATATATATTGGGGTTCGGCCCGACTGTCCTTTGAGAACTCCCCAAGACGTGTACCAGTGAGTTTCGGCGGCGGGATCCCGAAGACATCACGTCTTGGTAGCTATACCCCATTCCCTGACCTTCTTTCCTCCCTTTTTTTTTCCTTGTCCTACCCTTCTCTTCCCCGGATCCCTTAACCAAATGCATATTTAACTGTGGTTATAATCAATAAATTGCACCTTGTTGATTTGTTACTGCAAAACCCCTGTGCCTCTTGTTGGTTATTTTTGCACCCAAAAATCATTCGTCACCCGTTTATTTCGGGCGGACCTTCACACCCCTGCATTCCTGAACCCACTGACACCATTAGGATGAGAGACAGAAACTGCTGTAAAGCACAGACAAGCCACCTGCTGTCTGCCATCTCCCCTCCTTCTCTACCCCCTGCCCTGGTCTGTACGGATCACACAGGCCTGGATTCTAGCCTAACCCCTTCTCCAGTACCTCTCCTCCCTGGATCCCCATCAGGTAGCTCACAAAATGGAGTCCCTCCTCTGGAGGGGGTTGTCAATGTCAAACTCCCTCCCACCCCCAGCTCTCTCATCAAATCCTCCCCCTGTGTTGGGTCCCAGCTCTGTGTCAGGTACCACCCCTGCATTGGGATCCAGCGCTTCCTTGCCTACTCCCGCTGCCCTACCTCCTCCAACTCAGCCCCTTCCGGATCCCACACTGTCGGAGCCGGAGGTGTGAGGGGCGGTACCCGGAAGGCCGCCATCTTGGCTACCAGAGGCCCACACCACCGGGCCTGGCCAGTCACCCCAAGGCCCCGCTCCTCTGCCAGAGACCAAGTTCCCTCTTCTGGAGAGGAGAGGGAAGGGTCATCCCACCTTCAGCATGAGCCTGAGGATTCTTGGACAAGGATGTGGAAGCTGGCGACAGAAGAGGGGAACTGGGAATTGGTAGCTAAAATACAAGAAGCACCGGTGCAGAAGCAGAGGGGGACTAAGCCCCATTTGGAAGTTCTCATACATGGGAGATGAAAGACCTTTAGAAAGCAGCGAAAGACCATGGGAGGGGCTTGCCCTATATTAATCATTTGTTAAATACCATCTATACAATACATGTGTTGGTGCCCCACAATTTGTGCCACTTTATGCGCATCCTACTTTCTCCCACTGAAATTATTCTGTGGGAAGGAATGGGGAAAAAACTACTACAACAACTATTAAAAGACTATGCTAGAGAAGAGAGGCGGGCACACCTAACACTAGACCATCTAGCCAGGGAGGAAGATTTCACTAAACCTCATTCAATAGACCTTCCTGGAGCTCTGTTAGAAGAGACCTGCAGGGACCTGGGAAATCCCTTCTAAAATTTATTGATCACCTTACACAAGCAATAGAGAAGAAAGTTGAACATCCAAAAGCCAGGAAGGTACTGCTTACTAAACTTGCTGAAACAAATGCTAAAAACACCTTTAAAGACATTTTACCTTCTCTACCCCTCAACAGAAAGCCTACCATTGCACAAATGGTCGTGGCATGCACCATTAGGCCATCCTTATACTGTAATGCTACTCGAGATAATGCTTCCTGTCACGGTGTAGTAGAGGTGCTAGTAGCCTCCCTGGTTATTCCCTGACATACACATGAAAAAGGACCTGGTTTTAAGTGTAGGGAGATGTGGCAGTTTCAACAGAATTATAAAAATACAGGCTATTACCAGGCACCTTCTAGGTGTCACAGCCACTGTCCTCACGGCCCCCCTCGTCCACATGCTTTCCAACACCAGCAAAACCGGTGGCCTGCGGGAAACCCCACACAGACACAGAAAGGCCCCAGGCAAAGACACCAAATGCGAGGCTGTTCTGCCCTTCTCTCCCCAACATCGTGGAGAACCAGCACAGCGGCCTTCTCAGATCCAGCGGGACAGCTCGATTGCTGCACAAAACTCGACAGAAGACAGCTCTGCCCTGGAACCTAAAGGCAGCTGGTAAGCGCCTTTTCAATTCCAATCCACGCTATTTATGTTCACCATATTCCCACAGACAAATACAGGCCTGAAGGACGGCCCAAAGACATTTTGATTTAAACCATAACCGGGAAAGGGATGCAGACACTCACTCTACCACCTGAGGTACTCGCCTTGACCTCTTTGGAGGAGATAACTGTCCAGGCTCTATGCTTAGTCCCTTTTCATTGCAAAAGGAACAGTTATAGCCAGAGCCTACCTCCTACTTGACACGATCACCACACCAGCTGATCCCATGTTGATGTGGGCACAGACAACAGGCAGAAATAGACCCATTCCAAAGTGTGCTTTGTCATGTAAAGGGAGAAAGAGATGTCTTTCAGGACTATTAGATACAAGAGCTGATGACACCATAATTTCCTGCTCTGTTTGGCTAAAAAACGGCCTCTGGTTCCAGCTGCTGGGGTAATTATTAGCTACCAGGGGAGCCACTACCAGCTTCTGGAGTCACAGTATCAGCTGCATGGAAGGTCCTGAGGGCACAGTTGCTACAGTAAGATCATTCGTCGCCCGGGCACCAATAACAATTTGAGGAAAAGACCTGTTGTCCCAAAGCGGGACAAGGCTAGAGATCCTATCAACACCTCAGGATTTCTAGACGGGGCCACAGAGCAGCGCGCCACACTTCAGTCAACCTGGAAGACCACCCATATGGGTGGATCAGTGGCCCCTCCCAGGCAGAAAGTTAAAGGCCCTGCAGTCCCACGTGCAGGAGCAGCTGCCTGTGGGCCACATTGTACCATCTACTAGCCCCTGCAATGTGCCTGTCATTACCATATGAAAGCCTGGCAAAGACAAGAGGTGGCTGCTGCAGGACCTCAGGAAAATCAACGAGGTCACTGAGGACATGGGTGCCCTCCAGTCCAGCCTGCCCTCAGCCTCCATGTTACCTCGAGATTGCCGATGGTGCACCATGCCGTAGTTGTGGGTAGCATCTTTTGGAGTCCTCCTATTTTTCGGATACCTTGTTCAACATTTAGGCTGTGATTGATGGAGCCTGAGCACAGGAAGAGCATTGCTTTGAAGATCACACGGATTGAGATGTAGAGGAAGGCTAGTTCAGGGCGGTTTAGTCCAATTGTAATTTTATTTCACAGTTATTGGCAGAGGGTTGTTATAGATCTTAATGACTACTTTTTTGATGCCCCCATGCTTCCAAATGACATCCCCTGGTTTGCCTTGACCGTCCCTGAACCACCAAACACCTTTACAGAGGTACCAGTGGACTGCATTTCCTCAAACAGAGAAGAGTAGCTCAACTATTTGGCAATGGCTTTGAGCCCAAAATCTCTCGCCCAGATGGAAAAGACATCCTAATGCTATCGTTTTTCATTACATGGACGATACAGTCATTTGTGCAGAAGCTCAAATCATTTTGGACGTTGCGCAACAAGATGTCATCACTGTGGTACAGCAGAAGGGTTTTGAGATTGCAGCAGATAAAGTTCAAAAGACAGGAAGTACCTTGGGCTAAAGAGCACAGAGAGAACCATCACACCCCAAACACTGCACATCAAGGACAACCGAAAAACTCTGCAAGAACCCCAAATGCTCTGTGGAACAATCAGTTGGGTACGTTCACTCCTGGCAATCACCACAGAAGATCTCATGCCACTGTTCCTGCTCCTTAAAGGCAGAGAAGGACTTGATTCCCCTGATCACTGACACCAGAGGCAGAAGCAGCTGTACAAAAGGTCTCCTGGGTGATTCAAACTAAACAGGCACACAGATACCACCCTAATTTTCCTTTCTCCCTGGCAAACCTTGGTGTAAGTCCAAAATTCCATACATTATTGTTTCAGTGGGACTATACTATCTCAGGTGCCCTGATAATAATTGAATGCGTTTTCAGAGCACACCAACCTACTAAAACAATAACAACCCAACAGAAAGTTATTGCAGAACTAGTGCAGGAAACCTAGAGAGCGTCTGTGCTCCCTTGCAGGAATAGACCTTGTGAATATTTACTTACTTCGCACTCAAGAGCACCTCAATTGCCTACTTCAAACATCTGAACCACCGCAATACACCTTAGATCATTTTTACACATATTAGGATCAGCCATCAATTCTACCACCAAAATATTCCTGTGCTGCTCAGGATGTTCAAAATTACCCCACACCCGGCAAGATCCATTGTAGCCACCTGCCCAAATTGTCAGGAACATGGCCTTGCTTCTGTCACAGCAGGAGTCAGTCCAAGAGGACTAGAGAGTCTCCACATCTGGCAACCAGACATCACACACTAAGCTCCTTTGGACAGACTAAAATACATCCACGTCTCAATCGACGCCTTTACCAGTGTGATTTTTGGCTCTGTCCATGCTGGAGAAAAATCAGAAGATGCTATAAAACATTACTTTTTCGTTTGTTCCACCTTAGCACTTCCACAGGAAATTTACACTGATAATGCACTTGCTTATACCTTGCACTGATTCAAACAAGGGGCTTTCTGACCACTGGGGTATAAAACATGTCACAGGCATACCACACTCCACCACAGGACAGTCAATAGCTGAGAGGGCCAACTGAGCCATCAGAAGGATCCTTGATCAACTGAGAGGGGTAGTCCAGATATTATCTCCCATTGAGACACTGGCCAAGGCCTTTTATGTACTCAACTTTTTGAACAACTCATTTAGGGAGACAACTCCCCCAGTCATCAGGCATTTCACTAATTCAGCTGCAGCCCAATTAAAAAAACAGCCACCTGTGTTGACCAAAGACCCTGAATCTAAACAAATTATCAGCACCTTCCCATTGATTGCTTGGGGAGGAGAAGATGCCCTTGTCTCTACAGCAACACTCCTAAGATGAATCCCAGCAAAATACATAAAAACTCTTTCTGGAAATGGTGAGGCAAACACCAGAGCCACCATCAGAAGAACAGAATCAAAGACTAAGAGAGACAGTAGCAGCCTAGAAAAGAAGAAGGGGAAGGACAGAAGAAGATCTCCTAAGCAGCATTGACCACACACACCAAGACCAAGATGGCTCAGACACCACTAAGCAGGATATATGAATTTACACTTGTAAAAATTATATTTTAGCATTGATACATGATTCTTCTAATAAGCTGTGTTCACACCCTTGGCTTACTGAAGAGAAAGTTTAGTGGGAACAAAACTTAACTTTCATCTTCTAATCTCTTTATCTGTTTACTTTTAGGACACCCAAGCCTCCAGATAATAAATCAGACTAAGCCCGAGGGTGCTGCCGTTTGTAGCCGCTGCAGCAGGAATCTGGATGCTCCTCACTGAGCCGCATGCCTTCAGCTGGGCACTTCCACAGACAAGCCACAATGTCTTGTCCATGGCCATGGCCGTCAGACATTTGAAGGCATGTGTTTTTTCTACCCGTTGTCACATAGGGAGTCAGTATATCAGGGCATCCAGCTGCTAAAAGATCAAGGAAACAAGATCCAGATGGAAGGCAACTACGACTGGTTCACTAGACTTTGCAAACACAGGGCTTTGCGAGGCTGGCTTTCATCTTTAGTTAAGACTGTTGTGTGGGCTTTGTTTTTTGTATTCATTGTGTTTTTTATTTTATCCTTTTTTGCTAAATACCTCCAAAAGTCTATGGCAGAAGCTTTCTTTCTAGATAACAAAAAGGGGGAGATGTGAGGGCCTAGGGGCCTACCACTGGAACTGTAATACCTCAGGGCAAAGTGACCAAGGTAAAAAAAAGTCACCGCTCTGAATGCAATGATGTTGCCCATGCGCATTTGCAGGCTCATGGTGATGCAGCACGTTTTTCTGGCATCAGCCAGTTCAACGGCTGCATTTTCCCTTCATGTACTCCCTCAGAATGTTCCAAATCTCTTGTATCAATTTGGTCCTGGCTTACTGTAATGATCCTGCGCTGTTCACCCCCATATTGTGTGCCCAGCCCCATTTTGTCTCCATTCCTGGACCCTCTTCAGCACAATCCACACTACTTGGATTTCCACACAACGATCCCTCTCTTGCCTCATACATCAGCCATCCAAGCAAGCCAGCTCCCAGCTCTGCGACTGCAGGTCCCTCACAGAGGTTGCTGTGGGCAGGCTGCAACACAGGAACTCAGTGCACCAGGGACTGGGCCTCTAATAAAAGGCATGAATCCCACAGCCCACGCAACCCAAAGACTTCCATGTTTTTTCTTTTTCCTTATTCTCTCAATTCTCAAGCCATATTCCGCATTTTTTCTGACTGGGAACTTGGCTTGTCTCTCTCCTGTCTGCAGGTTAAGTCACACGTGTTACCCTGCAGGAACAGCCTGAAACACAGGGAAGTGGGAGAGCACACTTTCTCAGGAACTGTATTGACAGGACAGGGAGGAATGGGATCAAACTGCAAGAGGGGGAAGAGATTTGAGGATGGGAAGAAGTTCTTTACTCTCAGGGTGCTTGTCCCTGACACAGAGACCAGTGCAGAGGGGATGTGGATGCCCCATCCCCAGCAACATCCAAGGACAGGTGGGACACGGGCCACATTCCACATGGTGTGCTAGGAGCTGGCTTAGCTTGGAACCAGATCATCTTGAGGGTCCCTTCCAAGCCAAACAATTCAAGGATTGGATCATTTCGCCATCCCCATCTCCCACTGCACAGCACCCCTGAATCTTCAGTGACATCACAGCTCCCAGAGGGTTCCAGGTGGAACGTCCAGGACCTGGAAATGAGCACAGCAGACACTGCAACGGCTGCCAAGGGTCAGTTGCTGCTCACCCTGCGCTCTGACCCTCAGTGCTGAGCTGCTGCTGCCGCCTGGGCTCTTCCCGCTGCCGGCTCTGGAGAGCCAATCCCGCAGGATGTGCTCTGCTGTGCCAATGGAGGTACAGTGCCATGCCAGGCAGGGGGCACCCAGCTTGGGCAGGCTGCAGCCATGTGGGAATGGATGGTGTGGGACAGGAAGCCCACTGGGAGATTGTGCTGCCCCTTGCAGACTGACAGAGACACTGTGGAGGCAATGGATGTGGACCAGGGGCTGGAAGAGGATGACATGATGGAGGTGGACTCCTCGTCTACTTCCATGTCCTCCCCTGTTGAGGACATGGAAGTAGACGAGGAGGAGACCATCGAGGAGATGGAGGTGGACATGGAGGATGACACGGAAGATATGGAAGTGGATGAGAACGATGAGGAGGAGCCCATGGTCCTTGGATGAAGATGATGCCCCACAGGTAAGACAGGCAGATGCTTCCCACGCCCTGCCCACGCACACACTGGGTCCCCTGACGCCAGGCTGGAGCTGGGCTGGATGGCCCCGCTCTGGGACACGGTGCCCGCAGGGGGCCTGGATTGTGCTGCCACAAGCACCAGCCCCGGCCTGCCCTGCGCTTGCATGGGGTCATGCCAGCCCTGCCAGCCCCGGCCCAGCCCCTGGGGCCCAGCTCCCAGCCCTGCTGGGCCCAGTGCTGCCAGCTGAGTCCAGCTCTGCTGCTTACTTTCTTACAGGACTCATGCACATGATGGCACCGATCAGATGCATTTGTAAATATGTTTGAAAGTTTAGAAGTTTCCTGTAAATATGTTTTCTACGTTAGAAGTTCTCTGTAAATACGTTTTGAAGATTGTTACCCCATCGGATCCCATGTAAATATCTTCTGTACGTTGTTGTTGTTGTTGTTATAACGATTGTTATAATGACACATGTTCTGAAAATCCTAGATTTGCCAATTTTGGCAAATAAATACTGTTTCTTTTTAAAACCTGACTCCTCTTGGCCATTCCTTTGGGCACAGGCAGCCTTTGCACATTTGTGGGTTCCACTTGTTCCACGTTCCCACTGCTGGAGATCCCTGGGGGTGCTGGCACGGCCACCCCTGGGCCGGGGGTGCCTGTGCACAGGGGCTCCCACTGACACCACTCCTTGCCCTGGGCACTGCTGCTCTTCCTGGCCTGGGGCACAGCGCTGTCCCCAAGAGCTCAGCTCTCACCAGCTCTCACACAGGGGGCTCTCACAGCACTGGCCCCTGCAGCCATGCCACCAAAGCAGCCAGCAAACCTTCAGCCACCCTTCCTGCTGCAGACACAGGCACTCCTGGGCCCAGAGCCGCCAGCAGGCCACAGCCCTGCAAAATCCACCTGCACGCTCTCAAGGCCACCACAGCCTTGGCAACTGGGCCAGCTGCATCTGGGCTGCTGCAAGGACAGATCTTGCAGCCTTGCAGCCTCCAAAGGCCCTGGGCTCGGCTTCCCAGCCTGCTTTGCACTGCCCTGAGCCTGCATTGTTCCAGAGACAAAAGCCAAGCCAGGGCATCCTCACCCTGCCCGCATTCCTGCTGCTGCCAGCGGCCACCGGGCCCTGGGCCCGACTCGGGTGACAGCTGCAGGGACAGGGCAGCCTGTGCTGGGCAGGGGGCACGGGGCTTTGGGCCCTGAGGCTGCTGCTGCTGCTGGGGGCCATGAGCCCAAGAGGGCCCCAAGCTCAGCCCCTGCCCGGCCAGCTGCCCCCAAAGCCCCACACTCCCTGAACATCCCCATCACACCTGCCAGGGGAAATACCACGGGCTTCAGGAAAGAAATTCCCCATAGTGACTAAACCAAGGTGTCCAAGGGGAAAGTACACACCAGCTGATATTTACCCACCCTTACAATGGTGGCTGCAGGGCAGGTGAGATCTCCAGGGCCTCTGGCAGGGCCTGCTCTGCACGTGAGCCTGTGCGGCTGCTCCCAGTGGGACACAGCACCAGGCTCAGGCCAGCCCTCAGCCCCTCACAGCTGATCCCAAGGAGCAGGCTCAGAAAGCAGTTTCAGACCACTTCCTCTAGATATTTCAAAGGACTAAATGTCATTCAAGGAAGCCACCTTGCACATTCAGTTTTGGTGTCGTGGCATGAGAAGCCATGAAGGTGCCTCTGAATGTGCACTCAGGGCACTTCCACTGCCATCCCAAAGGGAACACAAAGGACAGGCCTCTGCTTTCAGCACTGCTGAGCTCCTCAATGAAGTCATAAATGAAGTCTCAGGAAGTCGTAGTTTTTTGGAGTTCCAGGGGCCTACCATTGCAACTCCAACACCTCATTAGTGCTATGGCGAACTAAAGTAAGTTGCGGCACCCCTCTAAAGCAATGATCTTGCCCATTGGCTTTTGTGGGGTCATGGGGATTCAGGTAATTTTCATGATATCATGAAGTTTTTTCTTTCCTTCTATGTACTCCCCTAGGTGTTCTCCCCTTTCTTATCCTCTATTGGTCCTAAGTTACTGCATACAAGGTCCTTTTTTCCTGCATATAACACCTTGTGTGCCCAGCCTCATTTTGTCTCCCTCCCTGGACCCTCTCCAGCACAAACCACACTGTTTGGAGTTCCACACAAATGCTCCTCTCTTGCCTCATCCATCATCCATTCAAGCAAGCCTGCTCCCAGCTCTGGGTGTGCACGTCTCTCACACAGGCTGGCTGTGGACATGCCACAACAAGGGGTGCCCAAACAGGGACCTTCTTTGAGAATTCCTGAGAGCGATTCCAGTGACGATTCCACTGTTCCACCGTCACGGGACAGAAGACGCCTTGGGTCAGCCTCCGCCCTGGAGTGAGACCTGAGTTTTATCAGGGCTTGCTGAAGGCAGCGTTGGCACCCTCCTCCAGCAGCAAGAGGGCCGACTCGATGGACAAAGCCCATGGCATATTTTGAAACACCTGCATCCAGAGCCACCAGAGCAGTGAGCTGGGGGACAGCCACCAGCAGTGCAGGATCTTTGGGTCATATTTTAGTCCTGGGGGTGGGCAGCCCTTTACATCAGGGGCAGCTCTAGGTAACAAATTATCCAAAGATGAGAGGGACGTATATGTTCCAGTTAGGGACGTTCTCCTTTCAGAATGGAAGACTTTTACTAAGGGAAGTTTGAAGTCGTTTGTTCATTGGCTGTTTACGGAGCTCCCAGACATTTCTGTTGATTCAGTTCGTCATGTAGCATTTTGGGACTGAGTTAGGGAAAGACTCTATCTTTTGCAAACTCAGGGAGTGATAAGAGTCGCAACATTTTCCACAATTTTTCACATGTTTTATGGAGTTTTCTCAAGGGTTCAAAGTTCTAATATTCAACCCAGACTTTCAGTTCTGCCCCCTGCATTCCTGAACCCACTGACACCATTAGGATGAGAGACAGAAACTGCTGTAAAGCACAGACAAGCCACCTGCTGTCTGCCATCTCCCCTCCTTCTCTACCCCCTGCCCACGTCTGTACTGATCACACTGGCCTGGATTCTAGCCTAACCCCTTCTCCAGTACCTCTCGTCCCTGGATCCCCATCAGGTAGCTCACAAAATGGAGTCCCTCCTCTGGAGGGGGTTGTCAATGTCAAACTCCCTCCCACCCCCAGCTCTCTCATCAAATCCTCCCCCTGTGTTGGATCCCAGCTCTGCGTCAGGAACCACCCCTGCATTGGGATCCAGCGCTTCCTTGCCTACTCCCGCTGCCCTACCCCCTCCAACTCAGCCCCTTGCGGATCCCACACTGTCGGAGCCGGAGGTGTGAGGGGCGGTACCCGGAAGGCCGCCATCTTGGCTACCAGAGGCCCACACCACCGGGCCTGGCCAGTCACCCCAAGGCCCCGCTCCTCTGCCAGAGACCAAGTTCCCTCTTCTGGAGAGGAGAGGGAAGGGTCATCCCACCTTCAGCATGAGCCTGAGGATTCTTGGCAGAGGATGTGGAAGCTGGCGACAGAAGAGGGGAACTGGGAATTGGTAGCTAAAATACAAGCAGCACCGGTGCAGAAGCAGAGGGGGACTAAGCCCCATTTGGAAGTTCTCATACATGGGAGATGAAAGACCTTTAGAAAGCAGCGAAAGACCATGGGAGGGGCTTGCCCTATATTAATCATTTGTTAAATACCATCTATACAATACATGTGTTGGTGCCCCACAATTTGTGCCACTTTATGCGCATCCTACTTTCTCCCACTGAAATTATTCTGTGGGAAGGAATGGGGAAAAAACTACTACAACAACTATTAAAAGACTATGCTAGAGAAGAGGGGCGGGCACACCTAACACTAGACCATCTAGCCAGGGAGGAAGATTTCACTAAACCTCATTCAATAGACCTTCCTGGAGCTCTGTTAGAAGAGACCTGCAGGGACCTGGGAAATCCCTTCTAAAATTTATTGATCACCTTACACAAGCAATAGAGAAGAAAGTTGAACATCCAAAAGCCAGGAAGGTACTGCTTACTAAACTTGCTGAAACAAATGCTAAAAACACCTTTAAAGACATTTTACCTTCTCTACCCCTCAACAGAAAGCCTACCATTGCACAAATGGTCGCGGCATGCACCATTAGGCCATCCTTATACTGTAATGCTACCCGACATAATGCTTCCTGTCACGGTGTAGTAGAGGTGCTAGTAGCCTCCCTGGTTATTCCCTGACATACACATGAAAAAGGACCTGGCTTTAAGTGTAGGGAGATGGGGCATTTTCAACAGAATTATAAAAATACAGGCTATTACCAGGCACCTTCTAGGTGTCACAGCCACTGTCCTCACGGCCCCCCTCGTCCACATGCTTTCCAACACCAGCAAAACCGGTGGCCTGCGGGAAACCCCACACAGACACAGAAAGGCCCCGCGCAATGACACCAAATGCGAGGCGGTTCTGCCCTTCTCTCCCCAACATCGTGGAGAACCAGCACAGCGGCCTTCTCAGATCCAGCGGGACAGCTCGATTGCTGCACAAAACTCGACAGAAGGCAGCTCTGCCCTGGAACCTAAAGGCAGCTGGTAAGCGCCTTTTCAATTCCAATCCACGCTATTTATGTTCACCATATTCCCACAGGCAAATACAGGCCTGAAGGACGGCCCAAAGACATTTTGATTTAAACCATAACCGGGAAAGGGATGCAGACACTCACTCTACCACCTGAGGTACTCGCCTTGACCTCTTTGGAGGAGATAACTGTCCAGGCTCTATGCTTAGTCCCTTTTCATTGCAAAAGGAACAGTTATAGCCAGAGCCTACCTCCTACTTGACACGATCACCACACCAGCTGATCCCATGTTGATGTGGGCACAGACAACAGGCAGAAATAGACCCATTCCAAAGTGTGCTTTGTCATGTAAAGGGAGAAAGAGATGTCTTTCAGGACTATTAGATACAAGAGCTGATGACACCATAATTTCCTGCTCTGTTTGGCTAAAAAACGGCCTCTGGTTCCAGCTGCTGGGGTAATTATTAGCTACCAGGGGAGCCACTACCAGCTTCTGGAGTCACAGTATCAGCTGCATGGAAGGTCCTGAGGGCACAGTTGCTACAGTAAGATCATTCGTCGCCCGGGCACCAATAACAATTTGAGGAAAAGACCTGTTGTCCCAAAGCGGGACAAGGCTAGAGATCCTATCAACACCTCAGGATTTCTAGACGGGGCCACAGAGCAGCGCGCCACACTTCAGTCAACCTGGAAGACCAACGACCCCATATGGGTGGATCAGTGGCCCCTCCCAGGCAGAAAGTTAAAGGCCCTGCAGTCCCACGTGCAGGAGCAGCTGCCTGTGGGCCACATTGTACCATCTACTAGCCCCTGCAATGTGCCTGTCATTACCATATGAAAGCCTGGCAAAGACAAGAGGTGGCTGCTGCAGGACCTCAGGAAAATCAACGATGTCACTGAGGACATGGGTGCCCTCCAGTCCAGCCTGCCCTCAGCCTCCATGTTACCTCGAGATTGCCGATGGTGCACCATGCCGTAGTTGTGGGTAGCATCTTTTGGAGTCCTCCTATTTTTCGGATACCTTGTTCGACATTTAGGCTGTGATTGATGGAGCCTGAGCACAGGAAGAGCATTGCTTTGAAGATTGCACGGGTTGAGATGTAAAGAAAGGCTAGTTCAGGGTGGTTTAGTCCAATTGTCATTTTATTTCACAGTTATTGGCAGAGGGTTGTTATAGATCTTAATGACTACTTTTTTGATGCCCCCATGCTTCCAAATGACATCCCCTGGTTTGCCTTGTCCGCCCCTAAACCACCAAACACCTTTACAGAGGTACCAGTGGACTGCATTGCCTCAAACAAAGAAGAGTAGCTCAACTATTTGGCAATGGCTTTGAGCCCAAAATCTCTCGCCCAGATGGAAAAGACATCCTAATGCTATCGTTTTTCGTTACATGGACGATACAGTCATTTGTGCAGATGCTCAAATCATTTTGGACGTTGCAGTACAAGATGTCATCACTGTGGTACAGCAGAAGGGTTTTGAGATTGCAGCAGATAAAGTTCAAAAGACAGACCCCTGGAAGTTCCTCGGCCTAAAAAGCACAGAGAGAACCATCACACCCCAAACACTGTACATCAAGGACAACCCAAAAACTCTGCAAGAACTCCAAATGCTCTGTGGAACAATCAGTTGGGTACGTTCACTCCTGGCAATCACCACAGAAGATCTCATGCCACTGTTCCTGCTCTGTAAAGGCAGAGAAGGACTTGATTCCCCTGATCACTGACACCAGAGGCAGAAGCAGCTGTACAAAAGGTCTTCTGGGTGATTCAAACTAAACAGGCACACAGATACCACCCTAATTTTCCTTTCTCCCTGGCAAACCTTGGTGTAAGTCCAAAATTCCATACATTATTGTTTCAGTGGGACTATACTATCTCAGGTGCCCTGATAATAATTGAATGCGTTTTCAGAGCACACCAACCTACTAAAACAATAACAACCCAACAGAAAGTTATTGCAGAACTAGTGCAGGAAACCTAGAGAGCGTCTGTGCTCCCTTGCAGGAATAGACCTTGTGAATATTTACTTACTTCGCACTCAAGAGCACCTCAATTGCCTACTTCAAACATCTGAACCACCGCAATACACCTTAGATCATTTTTACACATATTAGGATCAGCCATCAATTCTACCACCAAAATATTCCTGTGCTGCTCAGGATGTTCAAAATTACCCCACACCCGGCAAGATCCATTGTAGCCACCTGCCCAAATTGTCAGGAACATGGCCTTGCTTCTGTCACAGCAGGAGTCAGTCCAAGAGGACTAGAGAGTCTCCACATCTGGCAATCAGACATCACACACTAAACTCCTTTGGACAGACTAAAATACATCCACGTCTCAATCGACGCCTTTACCAGTGTGATTTTTGGCTCTGTCCATGCTGCAGAAAAATCAGA
This sequence comes from Melospiza melodia melodia, assembly GCF_035770615.1. NCBI lineage: Eukaryota > Metazoa > Chordata > Aves > Passeriformes > Passerellidae > Melospiza > Melospiza melodia. The sequence goes on from NC_086200.1 coordinate 24,730,785, forward strand.
AGATGCTATAAAACATTACTTTTTTGTTTTTTCCACCTTAGCACTTCCACAGGAAATTTACACTGATAATGCACTTGCTTATACCTTGCACTGATTCAAACAAGGGGCTTTCTGACCACTGGGGTATAAAACATGTCACAGGCATACCACACTCCACCACAGGACAGTCCATAGCTGAGAGGGCCAACTGAGCCATCGAAAGGATCTTTGATCAACTGAGAGGGGTAATCCAGATATTATCTCCCATTGAGACACTGGCCAAGGCCTTTTATGTACTCAACTTTTTGAACAACTCATTTATGGAGACAACTCCCCCAGTCATCATGCAGTTTACTAATTCAACTGCAGCCCAATTAAAAGACCAGCCACCTGTGTCAATCAAAGAACCTGAATCTAAACAATTTATGGACACCTACCCATTAATTACTTGGGGAAGAGAAGATGCCCTTGTCTCTACAGCAACACTCCTAAGATCGATCCCAGCAAAATACATAAAAACTCTTTCTGGGAACGGTGAGGCTAACACCAGAGCCACCATCAGAAGAAGAGAATGGAAGCCTAAGAGAGACAGCAGCAGCCTGGGAAAGAAGAAAAAGAAGGACAGAAGAAGATCTCCTAAGCAGCGTTGACCACACACACCAAGACCAAGATAGCTCAGACACCACTAACCAGGATATATGAATTAACATTTGTAAAAGCTATATTTTAGCATTGATATAAGATTCTTCTAATAAGCTGTTTTCACACCCTTGGCTTATGGAACAGAAAGTTTAGTGGGACCTGAACTTATGTTTCATCTTCTACTCACTTTATCTGTTTACTTTTAGCCCAAACAAGCCTCCAGATACTAAATGAGCCCAAGTCAGACAATGCTGCTGTTGGTTGCTGCTGACATAGAGAACTGGATGCTCCTCACTGAGCCGCATGCCTTCAGCTGGCTGCTTCCACAGACAAGCCACAATTTCTTGTCCACGGCCATGGCTGTCAGACACTACAAGGCATGTGTTTTTTCAACCTGCTGTCACATAGGGAGTCAGTATATCAGGGCATCCAGCTGCTAAAAATCAAGGAAAGAAGATGCAGATGGAGGGCAACTACAACTGGTTCACTGGACTTTTCAAACACTGGGGGATAAAAGGCTGACTTTCTTGTTTAGTTAAGACTGTTTTGTGGACTTTGTTTATCGTATTCATTGTGTTGGTTATTTTATCCATTATGCTAAATGCCTGCAAAACTCTATGGCTGAAGCCTTCTTTATAGACAACAAAAAGGGGAAGTTCTGGGGGCCGAGGGGCCGACTGTTGGAGCTGTAATACCTCAGGGCAAAGTGACCAAGGTAAAAGAGAGACATCGCTCTGAATGCAATGGTCTCGCCCATGGGCATTTGCAGGCTCATGGTGATGCAGCACGTTTTGTTGGTATCACCCAGTTAAACTGCAGTATTTTTCTTATATGTACTGACTCGAGAATGTTCTCCCCTCTCTTGTACCATTTTGGACCTGGCTTACTGCAATGCTACCCCGATTTCTCTCCGTCATTTTCCTGCTGTGTGCACAGCCCCATTTTGTCTCCCTTCCTGGACCCTCTTCATTGCAATCCACTGAAGTGTTTGCAGATCCCCACAAAGATCCCTCTCTCACCTCGTTCACCAGCAGTTTAAGCAAGCATGCTCCCAGCTCTGGGAGTGCAGGTCACTCAAAGAGGCTGGCTGTGGACAGGCTGAAACACAGGAACTGAGTGCAACAGGGAGCCTGGCCTCTAATAAAAGGCATGAAACCCACAGCACACCCAACGCAAAACCTTGCATGTCTCTTCTTTATCCTCCTTCTCTCAGTCCTCATGCCACTTTCCCCACTTTGTCTGACTGGGTACTTGGCTTCTCTCTCTCCTCTCTGCAGGTTCAGCTACACGTGTGACCCTGCAGGAACAGCCTGACCCAGGGAAGTGGGAGAGCACTCTTGGTCAGGAACTGTAGTGACAGGACGCAGAGGAATGCGATCAAACTGCAAGAGGGGGAAGAGATTTGATGATGGGAAGAAGTTCTTTACTCTCAGGGGGCTTATCCCTGACACAGGGACCTGTGCAGAGAGGCTGTGGATGCCCCATCCCCAGCAACATCCAAGGACAGGTGGGATAAGGGGCCGCAGCAACCTGCTCTGCTGGGAGCTTGCTCACCTTGGAACCACATCACTTTAAGGGTCCCTTCCAAGCCAAACCATTCAAGGATTGGATCATTCTGCCATCCCCATCTCCCCCTGCACAGCACCCCTGAATATTCAGTGACATCACAGCTCCAAAAGGGTTCCAGGTGGAACGTCCAGGACCTGGAAACGAGCACAGCAGACACTGCAACGGCTGCCAAGGGTCAGTTGCTGCTCACCCTGCGCTCTGACCCTCAGTGCTGAGCTGCTGCTGCTGCCTGGGCTTTTCCTGACGCCTGCTCTGGAGCGCCAATCCCGCAGGATGTGCTCTGCTGTGCCCGTGGAGGTACAGTGCCATGCCAGGCAGGGGGCACCCGGCTTGGGCTGGGTGCAGCCATGTGGGAATGGATGGTGTGGGACAGAAAGCCCACTGGGAGGTGGTGCTTCCCCTTGCAGACTGAGAGAGACACTGTGGAGGCGATGGATGTGGACCAGGGCCTGGAAGAGGATGACATGATGGAGGTGGACTCCTCCTCTACTTCCATGTCCTCCACTGTTGAGGACATGGAAGTAGAGGTGGAGGACAACACTGAAGAAATGGAAGTGGATGAGGAAGATGACACGGAAGAGATGCAAGTTGATGAGGAGTATGAGGAGGAGCCCATGGTCCTTGGATGAAGATGGTGCCCCACAGGTAAGACAGGCAGATGCTTCCCACGCCCTGCCCACACACACACTGGGTCCCCTGACGCCAGCCCTGCCAGCCCCGGCCCAGCCCCTGGGGCCCAGCTGCCAGCCCTGCTGGGCCCAGTGCTGCCAACTGACTCCAGCTCTGCTCCTTCCTTTCTTCCAGGACTCATTCACATCATGGTACTGATGCCATGCCGTTGTAAATACGTTATAAAGATTAGAAGTTTCCTGTAAATACATTCACTATGTTTGAAGTTTCCTGTAAATACGTTTTGAAGATTGTTGGCCCATCGGATCCCATGTAAATATGTTCTGTATATTACTGTTGATGTTGTTATAACGCTTGTTATAACGAAACATGTTCTGTAAATCCTACATTTGCCGATCTTCGGCAAATAAATACTGTTTCTTTTAAAAACCTGACTTCTCTTGGCCATTCCTTGGGGCATAGGCAGCCTTTGCACACTTGTGGGTTCCACTTGTTCCGCATTCCCGGGGCTGGAGCTCCCTGGCACGGCCACCCCGGGGCTGGGGCTCCCTGTGCACAGGGGCTCCCACTGACACCACTCCTGGCCCTGGGCACTGCTGCTCTTCCTGGCCTGGGGCACAGCGCTGTCCCCAAGAGCTCAGCTCTCACCAGCTCTCACACAGGGGGCTCTCACAGCACTGGCCCCTGCAGCCATGCCACCAAAGCAGCCAGCAAACCTTCAGCCACCCTTCCTGCTGCAGCCACAGGCACTCCTGGGCCCAGAGCCGCCAGCAGGCCACAGCCCTGCAAAATCCACCTGCACACTCTCAAGCCCACCACAGCCTTGGCAACTGGGCCAGCTACATCTGGGCTGCTGCAGGGGCTGATCTTTAAGCCTTGGTGCCTCCAAAGGCCCTGGGCTCTGCTTCCCACCCTGCTCTGCACAGCCCTGAGCCCGTATTGTTCCAGAGACAAAAGCCAAGCCAGGGCATCCTCACCCTGCCCGCATTCCTGCTGCTGCAAGCGGCCACCGGGCCCTGGGCCCGACTCGGGTGACAGCTGCAGGGACAGGGCAGCCTGTGCTGGGCAGGGGGCACGGGGCTGTGGGCCCTGGGGCTGCTGCTGGGGACCATGGTCCCAGAGGGCCCCGAGCTCAGCCCCTGCCCGGCCAGCTGCCCCCATGGCCCCACACTCCCTCAGCATCCCCATCACACCTGCCAGGGGGAAATCCCACGGGCTTCAGGAAAGAAATTCCCCATAGTGACTAAACCAAGGGGTCCAAGGGGAAAGTCAGCACCAGCTGATGTTTACAGCACCTTGACACAGGTGGCTGCAGGACAGGTGAGATCTCCAGGGCCTTTGGCAGTGCCTGCTCTGCACGTGAGCCTGTGCGGCTGCTCCCAGTGGGACACAGCTCAGGCCAGCCCTCAGCCCCTCACAGTTGATACCAAGGAGCAGGCTCAGAAAGCAGTTTCAGATCACTTCCTGTAGATATTTCAAAGGTCTAAATGTCATTCAAAAACCCAAACTCTAGATCTATTTTTGGCGTTGTGGCATGAGAAGCCATGAAGGTGCCTCTGAATGTGCACTCAGGGCACTTCCACTGCCATCCCAAAGGTAACACAAAGGACAGGCCTCAGCTTTCAGCACTGCTGAGCTCCTCACCCTGCAATGAAGTCTGAGGCAGAGGCAATGTTTTGCAGGCCGGGGGGCCTATCACTGGAATAGTAATACCTCATGACAATCATATAGATTTAAAGTAAGGTGAATAACCCCTCTGAATACAATGATCTTGCTCAATGTCTTTTGCGGGATCGTGCAGATTCAGCACATTTCTTGGTATCATGAACTTCCTTCTTTCCTTATATATACTCCCCTAGGATGTTCTCCCCTCCCTTAACCTCTATTAGTCCTGAATTACTGCATACAAGGTCCTTTTCCCCACCCTGAAAATCCTTGTGTGCCCACCCCCACTTTGTCTCCCTCCCTGGACCCGCTCCAGCGCATTCCACAGTATTTGCTGTTTCACACATAGATCCCTCTCTTGCCTCATCCATCATGCATTCCAGCAAGCCTGCTCCTAGCTCTGGGAGTGCACATCTCTCACAGTGTCTGGCTGTGGACATGCCACAAGGGCTGCCCAAACAGGGACCTTCTTTGAGAATTCCTGAGAGCCACTCCAGTGAGGATTCGGCTCTTCCACCGTCACGGGACAGAAGACGCCTCGGGTCAGCCACCGCTCTGGAGTGGGACCTGAGTTTTATCAGGGTTTGCTGAAGGCAGCATCAGCACCCTCCAGCAGCAACAGGGCTGGCTCAGCTGCTGAAGCCCAGGGGACATTTTGAACCGTCTGCATCCAGAGCCACCAGAGCAGTGAGTTGGAGGACAGCCGCCTGCAGTGCAGGATCCTTGGGAGATATTTCAGTCCTGTGGGTGGGCCACCCTTTACATCAGGGGCAGCTCTGGGTAACAAATTATCCAATCCTTAGAGGGATACATATCTTCCAGTTAGGGAGGCTCTCCTTTCAGAGTGGAAGACTTTTACTAAAGGAAGTTGGAAGCCTATTGTTCATTGGCTTTTTAATGAGTTCACAGACATGTCTGTTGATTCAGTTGGTCATGTAGCATTTTGGGACTCAGGGAAAGACTCTACCTTTTGTAAACTCAGGGAGTGATAAGAGTCGCAACATTTTACCCAAATTTTCATATGATCTATAGAGTTTTCTCAAGGGTTCAAAGTTCTAATATTCAACCCAGACTTTCTGTTCTGCCCCCCACATTCCTGACCCCACTGATACCATTAGGATGAGAGACAGAAACTGCTGTAAAGCACAGACAAGCCACCTGCTGTCTGCCATCTCCCCTCATTCTCTACCCCCTGCCCACGTCTGTACTGATCACACAGGCCTGGATTCTAGCCTAACCCCTTCTCCAGTACCTCTCCTCTCTGGATCACCCTCAGGTAGCTCACAAAATGTAGTCCCTCCTATGGAGGGGGTGTTCAATGTCAAACACCCTCCCACCCCCGGCTCTTTTATCGTGTCCTGCCCTTATGTTGGGTCCCAGCTCTGTGTCAGGTACCACCCCTGCATTGGGTTCCAGCGCTTCCTTGCCTACTCCCGCTGCCCTACCCCCTCCAACTCAGCCCCTTGCGGATCCCACACTGTCGGAGCCGGAGGTGTGAGGGGCGGTACCCGGAAGGCCGCCATCTTGGCTACCAGAGGCCCACACCACCGGGCCTGGCCAGTCACCCCAAGGCCCCGCTCCTCTGCCAGAGACCAAGTTCCCTCTTCTGGAGAGGAGAGGGAAGGTTCATCGCACCTGGAGGATGAGCCTGAGGATTCTTGGCAGTGGATGGAGAAGCTCGCGGCTGAAGAGGGGGACTGGGAATTGGTAGCTAAAATACAAGCAGCACCGGTGCAGTACCAGAGGGGGGCTAACCCCTGATGGGAAGCTGTCACACAAGGGAGATGAAAGACCTTTATAAAGCTGCGAAACACCATGGGAGGGGCTTGCCCTATATTAATCATTTGTTAAATGCCATCTTTATGCACATGTTATGGTACCTCACAATCTGCACCATTTTATGTGCGTCCTACTTTCTCCCACTGAAATTATTCTGTGGGAAGGAATGGGGAAAAAACGAATACAACAGCTATTAAAAGACTATGCTAGAGAAGACAGGCAGGCACGTCTAAGACTGAAATTATTCTGTGGGAAGGAATGGGGAAAAAACTAATACAACAGCTATTAAAAGACTATGCTAGAGAAGACAGGCAGGCACGCCCACACACTAGACCATCTAGGGAGGAAGATTTCACTAAGTCTCATTCAATTGACCTTCCCTGAGCTCTGATGAAGAGAATAAAGTGTGGAAAAGACAGTTCTCATGCAGACACCCAATGGAGAATCACCTACTCTAGATTTCACAGACATTCTCCAGGGACGTGAGCAATCCTTTCAAAAATTTATTGACCACCTTCCACAAGCAATAGAGAAACAAATTGAACATCCAAAAGCCAGGAAGGTACTGCCTCCTAAACTTGCTGAAACAAATGCTAACAACACCTGTAAAGACATTTTACCTTCTCTACCCCTTAGCCCAAAGCCTACCATTGCACAAATGGACAAGGTATGCACACTTACAGCATCCTTACACCGTGATGCCACCTAGCTATGGCGACCAATCAGGGTGTGGTAGAGGTGCTAGTAGCCTCCCTGGTTAATCCCTGACATACACATGAAAAAGGACCTGGCTTTAAGTGTAGGGAGATGGGACATTTTCAACAGAATTTGAAAAATGCAGACAATTACCGGGGACCTTCTATGTGTCACAGCCACTGCCCTCACTGCCCCCCTCATCCCCATGCTTTCCAACACCAGCAAAATCGGTGGCCTGCGGGAAACCACACACAGACACAGAAAGGCCCTTCGCGATGACACCAAATGCGAGGCCATTGCGCCCCACGCTACCAAACATCGTGGAGAATCAGCACAGCGACCTTCTCAGATCCAGCGGGACAGCTCGATTGCTGCACAAAACTCGACAGAAGACAGCTCTGCCCTGGAACCTAAAGGCAGCTGGTAAGCGCCTTTTCAATTCCAATCCACGCTATTTATGTTCACCATATTCCCACAGGCAAATACAGGCCTGAAGGACGGCCCAAAGACATTTTGATTTAAACCATAACCGGGAAAGGGATGCAGACACTCACTCTACCACCTGAGGTACTCGCCTTGACCTCTTTGGAGGAGATAACTGTCCAGGCTCTATGCTTAGTCCCTTTTCATTGCAAAAGGAACAGTTATAGCCAGAGCCTACCTCCTACTTGACACGATCACCACACCAGCTGATCCCATGTTGATGTGGGCACAGACAACAGGCAGAAATAGACCCATTCCAAAGTGTGCTTTGTCATGTAAAGGGAGAAAGAGATGTCTTTCAGGACTATTAGATACAAGAGCTGATGACACCATAATTTCCTGCTCTGTTTGCCCAAAATCGGCCCCTGGTTCCAGCTGCTGGGGTAATTATTAGCTACCAGGGGAGCCACTACCAGCTTCTGGAGTCACAGTATCAGCTGCATGGAAGGTCCTGAGGGCACAGTTGCTACAGTAAGATCATTCGTCGCCCGGGCACCAATAACAATTTGAGGAAAAGACCTGTTGTCCCAAAGCGGGACAAGGCTAGAGATCCTATCAACACCTCAGGATTTCTAGACGGGGCCACAGAGCAGCGCGCCACACTTCAGTCAACCTGGAAGACCAACGACCCCATATGGGTGGATCAGTGGCCCCTCCCAGGCAGAAAGTTAAAGGCCCTGCAGTCCCACGTGCAGGAGCAGCTGCCTGTGGGCCACATTGTACCATCTACTAGCCCCTGCAATGTGCCTGTCATTACCATATGAAAGCCTGGCAAAGACAAGAGGTGGCTGCTGCAGGACCTCAGGAAAATCAACGAGGTCACTGAGGACATGGGTGCCCTCCAGTCCAGCCTGCCCTCAGCCTCCATGTTACCTCGAGATTGCTGATGGTGCACCATGCCGTAGATGTGGGTAGCATCTTTTGGAGTCCTCCTATTTTTCGGATACCTTGTTCGACATTTAGGCTGTGATTGATGGAGCCTGAGCACAGGAAGAGCATTGCTTTGAAGATTGCACGGGTTGAGATGTAAAGGAAGGCTAGTTCAGGGCGGTTTAGTCCAATTGTAATTTTATTTCACAGTTATTGGCAGAGGGTTGTTATAGATCTTAATGACTATTTTTTTGATGCCCCCACCATTCCAAATGACATCCCCTGGTTTGCCTTGTCCGCCCCTAAACCACCAAACACCTTTACAGAGGTACCAGTGGACTGCATTGCCTCAAACAAAGAAGAGTAGCTCAACTATTTGGCAATGGCTTTGAGCCCAAAATCTCTCGCCCAGATGGAAAAGACATCCTAATGCTATCGTTTTTCGTTACATGGACGATACAGTCATTTGTGCAGATGCTCAAATCATTTTGGACGTTGCAGTACAAGATGTCATCACTGTGGTACAGCAGAAGGGTTTTGAGATTGCAGCAGATAAAGTTCAAAAGACAGACCCCTGGAAGTTCCTCGGCCTAAAAAGCACAGAGAGAACCATCACACCCCAAACACTGTACATCAAGGACAACCCAAAAACTCTGCAAGAACTCCAAATGCTCTGTGGAACAATCAGTTGGGTACGTTCACTCCTGGCAATCACCACAGAAGATCTCATGCCACTGTTCCTGCTCTGTAAAGGCAGAGAAGGACTTGATTCCCCTGATCACTGACACCAGAGGCAGAAGCAGCTGTACAAAAGGTCTCCTGGGTGATTCAAACTAAACAGGCACACAGATACCACCCTAATTTTCCTTTCTCCCTGGCAAACCTTGTTGTACGTCTAAAATTCCATACATTATTGTTTCAGTGGGACTATACTATCTCAGGTGCCCTGATAATAATTGAATGCGTTTTCAGAGCACACCAACCTACTAAAACAATAACAACCCAACAGAAAGTTATTGCAGAACTAGTGCAGGAAACCTAGAGAGCGTCTGTGCTCCCTTGCAGGAATACACCTTGTGAATATTTACTTACTTCGCACTCAAGAGCACCTCAATTGCCTACTTCAAACGTCTGAACCACCGCAATACACCTTAGATCATTTTTACACATATTAGGATCAGCCATCAATTCTACCACCAAAATATTCCTGTGCTGCTCAGGATGTTCAAAATTACCCCACACCCGGCAAGATCCATTGTAGCCACCTGCCCAAATTGTCAGGAACATGGCCTTGCTTCTGTCACAGCAGGAGTCAGTCCAAGAGGACTAGAGAGTCTCCACATCTGGCAACCAGACATCACACACTAAACTCCTTTGGACAGACTAAAATACATCCACGTCTCAATCGATGCCTTTACCAGTACGTTTTTTGGCTCTGTCCATGCTGGAGAAAAATCAGAAGATGCTATAAAACATTACTTTTTCGTTTGTTCCACCTTAGCACTTCCACAGGAAATTTACACTGATAATGCACTTGCTTATACCTTGCACTCATTCAAACAAGGGGCTTTCTGACCACTGGGGTATAAAACATGTCACAGGCATACCACACTCCACCACAGGACATTCCATAGCTGAGAGGGCCAACTGAGCCATCGAAAGGATCTTTGATCAACTGAGAGGGGTAATCCAGATATTATCTCCCATTGAGACACTGGCCAAGGCCTTTGATGTACTCAACTTTTTGAACAACTCGTTTATGGAGACAACTCCCCCAGTCATCATGCAGTTTACTAATTCAACTGCAGCCCAATTAAAAGACCAGCCACCTGTGTCAATCAAAGAACCTGAATCTAAACAATTTATGGACACCTACCCATTAATTACTTGGGGAAGAGAAGATGCCCTTGTCTCTACAGCAACACTCCTAAGATCGATCCCAGCAAAATACATAAAAACTCTTTCTGGGAACGGTGAGGCTAACACCAGAGCCACCATCAGAAGAAGAGAATGGAAGCCTAAGAGAGACAGCAGCAGCCTGGGAAAGAAGAAAAAGAAGGACAGAAGAAGATCTCCTAAGCAGCGTTGACCACACACACCAAGACCAAGATAGCTCAGACACCACTAACCAGGATATATGAATTAACATTTGTAAAAGCTATATTTTAGCATTGATATAAGATTCTTCTAATAAGCTGTTTTCACACCCTTGGCTTATGGAACAGAAAGTTTAGTGGGACCTGAACTTATGTTTCATCTTCTACTCACTTTATCTGTTTACTTTTAGCCCAAACAAGCCTCCAGATACTAAATGAGCCCAAGTCAGACAATGCTGCTGTTGGTTGCTGCTGACATAGAGAACTGGATGCTCCTCACTGAGCCGCATGCCTTCAGCTGGCTGCTTCCACAGACAAGCCACAATTTCTTGTCCACGGCCATGGCTGTCAGACACTACAAGGCATGTGTTTTTTCAACCTGCTGTCACATAGGGAGTCAGTATATCAGGGCATCCAGCTGCTAAAAATCAAGGAAAGAAGATGCAGATGGAGGGCAACTACAACTGGTTCACTGGACTTTTCAAACACTGGGGGATAAAAGGCTGACTTTCTTGTTTAGTTAAGACTGTTTTGTGGACTTTGTTTATCGTATTCATTGTGTTGGTTATTTTATCCATTATGCTAAATGCCTGCAAAACTCTATGGCTGAAGCCTTCTTTATAGACAACAAAAAGGGGAAGTTCTGGGGGCCGAGGGGCCGACCGTTGGAGCTGTAATACCTCAGGGCAAAGTGACCAAGGTAAAAGAGAGACATCGCTCTGAATGCAATGGTCTCGCCCATGGGCATTTGCAGGCTCATGGTGATGCAGCACGTTTTGTTGGTATCACCCAGTTAAACTGCAGTATTTTTCTTATATGTACTGACTCGAGAATGTTCTCCCCTCTCTTGTACCATTTTGGACCTGGCTTACTGCAATGCTACCCCGATTTCTCTCCGTCATTTTCCTGCTGTGTGCACAGCCCCATTTTGTCTCCCTTCCTGGACCCTCTTCATTGCAATCCACTGAAGTGTTTGCAGATCCCCACAAAGATCCCTCTCTCACCTCGTTCACCAGCAGTTTAAGCAAGCATGCTCCCAGCTCTGGGAGTGCAGGTCACTCAAAGAGGCTGGCTGTGGACAGGCTGAAACACAGGAACTGAGTGCAACAGGGAGCCTGGCCTCTAATAAAAGGCATGAAACCCACAGCACACCCAACGCAAAACCTTGCATGTCTCTTCTTTATCCTCCTTCTCTCAGTCCTCATGCCACTTTCCCCACTTTGTCTGACTGGGTACTTGGCTTCTCTCTCTCCTCTCTGCAGGTTCAGCTACACGTGTGACCCTGCAGGAACAGCCTGACCCAGGGAAGTGGGAGAGCACTCTTGGTCAGGAACTGTAGTGACAGGACGCAGAGGAATGCGATCAAACTGCAAGAGGGGGAAGAGATTTGATGATGGGAAGAAGTTCTTTACTCTCAGGGGGCTTATCCCTGACACAGGGACCTGTGCAGAGAGGCTGTGGATGCCCCATCCCCAGCAACATCCAAGGACAGGTGGGACAGGGGCCGCAGCAACCTGCTCTGCTGGGAGCTTGCTCACCTTGGAACCACATCACTTTAAGGGTCCCTTCCAAGCCAAACCATTCAAGGATTGGATCATTCTGCCATCCCCATCTCCCCCTGCACAGCACCCCTGAATCTTCAGTGACATCACAGCTCCCAGAGGGTTCCAGGTGGAACGTCCAGGACCTGGAAACGAGCACAGCAGACACTGCAACGGCTGCCAAGGGTCAGTTGCTGCTCACCCTGCGCTCTGACCCTCAGTGCTGAGCTGCTGCTGCCGCCTGGTCTCTTCCCGCTGCCGGCTCTGGAGCGCCAATCCCGCAGGATGTGCTCTGCTGTGCCCGTGGAGGTACAGTGCCATGCCAGGCAGGGGGCACCCAGCTTGGGCAGGCTACAGCCATGTGGGAATGGATGGTGTGGGACAGGAAGCCCACTGGGAGATTGTGCTGCCCCTTGCAGACTGACAGAGACACCGTGGAGGCAATGGATGTAGGCCAGGGGCTGGAAGAGGATGACATGATGGAGGTGGACTCCTCCTCTACTTCCATGTCCTCCCCTGTTGAGGACATGGAAGTAGACGAGGAGGAGACCATCGAGAAGATGGAGGTGGACATGGAGGATGACACGGAAGATATGGAAGTGGATGAGAACGATGAGGAGGAGCCCATGGTCCTTGGATGAAGATGATGCCCCACAGGTAAGACAGGCAGATGCTTCCCACGCCCTGCCCACGCACACACTGGGTCCCCTGACGCCAGGCTGGGGCTGGGCTGGATGGCCCCGCCCAGGGACACGGTGCCCACAGGGGGCCTGGATTGTGCTGCCACAAGCACCAGCCCCGGCCTGCCCTGCGCTTGCCTGGGGCCACGCCAGCCCTGCCAGCCCCGGCCCAGCCCCTGGGGCCCAGCTGCCAGCCCTGCTGGGCCCAGTGCTGCCAGCTGAGTCCAGCTCTGCTGCTTCCTTTCTTACAGGACCCATACACATGATGGCACCGATCAGATGCATTTGTAAATATGTTTGAAAGTTTAGAAGTTTCCTGTAAATATGTTTTCTACGTTAGAAGTTCTCTGTAAATACGTTTTGAAGATTGTTACCCCATCGGATCCCATGTAAATATCTTCTGTACGTTGTTGTTGTTGTTGTTATAACGATTGTTATAATGACACATGTTCTGAAAATCCTAGATTTGCCAATTTTGGCAAATAAATACTGTTTCTTTTTAAAACCTGACTCCTCTTGGCCATTCCTTTGGGCACAGGCAGCCTTTGCACATTTGTGGGTTCCACTTGTTCCACGTTCCCACTGCTGGAGGTCCCTGGGGGTGCTGGCATGGCCACCCCTGGGCCGGCGGTGCCTGTGCACAGGGGCTCCCACTGACACCACTCCTGGCCCTGGGCACTGCTGCTCTTCCTGGCCTGGGGCACAGCGCTGTCCCCAAGAGCTCAGCTCTCACCAGCTCTCACACAGGGGGCTCTCACAGCACTGGCCCCTGCAGCCATGCCACCAAAGCAGCCAGCAAACCTTCAGCCACCCTTCCTGCTGCAGACACAGGCACTCCTGGGCCCAGAGCCGCCAGCAGGCCACAGCCATGCAAAATCCACCTGCACACTCTCAAGGCCACCACAGCCTTGGCAACTGGGCCAGCTGCATCTGGGCTGCTGCAAGGACAGATCTTGCAGCCTTGCAGCCTCCAAAGGCCCTGGGCTCGGCTTCCCAGCCTGCTTTGCACTGCCCTGAGCCCGTATTGTTCCAGAGACAAGAGCCAAGCCAGGGCATCCTCACCCTGCCCGCATTCCTGCTGCTGCCAGCGGCCACCGGGCCCTGGGCCCGACTCGGGTGACAGCTGCAGGGACAGGGCAGCCTGTGCTGGGCAGGGGGCACGGGGCTTTGGGCCCTGAGGCTGCTGCTGCTGCTGGGGGCCATGAGCCCAAGAGGGCCCCAAGCTCAGCCCCTGCCCGGCCAGCTGCCCCCAAAGCCCCACACTCCCTGAGCATCCCCATCACACCTGCCAGGGGAAATACCACGGGCTTCAGGAAAGAAATTCCCCATAGTGACTAAACCAAGGTGTCCAAGGGGAAAGTACACACCAGCTGATATTTACCCACCCTTACAATGGTGGCTGCAGGGCAGGTGAGATCTCCAGGGCCTCTGGCAGGGCCTGCTCTGCACGTGAGCCTGTGCGGCTGCTCCCAGTGGGACACAGCACCAGGCTCAGGCCAGCCCTCAGCCCCTCACAGCTGATCCCAAGGAGCAGGCTCAGAAAGCAGTTTCAGACCACTTCCTCTAGATATTTCAAAGGACTAAATGTCATTCAAGGAAGCCACCTTGCACATTCAGTTTTGGTGTCGTGGCATGAGAAGTCATGAAGGTGCCTCTGAATGTGCACTCAGGGCACTTCCACTGCCATCCCAAAGGGAACACAAAGGACAGGCCTCTGCTTTCAGCACTGCTGAGCTCCTCAATGAAGTCATAAATGAAGTCTCAGGAAGTCGTAGATTTTTGGAGTTCCAGGGGCCTACCATTGCAACTCCAACACCTCATTAGTGCTATGACGAACTAAAGTAAGTTGCGGCACCCCTCTAAAGCAATGATCTTGCCCATTGGCTTTTGTGGGGTCATGGGGATTCAGGTAATTTTCATAATATCATGAAGTTTTTTCTTTCCTTCTATGTACTCCCCTAGGTGTTCTCCCCTTTCTTATCCTCTATTGGTCCTAAGTTACTGCATACAAGGTCCTTTTTTCCCGCATATAACACCTTGTGTGCCCAGCCTCATTTTGTCTCCCTCCCTGGACCCTCTCCAGCACAAACCACACTGTTTGGAGTTCCACACAAACGCTCCTCTCTTGCCTCATCCATCATCCATTCAAGCAAGCCTGCTCCCAGCTCTGGGAGTGCACGTCTCTCACACAGGCTGGCTGTGGACATGCCACAACAAGGGGTGCCCAAACAGGGACCTTCTTTGAGAATTCCTGAGAGCGATTCCAGTGACGATTCCACTGTTCCACCGTCACGGGACAGAAGACGCCTTGGGTCAGCCTCCGCCCTGGAGTGAGACCTGAGTTTTATCAGGGCTTGCTGAAGGCAGCGTTGGCACCCTCCTCCAGCAGCAAGAGGGCCGACTCGATGGACAAAGCCCATGGCATATTTTGAAACACCTGCATCCAGAGCCACCAGAGCAGTGAGCTGGGGGACAGCCACCAGCAGTGCAGGATCTTTGGGCCATATTTTAGTCCTGGGGGTGGGCAGCCCTTTACATCAGGGGCAGCTCTAGGTAACAAATTATCCAAAGATGAGAGGGACGTATATGTTCCAGTTAGGGACGTTCTCCTTTCAGAATGGAAGACTTTTACTAAGGGAAGTTTGAAGTCGTTTGTTCATTGGCTGTTTACGGAGCTCCCAGACATTTCTGTTGATTCAGTTCGTCATGTAGCATTTTAGGACTGAGTTAGGGAAAGACTCTATCTTTTGCAAACTCAGGGAGTGATAAGAGTCGCAACATTTTCCACAATTTTTCACATGTTTTATGGAGTTTTCTCAAGGGTTCAAAGTTCTAATATTCAACCCAGACTTTCAGTTCTGCCCCCTGCATTCCTGAACCCACTGACACCATTAGGATGAGAGACAGAAACTGCTGTAAAGCACAGACAAGCCACCTGCTGTCTGCCATCTCCCCTCCTTCTCTACCCCCTGCCCACGTCTGTACTGATCACACTGGCCTGGATTCTAGCCTAACCCCTTCTCCAGTACCTCTCCTCCCTGGATCCCCATCAGGTAGCTCACAAAATGGAGTCCCTCCTCTGGAGGGGGTTGTCAATGTCAAACTCCCTCCCACCCCCAGCTCTCTCATCAAATCCTCCCCCTGTGTTGGATCCCAGCTCTGCGTCAGGAACCACCCCTGCATTGGGATCCAGCGCTTCCTTGCCTACTCCCGCTGCCCTACCCCCTCCAACTCAGCCCCTTGCGGATCCCACACTGTCGGAGCCGGAGGTGTGAGGGGCGGTACCCGGAAGGCCGCCATCTTGGCTACCAGAGGCCCACACCACCGGGCCTGGCCAGTCACCCCAAGGCCCCGCTCCTCTGCCAGAGACCAAGTTCCCTCTTCTGGAGAGGAGAGGGAAGGGTCATCCCACCTTCAGCATGAGCCTGAGGATTCTTGGCAGAGGATGTGGAAGCTGGCGACAGAAGAGGGGAACTGGGAATTGGTAGCTAAAATACAAGAAGCACCGGTGCAGAAGCAGAGGGGGACAAGCCCCATTTAGAAGTTCTCATACATGGGAGATGAAAGACCTTTAGAAAGCAGCGAAAGACCATGGGAGGGGATTGCCCTATATTAATAATTTGTTAAATACCATCTATACAATACATGTGTTGGTGCCCCACAATTTGTGCCACTTTATGCGCATCCTACTTTCTCCCACTGAAATTATTCTGTGGGAAGGAATGGGGAAAAAACTACTATAACAACTATTAAAAGACTATGCTAGAGAAGAGAGGCGGGCACACCTAACACTAGACCATCTAGCCAGGGAGGAAGATTTCACTAAACCTCATTCAATAGACCTTCCTGGAGCTCTGTTAGAAGAGACCTGCAGGGACCTGGGAAATCCCTTCTAAAATTTATTGATCACCTTACACAAGCAATAGAGAAGAAAGTTGAACATCCAAAAGCCAGGAAGGTACTGCTTACTAAACTTGCTGAAACAAATGCTAAAAACACCTTTAAAGACATTTTACCTTCTCTACCCCTCAACAGAAAGCCTACCATTGCACAAATGGTCGTGGCATGCACCATTAGGCCATCCTTATACTGTAATGCTACCCGACATAATGCTTCCTGTCAGGGTATACTAGAGGTGCTAGTAGCCTCCCTGGTTATTCCCTGACATACACATGAAAAAGGACCTGGCTTTAAGTGTAGGGAGATGGGGCATTTTCAACAGAATTATAAAAATACAGGCTATTACCAGGCACCTTCTAGGTGTCACAGCCACTGTCCTCACGGCCCCCCTCGTCCACATGCTTTCCAACACCAGCAAAACCGGTGGCCTGCGGGAAACCCCACACAGACACAGAAAGGCCCCAGGCAAAGACACCAAATGCGAGGCTGTTCTGCCCTTCTCTCCCCAACATCATGGAGAACCAGCACAGCGACCTTCTCAGATCCAGCGGGACAGCTCGATCGCTGCACAAAACTCCACATCTGGCAACCAGACATCACACACTAAGCTCCTTTGGACAGACTAAAATACATCCACGTCTCAATCGATGCCTTTACCAGTACTTTTTTTGGCTCTGTCCATGCTGGAGAAAAATCAGAAGATGCTATAAAACATTACTTTTTCGTTTGTTCCACCTTAGCACTTCCACAGGAAATTTACACTGATAATGCTCTTGCTTATACCTTGCACTGATTCAAACAAGGGGCTTTCTGACCACTGGGGTATAAAACATGTCACAGGCATACCACACTCCACCACAGGACAGTCCATAGCTGAGAGGGCCAACTGAGCCATCGAAAGGATCTTTGATCAACTGAGAGGGGTAATCCAGATATTATCTTCCATTGAGACACTGGCCAAGGCCTTTGATGTACTCAACTTTTTGAACAACTCATTTATGGAGACAACTCCCCCAGTCATCATGCAGCTTACTAATTCAACTGCAGCCCAATTAAAAGACCAGCCACCTGTGTCAATCAAAGAACCTGAATCTAAACAATTTATGGACACCTACCCATTAATTACTTGGGGAAGAGAAGATGCCCTTGTCTCTACAGCAACACTCCTAAGATCGATCCCAGCAAAATACATAAAAACTCTTTCTGGGAACGGTGAGGCTAACACCAGAGCCACCATCAGAAGAACAGAATGGAAGCCTAAGAGAGACAGCAGCAGCCTGGGAAAGAAGAAAAAGAAGGACAGAAGAAGATCTCCTATGCAGCGTTGACCACACACACCAAGACCAAGATAGCTCAGACACCACTAACCAGGATATATGAATTAACATTTGTAAAAGCTATATTTTAGCATTGATACATGATTCTTCTAATAAGCTGTTTTCACACCCTTGGCTTATGGAACAGAAAGTTTAGTGGGACCTGAACTTATGTTTCATCTTCTACTCACTTTATCTGTTTACTTTTAGCCCAAACAAGCCTCCAGATACTAAATGAGCCCAAGTCAGACAATGCTGCTGTTGGTTGCTGCTGACATAGAGAACTGGATGCTCCTCACTGAGCCGCATGCCTTCAGCTGGCTGCTTCCACAGACAAGCCACCATTTCTTGTCCACGGCCATGGCTGTCAGACACTACAAGGCATGTGTTTTTTCAACCTGCTGTCACATAGGGAGTCAGTATATCAGGGCATCCAGCTGCTAAAAATCAAGGAAAGAAGATCCAGATGGAGGGCAACTACAACTGGTTCACTGGACTTTTCAAACACTGGGGGATAAAAGGCTGACTTTCTTGTTTAGTTAAGACTGTTTTGTGGACTTTGTTTATCGTATTCATTGTGTTGGTTATTTTATCCATTATGCTAAATGCCTGCAAAACTCTATGGCTGAAGCCTTCTTTATAGACAACAAAAAGGGGAAGTTCTGGGGGCCGAGGGGCCGACTGTTGGAGCTGTAATACCTCAGGGCAAAGTGACCAAGGTAAAAGAGAGACATCGCTCTGAATGCAATGGTCTCGCCCATGGACATTTGCAGGCTCATGGTGATGCAGCACGTTTTGTTGGTATCACCCAGTTAAACTGCAGTATTTTTCTTATATGTACTGACTCGAGAATGTTCTCCCCTCTCTTGTACCATTTTGGACCTGGCTTACTGCAATGCTACCCCGATTTCTCTCCGTCATTTTCCTGCTGTGTGCACAGCCCCATTTTGTCTCCCTTCCTGGACCCTCTTCATTGCAATCCACTGAAGTGTTTGCAGATCCCCACAAAGATCCCTCTCTCACCTCGTTCACCAGCAGTTTAAGCAAGCATGCTCCCAGCTCTGGGAGTGCAGGTCACTCAAAGAGGCTGGCTGTGGACAGGCTGAAACACAGGAACTGAGTGCAACAGGGAGCCTGGCCTCTAATAAAAGGCATGAAACCCACAGCACACCCAACGCAAAACCTTGCATGTCTCTTCTTTATCCTCCTTCTCTCAGTCCTCATGCCACTTTCCCCACTTTGTCTGACTGGGTACTTGGCTTCTCTCTCTCCTCTCTGCAGGTTCAGCTACACGTGTGACCCTGCAGGAACAGCCTGACCCAGGGAAGTGGGAGAGCACTCTTGGTCAGGAACTGTAGTGACAGGACGCAGAGGAATGCGATCAAACTGCAAGAGGGGGAAGAGATTTGATGATGGGAAGAAGTTCTTTACTCTCAGGGGGCTTATCCCTGACACAGGGACCTGTGCAGAGAGGCTGTGGATGCCCCATCCCCAGCAACATCCAAGGACAGGTGGGACAGGGGCCGCAGCAACCTGCTCTGCTGGGAGCTTGCTCACCTTGGAACCACATCACTTTAAGGGTCCCTTCCAAGCCAAACCATTCAAGGATTGGATCATTCTGCCATCCCCATCTCCCCCTGCACAGCACCCCTGAATCTTCAGTGACATCACAGCTCCCAGAGGGTTCCAGGTGGAACGTCCAGGACCTGGAAACGAGCACAGCAGACACTGCAACGGCTGCCAAGGGTCAGTTGCTGCTCACCCTGCGCTCTGACCCTCAGTGCTGAGCTGCTGCTGCTGCCTGGGCTTTTCCTGACGCCTGCTCTGGAGCGCCAATCCCGCAGGATGTGCTCTGCTGTGCCCGTGGAGGTACAGTGCCATGCCAGGCAGGGGGCACCCGGCTTGGGCTGGGTGCAGCCATGTGGGAATTGATGGTGCGGGACAGAAAGCCCACTGGGAGGTGGTGCTTCCCCTTGCAGACTGAGAGAGACACTGTGGAGGCGATGGATGTGGACCAGGGGCTGGAAGAGGATGACATGATGGAGGTGGACTCCTCCTCTACTTCCATGTCCTCCACTGTTGAGGACATGGAAGTAGAGGTGGAGGACAACACTGAAGAAATGGAAGTGGATGAGGAAGATGACACGGAAGAGATGCAAGTTGATGAGGAGGATGAGGAGGAGCCCATGGTCCTTGGATGAAGATGGTGCCCCACAGGTAAGACAGGCAGATGCTTCCCACGCCCTGCCCACACACACACTGGGTCTCCCCTGACGCCAGCCCTGCCAGCCCCGGCCCAGCCCCTGGGGCCCAGCTGCCAGCCCTGCTGGGCCCAGTGCTGCCAACTGACTCCAGCTCTGCTCCTTCCTTTCTTCCAGGACTCATTCACATCATGGCACCGATGCCATGCCGTTGTAAATACGTTTTAAAGATTAGAAGTTTCCTGTAAATACGTTCACTATGTTTGAAGTTTCCTGTAAATACGTTTTGAAGATCGTTGGCCCATCGGATCCCATGTAAATATGTTCTGTATATTACTGTTGATGTTGTTATAACGCTTGTTATAACGAAACATGTTCTGTAAATCCTACATTTGCCGATCTTCGGCAAATAAATACTGTTTCTTTGAAAAACCTGACTTCTCTTGGCCATTCCTTGGGGCACAGGCAGCCTTTGCACACTTGTGGGTTCCACTTGTTCCGCATTCCCGGGGCTGGAGCTCCCTGGCACGGCCACCCCGGGGCTGGGGGTCCCTGTGCACAGGGCCTCCCACTGACACCACTCCTGGCCCTGGGCACTGCTGCTCTTCCTGGCCTGGGGCACAGCGCTGTCCCCAAGAGCTCAGCTCTCACCAGCTCTCACACAGGGGGCTCTCACAGCACTGGCCCCTGCAGCCATGCCACCAAAGCAGCCAGCAAACCTTCAGCCACCCTTCCTGCTGCAGACACAGGCACTCCTGGGCCCAGAGCCGCCAGCAGGCCACAGCCCTGCAAAATCCACCTGCACACTCTCAAGGCTACCACAGCCTTGGCAACTGGGCCAGCTACATCTGGGCTGCTGCAGGGGCTGATCTTTAAGCCTTGGTGCCTCCAAAGGCCCTGGGCTCTGCTTCCCAGCCTGCTTTGCACTGCCCTGAGCCCGTATTGTTCCAGAGACAAAAGCCAAGCCAGGGCATCCTCACCCTGCCCGCATTCCTGCTGCTGCCAGCGGCCACCGGGCCCTGGGCCCGACTCGGGTGACAGCTGCAGGGACAGGGCAGCCTGTGGTGGGCAGGGGGCATGGGGCTGTGGGCCCTGGGGCTGCTGCTGGGGACCATGGTCCCAGAGGGCCCCAAGGTCAGCCCCTGCCCGGCCAGCTGCCCCCATGGCCCCACACTCCCCAAGCATCCCCATCACACCTGCCAGGGGGAAATCCCAGGGGCTTCAGGAAAGAAATTCCCCATAGTGACTAAACCAAGGGGTCCAAGGGGAAAGTCAGCACCAGCTGATGTTTACAGCACCTTGACACAGGTGGCTGCAGGGCAGGTGAGATCTCCAGGGCCTCTGGCAGTGCCTGCTCTGCACGTGAGCCTGTGCGGCTGCTCCCAGTGGGACACAGCTCAGGCCAGCCCTCAGCTCCTCACAGTTGATACCAAGGAGCAGGCTCAGAAAGCAGTTTCAGATCACTTCCTGTAGATATTTCAAAGGTCTAAATGTCATTCAAAAACCCAAACTCTAGATCTATTTTTGGTGTTGTGGCATGAGAAGCCATGAAGGTGCCTCTGAATGTGCACTCAGGGCACTTCCACTGCCATCCCAAAGGTAACACAAAGGACAGGCCTCAGCTTTCAGCACTGCTGAGCTCCTCACCCTGCAATGAAGTCTGAGGCAGAGGCAATGTTTTGCAGGCCGGGGGGCCTATCACTGGAATAGTAATACCTCATGACAATCATATAGATTTAAAGTAAGGTGAATAACCCCTCTGAATACAATGATCTTGCTCAATGTCTTTTGCGGAATCGTGCAGATTCAGCACATTTCTTGGTATCATGAACTTCCTTCTTTCCTTATATATACTCCCCTAGGATGTTCTCCCCTCCCTTAACCTCTATTAGTCCTGAATTACTGCATACAAGGTCCTTTTCCCCACCCTGAAAATCCTTGTGTGCCCACCCCCACTTTGTCTCCCTCCCTGGACCCGCTCCAGCGCATTCCACAGTATTTGCTGTTTCACACATAGATCCCTCTCTTGCCTCATCCATCATGCATTCCAGCAAGCCTACTCCTAGCTCTGGGAGTGCACATCTCTCACAGTGTCTGGCTGTGGACATGCCACAAGGGCTGCCCAAACAGGGACCTTCTTTGAGAATTCCTGAGAGCCACTCCAGTGAGGATTCGGCTCTTCCACCGTCACGGGACAGAAGACGCCTCGGGTCAGCCACCGCCCTGGAGTGGGACCTGAGTTTTATCAGGGTTTGCTGAAGGCAGCATCAGCACCCTCCAGCAGCAACAGGGCTAGCTCAGCTGCTGAAGCCCAGAGGACATTTTGAACCGTCTGCATCCAGAGCCACCAGAGCAGTGAGTTGGAGGACAGCCGCCTGCAGTGCAGGATCCTTGGGAGATATTTCAGTCCTGTGGGTGGGCCACCCTTTACATCAGGGGCAGCTCTGGGTAACAAATTATCCAATCCTTAGAGGGATACATATCTTCCAGTTAGGGAGGCTCTCCTTTCAGAGTGGAAGACTTTTACTAAAGGAAGTTGGAAGCCTATTGTTCATTGGCTTTTTAATGAGTTCACAGACATGTCTGTTGATTCAGTTGGTCATGTAGCATTTTGGGACTCAGGGAAAGACTCTACCTTTTGTAAACTCAGGGAGTGATAAGAGTCGCAACATTTTACCCAATTTTTCATATGATTTATGGAGTTTTCTCAAGGGTTCAAAGTTCTAATATTCAACCCAGACTTTCTGTTCTGCCCCCCACATTCCTGACCCCACTGATACCATTAGGATGAGAGACAGAAACTGCTGTAAAGCACAGACAAGCCACCTGCTGTCTGCCATCTCCCCTCCTTCTCTACCCCCTGCCCACGTCTGTACTGATCACACTGGCCTGGATTCTAGCCTAACCCCTTCTCCAGTACCTCTCCTTCCTGGATCACCCTCAGGTAGCTCACAAAATGGAGTCCCTCCTATGGAGGGGGTGTTCAATGTCAAACACCCTCCCACCCCCAGCTCTCTCATCAAATCCTCCCCCTGTGTTGGATCCCAGCTCTGCTTCAGGAACCACCCCTGCATTGGGATCCAGCGCTTCCTTGCCTACTCCCGCTGCCCTACCCCCTCCAACTCAGCCCCTTGCGGATCCCACACTGTCGGAGCCGGAGGTGTGAGGGGCGGTACCCGGAAGGCCGCCATCTTGGCTACCAGAGGCCCACACCACCGGGCCTGGCCAGTCAGCCCAAGGCCCCGCTCCTCTGCCAGAGACCAAGTTCCCTCTTCTGGAAAGGAGAGGGAAGGGTCATCGCACCTGGAGGATGAGCCTGAGGATTCTTGGCAGAGGATGGAGAAGCTCGCGGCTGAAGAGGGGGACTGGGAATTGGTAGCTAAAATACAAGCAGCACCGGTGCAGTACCAGAGGGGGGCTAACCCCTGATGGGAAGCTGTCACACAAGGGAGATGAAAGACCTTTATAAAGCTGCGAAACACCATGGGAGGGGCTTGCCCTATATTAATCATTTGTTAAATGCCATCTTTATGCACATGTTATGGTACCTCACAATCTGCACCATTTTATGCACATCCTACTTTCTCCCACTGAACTTATTCTGTGGGAAGGAATGGGGAAAAAACTAATACAACAGCTATTAAAAGACTATGCTAGAGAAGACAGGCAGGCACGCCCACACACTAGACCATCTAGGGAGGAAGATTTCACTAAGTCTCATTCAATTGACCTTCCCTGAGCTCTGATGAAGAGAATAAAGTGTGGAAAAGACAGTTCTCATGCAGACACCCAATGGAGAATCACCTACTCTAGATTTCACAGACATTCTCCAGGGACCTGGGCAATGCTTTCAAAAATTTATTGACCACCTTCCACAAGCAATAGAGAAACAAATTGAACATCCAAAAGCCAGGAAGGTACTGCCTCCTAAACTTGCTGAAACAAATGCTAACAACACCTGTAAAGACATTTTACCTTCTCTACCCCTTAGCCCAAAGCCTACCATTGCACAAATGGTCAAGGTATGCACACTTACAGCATCCTTACACCGTGATGCCACCTAGCCATGGTGACCAATCAGGGTGTGGTAGAGGTGCTAGTAGCCTCCCTGGTTAATCCCTGACATACACATGAAAAAGGACCTGGCTTTAAGTGTAGGGAGATGGGACATTTTCAACACAATTTGAAAAATGCAGACAATTACCGGGGACCTTCTATGTGTCACAGCCACTGCCCTCACTGCCCCCCTCATCCCCATGCTTTCCAACACCAGCAAAACCGGTGGCCTGTGGGAAACCACACACAGACACAGAAAGGCCCCGCGCAATGACACCAAATGCGAGGCCATTGCGCCCCACGCTACCAAACATCGTGGAGAACCAGCACAGCGACCTTCTCAGATCCAGTGGGACAGCTCGATCGCTGCACAAAACTCGACAGAAGACAGCTCTGCCCTGGAACCTAAAGGCAGCTGGTAAGCGCCTTTTCAATTCCAATCCACGCTATTTATGTTCACCATATTCCCACAGGCAAATACAGGCCTGAAGGACGGCCCAAAGACATTTTGATTTAAACCATAACCGGGAAAGGGATGCAGACACTCACTCTACCACCTGAGGTACTCGCCTTGACCTCTTTGGAGGAGATAACTGTCCAGGCTCTATGCTTAGTCCCTTTTCATTGCAAAAGGAACAGTTATAGCCAGAGCCTACCTCCTACTTGACACGATCACCACACCAGCTGATCCAATGGTGATGTGGGCACAGACAACAGGCAGAAATAGACCCATTCCAAAGTGTGCTTTGTCATGTAAAGGGAGAAAGAGATGTCTTTCAGGACTATTAGATACAAGAGCTGATGACACCATAATTTCCTGCTCTGTTTGGCTAACAAACGGCCTCTGGTTCCAGCTGCTGGGGTAATTATTAGCTACCAGGGGAGCCACTACCAGCTTCTGGAGTCACAGTATCAGCTGCATGGAAGGTCCTGAGGGCACAGTTGCTACAGTAAGATCATTCGTCGCCCGGGCACCAATAACAATTTGAGGAAAAGACCTGTTGTCCCAAAGCGGGACAAGGCTAGAGATCCTATCAACACCTCAGGATTTCTAGACGGGGCCACAGAGCAGCGCGCCACACTTCAGTCAACCTGGAAGACCAACGACCCCATATGGGTGGATCAGTGGCCCCTCCCAGGCAGAAAGTTAAAGGCCCTGCAGTCCCACGTGCAGGAGCAGCTGCCTGTGGGCCACATTGTACCATCTACTAGCCCCTGCAATGTGCCTGTCATTATCATATGAAAGCCTGGCAAAGACAAGAGGTGGCTGCTGCAGGACCTCAGGAAAATCAACGAGGTCACTGAGGACATGGGTGCCCTCCAGTCCAGCCTGCCCTCAGCCTCCATGTTACCTCGAGATTGCCGATGGTGCACCATGCCGTAGATGTGGGTAGCATCTTTTGGAGTCCTCCTATTTTTCGGATACCTTGTTCGACATTTAGGCTGTGATTGGTGGAGCCTGAGCACAGGAAGAGCATTGCTTTGAAGATTGCACGGGTTGAGATGTGAAGGAAGGCTAGTTCAGGGTGGTTTAGTCCAATTGTCATTTTATTTCACAGTTATTGGCAGAGGGTTGTTATAGATCTTAATGACTACTTTTTTGATGCCCCCACCATTCCAAATGACATCCCCTGGTTTGCCTTGTCCGCCCCTAAACCACCAAACACCTTTACAGAGGTACCAGTGGACTGCATTGCCTCAAACAAAGAAGAGTAGCTCAACTATTTGGCAATGGCTTTGAGCCCAAAATCTCTCGCCCAGATGGAAAAGACATCCTAATGCTATCGTTTTTCATTACATGGACGATACAGTCATTTGTGCAGAAGCTCAAATCATTTTGGATGTTGCAGTACAAGATGTCATCACTGTGGTACAGCAGAAGGGTTTTGAGATTGCAGCAGATAAAGTTCAAAAGACATGAAGTACCTTGGGCTAAAGAGCACAGAGAGAACCATCACACCCCAAACACTGCACATCAAGGACAACCCAAACACTCTGCAAGAACCCCAAATGCTCTGTGGAACAATCAGTTGGGTACGTTCACTCCTGGCAATCACCACAGAAGATCTCATGCTACTGTTCCTGCTCCGTAAAGGCAGAGAAGGACTTGATTCCCCTGATCACTGACACCAGAGGCAGAAGCAGCTGTACAAAAGGTCTTCTGGGTGATTCAAACTAAACAGGCACACAGATACCACCCTAATTTTCCTTTCTCCCTGGCAAACCTTGGTGTAAGTCCAAAATTCCATACATTATTGTTTCAGTGGGACTATACTATCTCAGATCCTGATAATAATTGAATGCGTTTTCAGAGCACACCAACCTACTAAAACAATAACAACCCAACAGAAAGTTATTGCAGAACTAGTGCAGGAAACCTAGAGAGCATCTGTGCTCCCTTGCAGGAATACACCTTGTGAATATTTACTTACTTCGCACTCAAGAGCACCTCAATTGCCTACTTCAAACGTCTGAACCACTGCAATACACCTTAGATAATTTTTACACATATTAGGATCAGCCATCAATTCTACCACCAAAATATTCCTGTGCTGCTCAGGATGTTCAAAACTACCCCACACCCGGCAAGATCCATTGTAGCCACCTGCCCAAATTGTCAGGAACATGGCCTTGCTTCTGTCACAGCAGGAGTCAGTCCAAGAGGACTAGAGAGTCTCCACATCTGGCAACCAGACATCACACACTAAGCTCCTTTGGACAGACTAAAATACATCCACGTCTCAATCGATGCCTTTACCAGTACGTTTTTTGGCTCTGTCCATGCTGGAGAAAAATCAGAAGATGCTATAAAACATTACTTTTTCGTTTGTTCCACCTTAGCACTTCCACAGGAAATTTACACTAATAATGCTCTTGCTTATACCTTGCACTCATTCAAACAAGGGGCTTTCTGACCACTGGGGTATAAAACATGTCACAGGCATACCACACTCCACCACAGGACAGTCCATAGCTGAGAGGGCCAACTGAGCCATCGAAAGGATCTTTGATCAACTGAGAGGGGTAATCCAGATATTATCTCCCATTGAGACACTGGCCAAGGCCTTTGATGTACTCAACTTTTTGAACAACTCATTTAGGGAGACAACTCCCCCAGTCATCAGGCATTTCACTAATTCAGCTGCAGCCCAATTAAAAAAACAGCCACCTGTGTTGACCAAAGACCCTGAATCTAAACAAATTATCGGCACCTTCCCATTGATTACTTGGGGAAGAGAAGATGCCTTTGTCTCTACAGCAACACTCCTAAGATGAATCCCAGAAAAATACATAAAAACTCTTTCTGGAAATGGTGAGGCAAACACCAGAGCCACCATCAGAAGAACAGAATCAAAGACTAAGAGAGACAGTAGCAGCCTAGAAAAGAAGAAGGGGAAGGACAGAAGAAGATCTCCTAAGCAGCATTGACCACACACACCAAGACCAAGATGGCTCAGACACCACTAAGCAGGATATATGAATTTACACTTGTAAAAATTATATTTTAGCATTGATACATGATTCTTCTAATAAGCTGTGTTCACACCCTTGGCTTACTGAAGAGAAAGTTTAGTGGGAACAAAACTTAACTTTCATCTTCTAATCTCTTTATCTGTTTACTTTTAGGACACCCAAGCCTGCAGATAATAAATCAGACTAAGTCCGAGGGTGCTGCCGTTTGTAGCCGCTGCAGCAGGAATCTGGATGCTCCTCACTGAGCCGCATGCCTTCAGCTGGGCACTTCCACAGACAAGCCACAATGTCTTGTCCATGGCCATGGCTGTCAGACATTTGAAGGCATGTGTTTTTCTACCCGTTGTCACATAGGGAGTCAGTATATCAGGGCATCCAGCTGCTAAAAGATCAAGGAAACAAGATCCAGATGGAAGGCAACTACGACTGGTTCACTAGACTTTGCAAACACAGGGCTTTGCGAGGCTGGCTTTCATCTTTAGTTAAGACTGTTGTGTGGGCTTTGTTTTTTGTATTCATTGTGTTTTTTATTTTATCCTTTTTTGCTAAATACCTCCAAAAGTCTATGGCAGAAGCTTTCTTTCTAGATAACAAAAAGGGGGAGATGTGAGGGCCTAGGGGCCTACCACTGGAACTGTAATACCTCAGGGCAAAGTGACCAAGGTAAAAAAAAGTCACCGCTCTGAATGCAATGATGTTGCCCATGCGCATTTGCAGGCTCATGGTGATGCAGCACGTTTTTCTGGCATCAGCCAGTTCAACGGCTGCATTTTCCCTTCATGTACTCCCTCAGAATGTTCCAAATCTCTTGTATCAATTTGGTCCTGGCTTACTGTAATGATCCTGCGCTGTTCACCCCCATATTGTGTGCCCAGCCCCATTTTGTCTCCATTCCTGGACCCTCTTCAGCACAATCCACACTACTTGGATTTCCACACAACGATCCCTCTCTTGCCTCATACATCAGCCATCCAAGCAAGCCAGCTCCCAGCTCTGCGACTGCAGGTCCCTCACAGAGGTTGCTGTGGGCAGGCTGCAACACAGGAACTCAGTGCACCAGGGACTGGGCCTCTAATAAAAGGCATGAATCCCACAGCCCACGCAACCCAAAGACTTCCATGTTTTTTCTTTTTCCTTATTCTCTCAATTCTCAAGCCATATTCCGCATTTTTTCTGACTGGGAACTTGGCTTGTCTCTCTCCTGTCTGCAGGTTAAGTCACACGTGTTACCCTGCAGGAACAGCCTGAAACACAGGGAAGTGGGAGAGCACACTTTCTCAGGAACTGTATTGACAGGACAGGGAGGAATGGGATCAAACTGCAAGAGGGGGAAGAGATTTGAGGATGGGAAGAAGTTCTTTACTCTCAGGGTGCTTGTCCCTGACACAGAGACCAGTGCAGAGGGGATGTGGATGCCCCATCCCCAGCAACATCCAAGGACAGGTGGGACACGGGCCACATTCCACATGGTGTGCTGGGAGCTGGCTTAGCTTGGAACCAGATCATCTTGAGGGTCCCTTCCAAGCCAAACAATTCAAGGATTGGATCATTTCGCCATCCCCATCTCCCACTGCACAGCACCCCTGAATCTTCAGTGACATCACAGCTCCCAGAGGGTTCCAGGTGGAACGTCCAGGACCTGGAAACGAGCACAGCAGACACTGCAACGGCTGCCAAGGGTCAGTTGCTGCTCACCCTGCGCTCTGACCCTCAGTGCTGAGCTGCTGCTGCCGCCTGGGCTCTTCCCGCTGCCGGCTCTGGAGCGCCAATCCCGCAGGATGTGCTCTGCTGTGCCAATGGAGGTACAGTGCCATGCCAGGCAGGGGGCACCCGGCTTGGGCAGGCTGCAGCCATGTGGGAATGGATGGTGTGGGACAGGAAGCCCACTGGGAGATTGTGCTGCCCCTTGCAGACTGACAGAGACACTGTGGAGGCAATGGATGTGGACCAGGGGCTGGAAGAGGATGGCATGATGGAGGTGGACTCCTCGTCTACTTCCATGTCCTCCCCTGTTGAGGACATGGAAGTAGACGAGGAGGAGACCATCGAGGAGATGGAGGTGGACATGGAGGATGACACGGAAGATATGGAAGTGGATGAGAACGATGAGGAGGAGCCCATGGTCCTTGGATGAAGATGATGCCCCACAGGTAAGACAGGCAGATGCTTCCCACGCCCTGCCCACGCACACACTGGGTCCCCTGACGCCAGGCTGGGGCTGGGCTGGATGGCCCCGCTCTGGGACACGGTGCCCACAGGGGGCCTGGATTGTGCTGCCACAAGCACCAGCCCCGGCCTGCCCTGCGCTTGCCTGGGGTCATGCCAGCCCTGCCAGCCCCGGCCCAGCCCCTGGGGCCCAGCTCCCAGCCCTGCTGGGCCCAGTGCTGCCAGCTGAGTCCAGCTCTGCTGCTTACTTTCTTACAGGACTCATGCACATGATGGCACCGATCAGATGCATTTGTAAATATGTTTGAAAGTTTAGAAGTTTCCTGTAAATATGTTTTCTACGTTAGAAGTTCTCTGTAAATACGTTTTGAAGATTGTTACCCCATCGGATCCCATGTAAATATCTTCTGTACGTTGTTGTTGTTGTTGTTATAACGATTGTTATAATGACACATGTTCTGAAAATCCTAGATTTGCCAATTTTGGCAAATATATACTGTTTCTTTTTAAAACCTGACTCCTCTTGGCCATTCCTTTGGGCACAGGCAGCCTTTGCACATTTGTGGGTTCCACTTGTTCCACGTTCCCACTGCTGGAGGTCCCTGGGGGTGCTGGCATGGCCACCCCTGGGCCGGCGGTGCCTGTGCACAGGGGCTCCCACTGACACCACTCCTGGCCCTGGGCACTGCTGCTCTTCCTGGCCTGGGGCACAGCGCTGTCCCCAAGAGCTCAGCTCTCACCAGCTCTCACACAGGGGGCTCTCACAGCACTGGCCCCTGCAGCCATGCCACCAAAGCAGCCAGCAAACCTTCAGCCACCCTTCCTGCTGCAGACACAGGCACTCCTGGGCCCAGAGCCGCCAGCAGGCCACAGCCCTGCAAAATCCACCTGCACGCTCTCAAGGCCACCACAGCCTTGGCAACTGGGCCAGCTGCATCTGGGCTGCTGCAAGGACAGATCTTGCAGCCTTGCAGCCTCCAAAGGCCCTGGGCTCGGCTTCCCAGCCTGCTTTGCACTGCCCTGAGCCCGTATTGTTCCAGAGACAAGAGCCAAGCCAGGGCATCCTCACCCTGCCCGCATTCCTGCTGCTGCCAGCGGCCACCGGGCCCTGGGCCCGACTCGGGTGACAGCTGCAGGGACAGGGCAGCCTGTGCTGGGCAGGGGGCACGGGGCTTTGGGCCCTGAGGCTGCTGCTGCTGCTGGGGGCCATGAGCCCAAGAGGGCCCCA
Source organism: Melospiza melodia melodia (assembly GCF_035770615.1). Classification (NCBI taxonomy): domain Eukaryota; kingdom Metazoa; phylum Chordata; class Aves; order Passeriformes; family Passerellidae; genus Melospiza; species Melospiza melodia. Next base: position 24,761,756 of record NC_086200.1, read on the forward strand.
AGCTCAGCCCCTGCCCGGCCAGCTGCCCCCAAAGCCCCACACTCCGCAAGCATCCCCATCACACCTGCCAGGGGAAATACCACGGGCTTCAGGAAAGAAATTCCCCATAGTGACTAAACCAAGCGGTCCAAGGGGAAAGTACACACCAGCTGATATTTACCCACCCTTACAATGGTGGCTGCAGGGCAGGTGAGATCTCCAGGGCCTCTGGCAGTGCCTGCTCTGCACGTGAGCCTGTGCGGCTGCTCCCAGTGGGACACAGCACCAGGCTCAGGCCAGCCCTCAGCCCCTCACAGCTGATCCCAAGGAGCAGGCTCAGAAAGCAGTTTCAGACCACTTCCTCTAGATATTTCAAAGGACTAAATGTCATTCAAGGAAGCCACCTTGCACATTCAGTTTTGGTGTCGTGGCATGAGAAGCCATGAAGGTGCCTCTGAATGTGCACTCAGGGCACTTCCACTGCCATCCCAAAGGGAACACAAAGGACAGGCCTCTGCTTTCAGCACTGCTGAGCTCCTCAATGAAGTCATAAATGAAGTCTCAGGAAGTCGTAGTTTTTTGGAGTTCCAGGGGTCTACCATTGCAACTCCAACACCTCATTAGTGCTATGGCGAACTAAAGTAAGTTGCGGCACCCCTCTAAAGCAATGATCTTGCCCATTGGCTTTTGTGGGGTCATGGGGATTCAGGTAATTTTCATGATATCATGAAGTTTTTTCTTTCCTTCTATGTACTCCCCTAGGTGTTCTCCCCTTTCTTATCCTCTATTGGTCCTAAGTTACTGCATACAAGGTCCTTTTTTCCTGCATATAACACCTTGTGTGCCCAGCCTCATTTTGTCTCCCTCCCTGGACCCTCTCCAGCACAAACCACACTGTTTGGAGTTCCACACAAACGCTCCTCTCTTGCCTCATCCATCATCCATTCAAGCAAGCCTGCTCCCAGCTCTGGGTGTGCACGTCTCTCACACAGGCTGGCTGTGGACATGCCACAACAAGGGGTGCCCAAACAGGGACCTTCTTTGAGAATTCCTGAGAGCGATTCCAGTGACGATTCCACTGTTCCACCGTCACGGGACAGAAGACGCCTTGGGTCAGCCTCCGCCCTGGAGTGAGACCTGAGTTTTATCAGGGCTTGCTGAAGGCAGCGTTGGCACCCTCCTCCAGCAGCAAGAGGGCCGACTCGATGGACAAAGCCCATGGCATATTTTGAAACACCTGCATCCAGAGCCACCAGAGCAGTGAGCTGGGGGACAGCCACCAGCAGTGCAGGATCTTTGGGTCATATTTTAGTCCTGGGGGTGGGCAGCCCTTTACATCAGGGGCAGCTCTAGGTAACAAATTATCCAAAGATGAGAGGGACGTATATGTTCCAGTTAGGGACGTTCTCCTTTCAGAATGGAAGACTTTTACTAAGGGAAGTTTGAAGTCGTTTGTTCATTGGCTGTTTACGGAGCTCCCAGACATTTCTGTTGATTCAGTTCGTCATGTAGCATTTTGGGACTGAGTTAGGGAAAGACTCTATCTTTTGCAAACTCAGGGAGTGATAAGAGTCGCAACATTTTCCACAATTTTTCACATGTTTTATGGAGTTTTCTCAAGGGTTCAAAGTTCTAATATTCAACCCAGACTTTCAGTTCTGCCCCCTGCATTCCTGAACCCACTGACACCATTAGGATGAGAGACAGAAACTGCTGTAAAGCACAGACAAGCCACCTGCTGTCTGCCATCTCCCCTCATTCTCTACCCCCTGCCCACGTCTGTACTGATCACACTGGCCTGGATTCTAGCCTAACCCCTTCTCCAGTACCTCTCGTCCCTGGATCCCCATCAGGTAGCTCACAAAATGGAGTCCCTCCTCTGGAGGGGGTTGTCAATGTCAAACTCCCTCCCACCCCCAGCTCTCTCATCAAATCCTCCCCCTGTGTTGGATCCCAGCTCTGCGTCAGGAACCACCCCTGCATTGGGATCCAGCGCTTCCTTGCCTACTCCCGCTGCCCTACCCCCTCCAACTCAGCCCCTTGCGGATCCCACACTGTCGGAGCCGGAGGTGTGAGGGGCGGTACCCGGAAGGCCGCCATCTTGGCTACCAGAGGCCCACACCACCGGGCCTGGCCAGTCACCCCAAGGCCCCGCTCCTCTGCCAGAGACCAAGTTCCCTCTTCTGGAGAGGAGAGGGAAGGGTCATCCCACCTTCAGCATGAGCCTGAGGATTCTTGGCAGAGGATGTGGAAGCTGGCGACAGAAGAGGGGAACTGGGAATTGGTAGCTAAAATACAAGAAGCACCGGTGCAGAAGCAGAGGGGGACTAAGCCCCATTTGGAAGTTCTCATACATGGGAGATGAAAGACCTTTAGAAAGCAGCGAAAGACCATGGGAGGGGCTTGCCCTATATTAATCATTTGTTAAATACCATCTATACAATACATGTGTTGGTGCCCCACAATTTGTGCCACTTTATGCGCATCCTACTTTCTCCCACTGAAATTATTCTGTGGGAAGGAATGGGGAAAAAACTACTACAACAACTATTAAAAGACTATGCTAGAGAAGAGAGGCGGGCACACCTAACACTAGACCATCTAGCCAGGGAGGAAGATTTCACTAAACCTCATTCAATAGACCTTCCTGGAGCTCTGTTAGAAGAGACCTGCAGGGACCTGGGAAATCCCTTCTAAAATTTATTGATCACCTTACACAAGCAATAGAGAAGAAAGTTGAACATCCAAAAGCCAGGAAGGTACTGCTTACTAAACTTGCTGAAACAAATGCTAAAAACACCTTTAAAGACATTTTACCTTCTCTACCCCTCAACAGAAAGCCTACCATTGCACAAATGGTCGTGGCATGCACCATTAGGCCATCCTTATACTGTAATGCTACCCGACATAATGCTTCCTGTCACGGTGTAGTAGAGGTGCTAGTAGCCTCCCTGGTTATTCCCTGACATACACATGAAAAAGGACCTGGCTTTAAGTGTAGGGAGATGGGACATTTTCAACAGAATTATAAAAATACAGGCTATTACCAGGCACCTTCTAGGTGTCACAGCCACTGTCCTCACGGCCCCCCTCGTCCACATGCTTTCCAACACCAGCAAAACCGGTGGCCTGCGGGAAACCCCACACAGACACAGAAAGGCCCCGCGCAATGACACCAAATGCGAGGCGGTTCTGCCCTTCTCTCCCCAACATCGTGGAGAACCAGCACAGCGGCCTTCTCAGATCCAGCGGGACAGCTCGATTGCTGCACAAAACTCGACAGAAGACAGCTCTGCCCTGGAACCTAAAGGCAGCTGGTAAGCGCCTTTTCAATTCCAATCCACGCTATTTATGTTCACCATATTCCCACAGGCAAATACAGGCCTGAAGGACGGCCCAAAGACATTTTGATTTAAACCATAACCGGGAAAGGGATGCAGACACTCACTCTACCACCTGAGGTACTCGCCTTGACCTCTTTGCAGGAGATAACTGTCCAGGCTCTATGCTTAGTCCTTTTCATTGCAAAAGGAACAGTTATAGCCAGAGCCTACCTCCTACTTGACAAGATCACCACACCAGCTGATCCCATGTTGATGTGGGCACAGACAACAGGCAGAAATAGACCCATTCCAAAGTGTGCTTTGTCATGTAAAGGGAGAAAGAGATGTCTTTCAGGACTATTAGATACAAGAGCTGATGACACCATAATTTCCTGCTCTGTTTGGCTAAAAAACGGCCTCTGGTTCCAGCTGCTGGGGTAATTATTAGCTACCAGGGGAGCCACTACCAGCTTCTGGAGTCACAGTATCAGCTGCATGGAAGGTCCTGAGGGCACAGTTGCTACAGTAAGATCATTCGTCGCCCGGGCACCAATAACAATTTGAGGAAAAGACCTGTTGTCCCAAAGCGGGACAAGGCTAGAGATCCTATCAACACCTCAGGATTTCTAGACGGGGCCACAGAGCAGCGCGCCACACTTCAGTCAACCTGGAAGACCAACGACCCCATATGGGTGGATCAGTGGCCTCTCCCAGGCAGAAAGTTAAAGGCCCTGCAGTCCCACGTGCAGGAGCAGCTGCCTGTGGGCCACATTGTACCATCTACTAGCCCCTGCAATGTGCCTGTCATTACCATATGAAAGCCTGGCAAAGACAAGAGGTGGCTGCTGCAGGACCTCAGGAAAATCAACGAGGTCACTGAGGACATGGGTGCCCTCCAGTCCAGCCTGCCCTCAGCCTCCATGTTACCTCGAGATTGCCGATGGTGCACCATGCCGTAGTTGTGGGTAGCATCTTTTGGAGTCCTCCTATTTTTCGGATACCTTGTTCGACATTTAGGCTGTGATTGATGGAGCCTGAGCACAGGAAGAGCATTGCTTTGAAGATTGCACGGGTTGAGATGTGAAGGAAGGCTAGTTCAGGGTGGTTTAGTCCAATTGTCATTTTATTTCACAGTTATTGGCAGAGGGTTGTTATAGATCTTAATGACTACTTTTTTGATGCCCCCATGCTTCCAAATGACATCCCCTGGTTTGCCTTGTCCGCCCCTAAACCACCAAACACCTTTACAGAGGTACCAGTGGACTGCATTGCCTCAAACAAAGAAGAGTAGCTCAACTATTTGGCAATGGCTTTGAGCCCAAAATCTCTCGCCCAGATGGAAAAGACATCCTAATGCTATCGTTTTTCGTTACATGGACGATACAGTCATTTGTGCAGATGCTCAAATCATTTTGGACGTTGCAGTACAAGATGTCATCACTGTGGTACAGCAGAAGGGTTTTGAGATTGCAGCAGATAAAGTTCAAAAGACAGACCCCTGGAAGTTCCTCGGCCTAAAAAGCACAGAGAGAACCATCACACCCCAAACACTGTACATCAAGGACAACCCAAAACTCTGCAAGAACTCCAAATGCTCTGTGGAACAATCAGTTGGGTACGTTCACTCCTGGCAATCACCACAGAAGATCTCATGCCACTGTTCCTGCTCCTTAAAGGCAGAGAAGGACTTGATTCCCCTGATCACTGACACCAGAGGCAGAAGCAGCTGTACAAAAGGTCTTCTGGGTGATTCAAACTAAACAGGCACACAGATACCACCCTAATTTTCCTTTCTCCCTGGCAAACCTTGGTGTAAGTCCAAAATTCCATACATTATTGTTTCAGTGGGACTATACTATCTCAGGTGCCCTGATAATAATTGAATGCGTTTTCAGAGCACACCAACCTACTAAAACAATAACAACCCAACAGAAAGTTATTGCAGAACTAGTGCAGGAAACCTAGAGAGCATCTGTGCTCCCTTGCAGGAATAGACCTTGTGAATATTTACTTACTTCGCACTCAAGAGCACCTCAATTGCCTACTTCAAACATCTGAACCACCGCAATACACCTTAGATCATTTTTACACATATTAGGATCAGCCATCAATTCTACCACCAAAATATTCCTGTGCTGCTCAGGATGTTCAAAATTACCCCACACCCGGCAAGATCCATTGTAGCCACCTGCCCAAATTGTCAGGAACATGGCCTTGCTTCTGTCACAGCAGGAGTCAGTCCAAGAGGACTAGAGAGTCTCCACATCTGGCAATCAGACATCACACACTAAACTCCTTTGGACAGACTAAAATACATCCACGTCTCAATCGACGCCTTTACCAGTGTGATTTTTGGCTCTGTCCATGCTGCAGAAAAATCAGAAGATGCTATAAAACATTACTTTTTTGTTTTTTCCACCTTAGCACTTCCACAGGAAATTTACACTGATAATGCACTTGCTTATACCTTGCACTGATTCAAACAAGGGGCTTTCTGACCACTGGGGTATAAAACATGTCACAGGCATACCACACTCCACCACAGGACATTCCATAGCTGAGAGGGCCAACTGAGCCATCGAAAGGATCTTTGATCAACTGAGAGGGGTAATCCAGATATTATCTCCCATTGAGACACTGGCCAAGGCCTTTTATGTACTCAACTTTTTGAACAACTCGTTTATGGAGACAACTCCCCCAGTCATCATGCAGTTTACTAATTCAACTGCAGCCCAATTAAAAGACCAACCACCTGTGTCAATCAAAGAACCTGAATCTAAACAATTTATGGACACCTACCCATTAATTACTTGGGGAAGAGAAGATGCCCTTGTCTCTACAGCAACACTCCTAAGATCGATCCCAGCAAAATACATAAAAACTCTTTCTGGGAACGGTGAGGCTAACACCAGAGCCACCATCAGAAGAAGAGAATGGAAGCCTAAGAGAGACAGCAGCAGCCTGGGAAAGAAGAAAAAGAAGGACAGAAGAAGATCTCCTAAGCAGCGTTGACCACACACACCAAGACCAAGATAGCTCAGACACCACTAACCAGGATATATGAATTAACATTTGTAAAAGCTATATTTTAGCATTGATATAAGATTCTTCTAATAAGCTGTTTTCACACCCTTGGCTTATGGAACAGAAAGTTTAGTGGGACCTGAACTTATGTTTCATCTTCTACTCACTTTATCTGTTTACTTTTAGCCCAAACAAGCCTCCAGATACTAAATGAGCCCAAGTCAGACAATGCTGCTGTTGGTTGCTGCTGACATAGAGAACTGGATGCTCCTCACTGAGCCGCATGCCTTCAGCTGGCTGCTTCCACAGACAAGCCACAATTTCTTGTCCACGGCCATGGCTGTCAGACACTACAAGGCATGTGTTTTTTCAACCTGCTGTCACATAGGGAGTCAGTATATCAGGGCATCCAGCTGCTAAAAATCAAGGAAAGAAGATGCAGATGGAGGGCAACTACAACTGGTTCACTGGACTTTTCAAACACTGGGGGATAAAAGGCTGACTTTCTTGTTTAGTTAAGACTGTTTTGTGGACTTTGTTTATCGTATTCATTGTGTTGGTTATTTTATCCATTATGCTAAATGCCTGCAAAACTCTATGGCTGAAGCCTTCTTTATAGACAACAAAATGGGAAGTTCTGGGGGCCGAGGGGCCGACCGTTGGAGCTGTAATACCTCAGGGCAAAGTGACCAAGGTAAAAGAGAGACATCGCTCTGAATGCAATGGTCTCGCCCATGGGCATTTGCAGGCTCATGGTGATGCAGCACGTTTTGTTGGTATCACCCAGTTAAACTGCAGTATTTTTCTTATATGTACTGACTCGAGAATGTTCTCCCCTCTCTTGTACCATTTTGGACCTGGCTTACTGCAATGCTACCCCGATTTCTCTCCGTCATTTTCCTGCTGTGTGCACAGCCCCATTTTGTCTCCCTTCCTGGACCCTCTTCATTGCAATCCACTGAAGTGTTTGCAGATCCCCACAAAGATCCCTCTCTCACCTCGTTCACCAGCAGTTTAAGCAAGCATGCTCCCAGCTCTGGGAGTGCAGGTCACTCAAAGAGGCTGGCTGTGGACAGGCTGAAACACAGGAACTGAGTGCAACAGGGAGCCTGGCCTCTAATAAAAGGCATGAAACCCACAGCACACCCAACGCAAAACCTTGCATGTCTCTTCTTTATCCTCCTTCTCTCAGTCCTCATGCCACTTTCCCCACTTTGTCTGACTGGGTACTTGGCTTCTCTCTCTCCTCTCTGCAGGTTCAGCTACACGTGTGACCCTGCAGGAACAGCCTGACCCAGGGAAGTGGGAGAGCACTCTTGGTCAGGAACTGTAGTGACAGGACGCAGAGGAATGCGATCAAACTGCAAGAGGGGGAAGAGATTTGATGATGGGAAGAAGTTCTTTACTCTCAGGGGGCTTATCCCTGACACAGGGACCTGTGCAGAGAGGCTGTGGATGCCCCATCCCCAGCAACATCCAAGGACAGGTGGGACAGGGGCCGCAGCAACCTGCTCTGCTGGGAGCTTGCTCACCTTGGAACCACATCACTTTAAGGGTCCCTTCCAAGCCAAACCATTCAAGGATTGGATCATTCTGCCATCCCCATCTCCCCCTGCACAGCACCCCTGAATCTTCAGTGACATCACAGCTCCCAGAGGGTTCCAGGTGGAACGTCCAGGACCTGGAAACGAGCACAGCAGACACTGCAACGGCTGCCAAGGGTCAGTTGCTGCTCACCCTGCGCTCTGACCCTCAGTGCTGAGCTGCTGCTGCTGCCTGGGCTTTTCCTGACGCCTGCTCTGGAGCGCCAATCCCGCAGGATGTGCTCTGCTGTGCCCGTGGAGGTACAGTGCCATGCCAGGCAGGGGGCACCCGGCTTGGGCTGGGTGCAGCCATGTGGGAATTGATGGTGCGGGACAGAAAGCCCACTGGGAGGTGGTGCTTCCCCTCGCAGACTGAGAGAGACACTGTGGAGGCGATGGATGTGGACCAGGGGCTGGAAGAGGATGACATGATGGAGGTGGACTCCTCCTCTACTTCCATGTCCTCCACTGTTGAGGACATGGAAGTAGAGGTGGAGGACAACACTGAAGAAATGGAAGTGGATGAGGAAGATGACACGGAAGAGATGCAAGTTGATGAGGAGGATGAGGAGGAGCCCATGGTCCTTGGATGAAGATGGTGCCCCACAGGTAAGACAGGCAGATGCTTCCCACGCCCTGCCCACACACACACTGGGTCCCCTGACGCCAGCCCTGCCAGCCCCGGCCCAGCCCCTGGGGCCCAGCTGCCAGCCCTGCTGGGCCCAGTGCTGCCAACTGACTCCAGCTCTGCTCCTTCCTTTCTTCCAGGACTCATTCACATCATGGCACCGATGCCATGCCGTTGTAAATACGTTATAAAGATTAGAAGTTTCCTGTAAATACGTTCACTATGTTTGAAGTTTCCTGTAAATACGTTTTGAAGATTGTTGGCCCATCGGATCCCATGTAAATATGTTCTGTATATTACTGTTGATGTTGTTATAACGCTTGTTATAACGAAACATGTTCTGTAAATCCTACATTTGCCGATCTTCGGCAAATAAATACTGTTTCTTTTAAAAACCTGACTTCTCTTGGCCATTCCTTGGGGCATAGGCAGCCTTTGCACACTTGTGGGTTCCACTTGTTCCGCATTCCCGGGGCTGGAGCTCCCTGGCACGGCCACCCCGGGGCTGGGGCTCCCTGTGCACAGGGGCTCCCACTGACACCACTCCTGGCCCTGGGCACTGCTGCTCTTCCTGGCCTGGGGCACAGCGCTGTCCCCAAGAGCTCAGCTCTCACCAGCTCTCACACAGGGGGCTCTCACAGCACTGGCCCCTGCAGCCATGCCACCAAAGCAGCCAGCAAACCTTCAGCCACCCTTCCTGCTGCAGCCACAGGCACTCCTGGGCCCAGAGCCGCCAGCAGGCCACAGCCCTGCAAAATCCACCTGCACACTCTCAAGGCTACCACAGCCTTGGCAACTGGGCCAGCTACATCTGGGCTGCTGCAGGGGCTGATCTTTAAGCCTTGGTGCCTCCAAAGGCCCTGGGCTCTGCTTCCCACCCTGCTCTGCACAGCCCTGAGCCCGTATTGTTCCAGAGACAAAAGCCAAGCCAGGGCATCCTCACCCTGCCCGCATTCCTGCTGCTGCAAGCGGCCACCGGGCCCTGGGCCCGACTCGGGTGACAGCTGCAGGGACAGGGCAGCCTGTGCTGGGCAGGGGGCACGGGGCTGTGGGCCCTGGGGCTGCTGCTGGGGACCATGGTCCCAGAGGGCCCCGAGCTCAGCCCCTGCCCGGCCAGCTGCCCCCATGGCCCCACACTCCCTCAGCATCCCCATCACACCTGCCAGGGGGAAATCCCACGGGCTTCAGGAAAGAAATTCCCCATAGTGACTAAACCAAGGGGTCCAAGGGGAAAGTCAGCACCAGCTGATGTTTACAGCACCTTGACACAGGTGGCTGCAGGACAGGTGAGATCTCCAGGGCCTTTGGCAGTGCCTGCTCTGCACGTGAGCCTGTGCGGCTGCTCCCAGTGGGACACAGCTCAGGCCAGCCCTCAGCCCCTCACAGTTGATACCAAGGAGCAGGCTCAGAAAGCAGTTTCAGATCACTTCCTGTAGATATTTCAAAGGTCTAAATGTCATTCAAAAACCCAAACTCTAGATCTATTTTTGGCGTTGTGGCATGAGAAGCCATGAAGGTGCCTCTGAATGTGCACTCAGGGCACTTCCACTGCCATCCCAAAGGTAACACAAAGGACAGGCCTCAGCTTTCAGCACTGCTGAGCTCCTCACCCTGCAATGAAGTCTGAGGCAGAGGCAATGTTTTGCAGGCCGGGGGGCCTATCACTGGAATAGTAATACCTCATGACAATCATATAGATTTAAAGTAAGGTGAATAACCCCTCTGAATACAATGATCTTGCTCAATGTCTTTTGCGGGATCGTGCAGATTCAGCACATTTCTTGGTATCATGAACTTCCTTCTTTCCTTATATATACTCCCCTAGGATGTTCTCCCCTCCCTTAACCTCTATTAGTCCTGAATTACTGCATACAAGGTCCTTTTCCCCACCCTGAAAATCCTTGTGTGCCCACCCCCACTTTGTCTCCCTCCCTGGACCCGCTCCAGCGCATTCCACAGTATTTGCTGTTTCACACATAGATCCCTCTCTTGCCTCATCCATCATGCATTCCAGCAAGCCTGCTCCTAGCTCTGGGAGTGCACATCTCTCACAGTGTCTGGCTGTGGACATGCCACAAGGGCTGCCCAAACAGGGACCTTCTTTGAGAATTCCTGAGAGCCACTCCAGTGAGGATTCGGCTCTTCCACCGTCACGGGACAGAAGACGCCTCGGGTCAGCCACCGCTCTGGAGTGGGACCTGAGTTTTATCAGGGTTTGCTGAAGGCAGCATCAGCACCCTCCAGCAGCAACAGGGCTGGCTCAGCTGCTGAAGCCCAGGGGACATTTTGAACCCTCTGCATCCAGAGCCACCAGAGCAGTGAGTTGGAGGACAGCCGCCTGCAGTGCAGGATCCTTGGGAGATATTTCAGTCCTGTGGGTGGGCCACCCTTTACATCAGGGGCAGCTCTGGGTAACAAATTATCCAATCCTTAGAGGGATACATATCTTCCAGTTAGGGAGGCTCTCCTTTCAGAGTGGAAGACTTTTACTAAAGGAAGTTGGAAGCCTATTGTTCATTGGCTTTTTAATGAGTTCACAGACATGTCTGTTGATTCAGTTGGTCATGTAGCATTTTGGGACTCAGGGAAAGACTCTACCTTTTGTAAACTCAGGGAGTGATAAGAGTCGCAACATTTTACCCAAATTTTCATATGATTTATAGAGTTTTCTCAAGGGTTCAAAGTTCTAATATTCAACCCAGACTTTCTGTTCTGCCCCCCACATTCCTGACCCCACTGATACCATTAGGATGAGAGACAGAAACTGCTGTAAAGCACAGACAAGCCACCTGCTGTCTGCCATCTCCCCTCATTCTCTACCCCCTGCCCACGTCTGTACTGATCACACAGGCCTGGATTCTCGCCTAACCCCTTCTGCAGTACCTCTCCTCTCTGGATCACCCTCAGGTAGCTCACAAAATGTAGTCCCTCCTATGGAGGGGGTGTTCAATGTCAAACACCCTCCCACCCCCGGCTCTTTTATCGTGTCCTGCCCTTATGTTGGGTCCCAGCTCTGCGTCAGGTACCACCCCTGCATTGGGTTCCAGCGCTTCCTTGCCTACTCCCGCTGCCCTACCTCCTCCAACTCAGCCCCTTGCGGATCCCACACTGTCGGAGCCGGAGGTGTGAGGGGCGGTACCCGGAAGGCCGCCATCTTGGCTACCAGAGGCCCACACCACCGGGCCTGGCCAGTCACCCCAAGGCCCCGCTCCTCTGCCAGAGACCAAGTTCCCTCTTCTGGAGAGGAGAGGGAAGGTTCATCGCACCTGGAGGATGAGCCTGAGGATTCTTGGCAGTGGATGGAGAAGCTCGCGGCTGAAGAGGGGGACTGGGAATTGGTAGCTAAAATACAAGCAGCACCGGTGCAGTACCAGAGGGGGGTTAACCCCTGATGGGAAGCTGTCACACAAGGGAGATGAAAGACCTTTATAAAGCTGCGAAACACCATGGGAGGGGCTTGCCCTATATTAATCATTTGTTAAATGCCATCTTTATGCACATGTTATGGTACCTCACAATCTGCACCATTTTATGTGCGTCCTACTTTCTCCCACTGAAATTATTCTGTGGGAAGGAATGGGGAAAAAACGAATACAACAGCTATTAAAAGACTATGCTAGAGAAGACAGGCAGGCACGTCTAAGACTGAAATTATTCTGTGGGAAGGAATGGGGAAAAAACTAATACAACAGCTATTAAAAGACTATGCTAGAGAAGACAGGCAGGCACGCCCACACACTAGACCATCTAGGGAGGAAGATTTCACTAAGTCTCATTCAATTGACCTTCCCTGAGCTCTGATGAAGAGAATAAAGTGTGGAAAAGACAGTTCTCATGCAGACACCCAATGGAGAATCACCTACTCTAGATTTCACAGACATTCTCCAGGGACGTGAGCAATCCTTTCAAAAATTTATTGACCACCTTCCACAAGCAATAGAGAAACAAATTGAACATCCAAAAGCCAGGAAGGTACTGCCTCCTAAACTTGCTGAAACAAATGCTAACAACACCTGTAAAGACATTTTACCTTCTCTACCCCTTAGCCCAAAGCCTACCATTGCACAAATGGACAAGGTATGCACACTTACAGCATCCTTACACCGTGATGCCACCTAGCTATGGCGACCAATCAGGGTGTGGTAGAGGTGCTAGTAGCCTCCCTGGTTAATCCCTGACATACACATGAAAAAGGACCTGGCTTTAAGTGTAGGGAGATGGGACATTTTCAACAGAATTTGAAAAATGCAGACAATTACCGGGGACCTTCTATGTGTCACAGCCACTGCCCTCACTGCCCCCCTCATCCACATGCTTTCCAACACCAGCAAAATCGGTGGCCTGCGGGAAACCACACACAGACACAGAAAGGCCCTTCGCGATGACACCAAATGCGAGGCCATTGCGCCCCACGCTACCAAACATCGTGGAGAACCAGCACAGCGACCTTCTCAGATCCAGCGGGACAGCTCGATTGCTGCACAAAACTCGACAGAAGACAGCTCTGCCCTGGAACCTAAAGGCAGCTGGTAAGCGCCTTTTCAATTCCAATCCACGCTATTTATGTTCACCATATTCCCACAGGCAAATACAGGCCTGAAGGACGGCCCAAAGACATTTTGATTTAAACCATAACCGGGAAAGGGATGCAGACACTCACTCTACCACCTGAGGTACTCGCCTTGACCTCTTTGGAGGAGATAACTGTCCAGGCTCTATGCTTAGTCCTTTTCATTGCAAAAGGAACAGTTATAGCCAGAGCTTTCCTCCTACTTGACACGATCACCACACCAGCTGATCCCATGTTGATGTGGGCACAGACAACAGGCAGAAATAGACCCATTCCAAAGTGTGCTTTGTCATGTAAAGGGAGAAAGAGATGTCTTTCAGGACTATTAGATACAAGAGCTGATGACACCATAATTTCCTGCTCTGTTTGCCCAAAATCGGCCCCTGGTTCCAGCTGCTGGGGTAATTATTAGCTACCAGGGGAGCCACTACCAGCTTCTGGAGTCACAGTATCAGCTGCATGGAAGGTCCTGAGGGCACAGTTGCTACAGTAAGATCATTCGTCGCCCGGGCACCAATAACAATTTGAGGAAAAGACCTGTTGTCCCAAAGCGGGACAAGGCTAGAGATCCTATCAACACCTCAGGATTTCTAGACGGGGCCACAGAGCAGCGCGCCACACTTCAGTCAACCTGGAAGACCAACGACCCCATATGGGTGGATCAGTGGCCCCTCCCAGGCAGAAAGTTAAAGGCCCTGCAGTCCCACGTGCAGGAGCAGCTGCCTGTGGGCCACACTGTACCATCTACTAGCCCCTGCAATGTGCCTGTCATTATCATATGAAAGCCTGGCAAAGACAAGAGGTGGCTGCTGCAGGACCTCAGGAAAATCAACGAGGTCACTGAGGACATGGGTGCCCTCCAGTCCAGCCTGCCCTCAGCCTCCATGTTACCTCGAGATTGCCGATGGTGCACCATGCCGTAGTTGTGGGTAGCATCTTTTGGAGTCCTCCTATTTTTTGGATACCTTGTTCGACATTTAGGCTGTGATTGGTGGAGCCTGAGCACAGGAAGAGCATTGCTTTGAAGATTGCACGGGTTGAGATGTAAAGGAAGGCTAGTTCAGGGCGGTTTAGTCCAATTGTAATTTTATTGCACAGTTATTGGCAGAGGATTGTTATAGATCTTAATGACTATTTTTTTGATGCCCCCACCATTCCAAATGACATCCCCTGGTTTGCCTTGTCGGCCCCTAAACCACCAAACACCTTTACAGAGGTACCAGTGGACTGCATTGCCTCAAACAAAGAAGAGTAGCTCAACTATTTGGCAATGGCTTTGAGCCCAAAATCTCTCGCCCAGATGGAAAAGACATCCTAATGCTATCGTTTTTCGTTACATGGACGATACAGTCATTTGTGCAGATGCTCAAATCATTTTGGACGTTGCAGTACAAGATGTCATCACTGTGGTACAGCAGAAGGGTTTTGAGATTGCAGCAGATAAAGTTCAAAAGACAGACCCCTGGAAGTTCCTCGGCCTAAAAAGCACAGAGAGAACCATCACACCCCAAACACTGTACATCAAGGACAACCCAAAAACTCTGCAAGAACTCCAAATGCTCTGTGGAACAATCAGTTGGGTACGTTCACTCCTGGCAATCACCACAGAAGATCTCATGCCACTGTTCCTGCTCTGTAAAGGCAGAGAAGGACTTGATTCCCCTGATCACTGACACCAGAGGCAGAAGCAGCTGTACAAAAGGTCTCCTGGGTGATTCAAACTAAACAGGCACACAGATACCACCCTAATTTTCCTTTCTCCCTGGCAAACCTTGTTGTACGTCTAAAATTCCATACATTATTGTTTCAGTGGGACTATACTATCTCAGGTGCCCTGATAATAATTGAATGCGTTTTCAGAGCACACCAACCTACTAAAACAATAACAACCCAACAGAAAGTTATTGCAGAACTAGTGCAGGAAACCTAGAGAGCGTCTGTGCTCCCTTGCAGGAATAGACCTTGTGAATATTTACTTACTTCGCACTCAAGAGCACCTCAATTGCCTACTTCAAACATCTGAACCACCGCAATACACCTTAGATCATTTTTACACATATTAGGATCAGCCATCAATTCTACCACCAAAATATTCCTGTGCTGCTCAGGATGTTCAAAATTACCCCACACCCGGCAAGATCCATTGTAGCCACCTGCCCAAATTGTCAGGAACATGGCCTTGCTTCTGTCACAGCAGGAGTCAGTCCAAGAGGACTAGAGAGTCTCCACATCTGGCAATCAGACATCACACACTAAACTCCTTTGGACAGACTAAAATACATCCACGTCTCAATCGACGCCTTTACCAGTGTGATTTTTGGCTCTGTCCATGCTGCAGAAAAATCAGAAGATGCTATAAAACATTACTTTTTTGTTTTTTCCACCTTAGCACTTCCACAGGAAATTTACACTGATAATGCACTTGCTTATACCTTGCACTCATTCAAACAAGGGGCTTTCTGACCACTGGGGTATAAAACATGTCACAGGCATACCACACTCCACCACAGGACAGTCCATAGCTGAGAGGGCCAACTGAGCCATCGAAAGGATCTTTGATCAACTGAGAGGGGTAATCCAGATATTATCTCCCATTGAGACACTGGCCAAGGCCTTTGATGTACTCAACTTTTTGAACAACTCATTTAGGGAGACAACTCCCCCAGTCATCAGGCATTTCACTAATTCAGCTGCAGCCCAATTAAAAAAACAGCCACCTGTGTTGACCAAAGACCCTGAATCTAAACAAATTATCGGCACCTTCCCATTGATTACTTGGGGAAGAGAAGATGCCTTTGTCTCTACAGCAACACTCCTAAGATGAATCCCAGAAAAATACATAAAAACTCTTTCTGGAAATGGTGAGGCAAACACCAGAGCCACCATCAGAAGAACAGAATCAAAGACTAAGAGAGACAGTAGCAGCCTAGAAAAGAAGAAGGGGAAGGATAGAAGAAGATCTCCTAAGCAGCATTGACCACACACACCAAGACCAAGATGGCTCAGACACCACTAAGCAGGATATATGAATTTACACTTGTAAAAATTATATTTTAGCATTGATACATGATTCTTCTAATAAGCTGTGTTCACACCCTTGGCTTACTGAAGAGAAAGTTTAGTGGGAACAAAACTTAACTTTCATCTTCTAATCTCTTTATCTGTTTACTTTTAGGACACCCAAGCCTCCAGATAATAAATCAGACTAAGTCCGAGGGTGCTGCCGTTTGTAGCCGCTGCAGCAGGAATCTGGATGCTCCTCACTGAGCCGCATGCCTTCAGCTGGGCACTTCCACAGACAAGCCACAATGTCTTGTCCATGGCCATGGCTGTCAGACATTTGAAGGCATGTGTTTTTCTACCCGTTGTCACATAGGGAGTCAGTATATCAGGGCATCCAGCTGCTAAAAGATCAAGGAAACAAGATCCAGATGGAAGGCAACTACGACTGGGTTCACTAGACTTTGCAAACACAGGGCTTTGCGAGGCTGGCTTTCATCTTTAGTTAAGACTGTTGTGTGGGCTTTGTTTTTTGTATTCATTGTGTTTTTTATTTTATCCTTTTTTGCTAAATACCTCCAAAAGTCTATGGCAGAAGCTTTCTTTCTAGATAACAAAAAGGGGGAGATGTGAGGGCCTAGGGGCCTACCACTGGAACTGTAATACCTCAGGGCAAAGTGACCAAGGTAAAAAAAAGTCACCGCTCTGAATGCAATGATGTTGCCCATGCGCATTTGCAGGCTCATGGTGATGCAGCACGTTTTTCTGGCATCAGCCAGTTCAACGGCTGCATTTTCCCTTCATGTACTCCCTCAGAATGTTCCAAATCTCTTGTATCAATTTGGTCCTGGCTTACTGTAATGATCCTGCGCTGTTCACCCCCATATTGTGTGCCCAGCCCCATTTTGTCTCCATTCCTGGACCCTCTTCAGCGCAATCCACACTACTTGGATTTCCACACAACGATCCCTCTCTTGCCTCATACATCAGCCATCCAAGCAAGCCAGCTCCCAGCTCTGCGACTGCAGGTCCCTCACAGAGGTTGCTGTGGGCAGGCTGCAACACAGGAACTCAGTGCACCAGGGACTGGGCCTCTAATAAAAGGCATGAATCCCACAGCCCACGCAACCCAAAGACTTCCATGTTTTTTCTTTTTCCTTATTCTCTCAATTCTCAAGCCATATTCCGCATTTTTTCTGACTGGGAACTTGGCTTGTCTCTCTCCTGTCTGCAGGTTAAGTCACACGTGTTACCCTGCAGGAACAGCCTGAAACACAGGGAAGTGGGAGAGCACACTTTCTCAGGAACTGTAGTGACAGGACAGGGAGGAATGGGATCAAACTGCAAGAGGGGGAAGAGATTTGAGGATGGGAAGAAGTTCTTTACTCTCAGGGTGCTTGTCCCTGACACAGAGACCAGTGTAGAGGGGATGTGGATGCCCCATCCCCAGCAACATCCAAGGACAGGTGGGACACGGGCCACATTCCACATGGTGTGCTGGGAGCTAGCTTAGCTTGGAACCAGATCATCTTGAGGGTCCCTTCCAAGCCAAACAATTCAAGGATTGGATCATTTCGCCATCCCCATCTCCCACTGCACAGCACCCCTGAATCTTCAGTGACATCACAGCTCCCAGAGGGTTCCAGGTGGAACGTCCAGGACCTGGAAACGAGCACAGCAGACACTGCAACGGCTGCCAAGGGTCAGTTGCTGCTCACCCTGCGCTCTGACCCTCAGCGCTGAGCTGCTGCTGCTGCCTGGGTTTTCCCGCTGCCGGCTCTGGAGAGCCAATCCCGCAGGATGTGCTCTGCTGTGCCAATGGAGGTACAGTGCCATGCCAGGCAGGGGGCATCCAGCTTGGGCAGGCTGCAGCCATGTGGGAATGGATGGTGTGGGACAGGAAGCCCACTGGGAGATTGTGCTGCCCCTTGCAGACTGACAGAGACACTGTGGAGGCAATGGATGTGGACCAGGGGCTGGAAGAGGATGGCATGATGGAGGTGGACTCCTCCTCTACTTCCATGTCCTCCCCTGTTGAGGACATGGAAGTAGACGAGGAGGAGACCATCGAGGAGATGGAGGTGGACATGGAGGATGACACGGAAGATATGAAAGTGGATGAGAACGATGAGGAGGAGCCCATGGTCCTTGGATGAAGATGGTGCCCCACAGGTAAGACAGGCAGATGCTTCCCACGCCCTGCCCACGCACACACTGGGTCCCCTGACGCCAGGCTGGGGCTGGGCTGGATGGCCCTGCCCAGGGACACGGTGCCCACAGGGGGCCTGGATTGTGCTGCCACAAGCACCAGCCCCGGCCTGCCCTGCGCTTGCCTGGGGCCACGCCAGCCCTGCCAGCCCCGGCCCAGCCCCTGGGGCCCAGCTGCCAGCCCTGCTGGGCCCAGTGCTGCCAGCTGAGTCCAGCTCTGCTGCTTACTTTCTTACAGGACCCATGCACATGATGGCACCGATCAGATGCATTTGTAAATATGTTTGAAAGTTTAGAAGTTTCCTGTAAATATGTTTTCTACATTAGAAGTTCTCTGTAAATACGTTTTGAAGATTGTTACCCCATCGGATCCCATGTAAATATCTTCTGTACGTTGTTGTTGTTGTTGTTATAACGATTGTTATAATGACACATGTTCTGAAAATCCTAGATTTGCCAATTTCGGCAAATAAATACTGTTTCTTTTTAAAACCTGACTCCTCTTGGCCATTCCTTTGGGCACAGGCAGCCTTTGCACATTTGTGGGTTCCACTTGTTCCACGTTCCCACTGCTGGAGGCCCCTGGGGGTGCTGGCACGGCCACCCCTGGGCTGGGGGTGCCTGTGCACAGGGGCTCCCACTGACACCACTCCTGGCCCTGGGCACTGCTGCTCTTCCTGGCCTGGGGCACAGCGCTGTCCCCAAGAGCTCAGCTCTCACCAGCTCTCACCCAGGGGGCTCTCACAGCACTGGCCCCTGCAGCCATGCCACCAAAGCAGCCAGCAAACCTTCAGTCACCCTTCCTGCTGCAGACACAGGCACTCCTGGGCCCAGAGCCGCCAGCAGGCCACAGCCCTGCAAAATCCACCTGCACACTCTCAAGGCCACCACAGCCTTGGCAACTGGGCCAGCTGCATCTGGGCTGCTGCAAGGACAGATCTTGCAGCCTTGCAGCCTCCAAAGGCCCTGGGCTCGG
Organism: Melospiza melodia melodia; assembly: GCF_035770615.1. Lineage (NCBI taxonomy): Eukaryota > Metazoa > Chordata > Aves > Passeriformes > Passerellidae > Melospiza > Melospiza melodia. Next base: position 24,781,047 of record NC_086200.1, read on the forward strand.
CTTCCCAGCCTGCTTTGCACTGCCCTGAGCCCGCATTGTTCCACAGACAAGAGCCAAGCCAGGGCATCCTCACCCTGCCCGCATTCCTGCTGCTGCCAGCGGCCACCGGGCCCTGGGCCCGACTCGGGTGACAGCTGCAGGGACAGGGCAGCCTGTGCTGGGCAGGGGGCACGGGGCTTTGGGCCCTGAGGCTGCTGCTGCTGCTGGGGGCCATGAGCCCAAGAGGGCCCCAAGCTCAGCCCCTGCCCGGCCAGCTGCCCCCAAAGCCCCACACTCCCTGAGCATCCCCATCACAGCTGCCAGGGGAAATACCACGGGCTTCAGGAAAGAAATTCCCCATAGTGACTAAACCAAGGGGTCCAAGGGGAAAGTACACACCAGCTGATATTTACCCACCCTTACAATGGTGGCTGCAGGGCAGGTGAGATCTCCAGGGCCTCTGGCAGTGCCTGCTCTGCACGTGAGCCTGTGCGGCTGCTCCCAGTGGGACACAGCACCAGGCTCAGGCCAGCCCTCAGCCCCTCACAGCTGATCCCAAGGAGCAGGCTCAGAAAGCAGTTTCAGACCACTTCCTCTAGATATTTCAAAGGACTAAATGTCATTCAAGGAAGCCACCTTGCACATCCAGTTTTGGTGTCGTGGCATGAGAAGCCATGAAGGTGCCTCTGAATGTGCACTCAGGGCACTTCCACTGCCATCCCAAAGGGAACACAAAGGACAGGCCTCTGCTTTCAGCACTGCTGAGCTCCTCAATGAAGTCAGCAATGAAGTCTCAGGAAGTAGTAGTTTTTTGGAGTTCCAGGGGCCTACCATTGCAACTCCAACACCTCATTAGTGCTATGACGAACTAAAGTAAGTTGCGGCACCCCTCTAAAGCAATGATCTTGCCCATTGGCTTTTGTGGGGTCATTGGGGTTCAGGTAATTTTCATGATATCATGAAGTTTTTTCTTTCCTTCTATGTACTCCCCTAGGTGTTCTCCCCTTTCTTATCCTCTATTGGTCCTAAGTTACTGCATACAAGGTCCTTTTTTCCCGCATATAACACCTTGTGTGCCCAGCCTCATTTTGTCTCCCTCCCTGGACCCTCTCCAGCACAAACCACACTGTTTGGAGTTCCACACAAACGCTCCTCTCTTGCCTCATCCATCATCCATTCAAGCAAGCCTGCTCCCAGCTCTGGGAGTGCACGTCTCTCACACAGGCTGGCTGTGGACATGCCACAACAAGGGGTGCCCAAACAGGGACCTTCTTTGAGAATTCCTGAGAGCGATTCCAGTGACGATTCCACTGTTCCACCGTCACGGGACAGAAGACGCCTTGGGTCAGCCTCCGCCCTGGAGTGAGACCTGAGTTTTATCAGGGCTTGCTGAAGGCAGCGTTGGCACCCTCCTCCAGCAGCAAGAGGGCCGACTCGATGGACAAAGCCCATGGCATATTTTGAAACACCTGCATCCAGAGCCACCAGAGCAGTGAGCTGGGGGACAGCCACCAGCAGTGCAGGATCTTTGGGTCATATTTTAGTCCTGGGGGTGGGCAGCCCTTTACATCAGGGGCAGCTCTAGGTAACAAATTATCCAAAGATGAGAGGGACGTATATGTTCCAGTTAGGGACGTTCTCCTTTCAGAATGGAAGACTTTTACTAAGGGAAGTTTGAAGTCGTTTGTTCATTGGCTGTTTACGGAGCACCCAGACATTTCTGTTGATTCAGTTCGTCATGTAGCATTTTGGGACTGAGTTAGGGAAAGACTCTATCTTTTGCAAACTCAGGGAGTGATAAGAGTCGCAACATTTTCCACAATTTTTCACATGTTTTATGGAGTTTTCTCAAGGGTTCAAAGTTCTAATATTCAACCCAGACTTTCTGTTCTGCCCCCTGCATTCCTGAACCCACTGACACCATTAGGATGAGAGACAGAAACTGCTGTAAAGCACAGACGAGCCACCTGCTGTCTGCCATCTCCCCTCCTTCTCTCCCCCCTGCCCATGTCTGTACGGATCACACAGGCCTGGATTCTAGCCTAACCCCTTCTCCAGTACCTCTCCTCCCTGGATCACCCTCAGATAGCTCTGACAAAATGGAGTCCCTCCTCTGGAGGGGGTTGTCAATGCCAAACTCCCGCCCACCCCCAGCTCTCTCATCAAATCCTCCCCCTGTGTTGGATCCCAGCTCTGCTTCAGGAACCACCCCTGCATTGGGATCCAGCGCTTCCTTGCCTACTCCCGCTGCCCTACCCCCTCCAACTCAGCCCCTTGCGGATCCCACACTGTCGGAGCCGGAGGTGTGAGGGGCGGTACCCGGAAGGCCGCCATCTTGGCTACCAGAGGCCCACACCACCGGGCCTGGCCAGTCACCCCAAGGCCCCGCTCCTCTGCCAGAGACCAAGTTCCCTCTTCTGGAGAGGAGAGGGAAGGGTCATCCCACCTTCAGCATGAGCCTGAGGATTCTTGGACAAGGATGTGGAAGCTGGCGACAGAAGAGGGGAACTGGGAATTGGTAGCTAAAATACAAGAAGCACCGGTGCAGAAGCAGAGCGGTGCTAAGCCCCAATTGGAAGTTCTCATACATGGGAGATGAAAGACCTTTAAAATGCAGCGAAAGACCATGGGAGGGGCCTGCCCTATATTAATAATTTGTTAAATACCATCTATACAATACATGTGTTGGTGCCCCACAATTTGTGCCACTTTATGCGCATCCTACTTTCTCCCACTGAAATTATTCTGTGGGAAGGAATGGGGAAAAAACTACTACAACAACTATTAAAAGACTATGCTAGAGAAGAGAGGCGGGCACACCTAACACTAGACCATCTAGCCAGGGAGGAAGATTTCACTAAACCTCATTCAATAGACCTTCCTGGAGCTCTGTTAGAAGAGACCTGCAGGGACCTGGGAAATCCCTTCTAAAGTTTATTGATCACCTTACACAAGCAATAGAGAAGAAAGTTGAACATCCAAAAGCCAGGAAGGTACTGCTTTCTAAACTTGCTGAAACAAATGCTAAAAACACCTTTAAAGACATTTTACCTTCTCTACCCCTCAACAGAAAGCCTACCATTGCACAAATGGTCGTGGCATGCACCATTAGGCCATCCTTATACTGTAATGCTACCCGACATAATGCTTCCTGTCACGGTGTAGTAGAGGTGCTAGTAGCCGCCCAGTTTATTCCCTGGCACACACATGAAAAAGGATCTTGCTTTAAATGTGGCGAGATGAGGCATTCTCAATAGAATTATAAAAATACAGGCTATTACCAGGCACCTTCTAGGTGTCACAGCCACTGCCCTCACTGCCCCCCTTGTCCACACACTTTCCAACACCAGCAAAACCGGTGGCCTGCGGGAAACCCCACACAAAAAAAGGCCCCGCGCAATGACACCAAATGCGAGGCTGTTCTGCCCTACTCTCCCCAACATCGCGCACAACCACCACAGTGACCTTCTCAGATCCAGCGGGACAGCTTGATCGCTGCAGAAAACTCGACAGAAGACAGCTCTGCCCTGGAACCTAAAGGCAGCTGGTAAGCGCCTTTTCAATTCCAATCCACGCTATTTATGTTCACCATATTCCCACAGGCAAATACAGGCCTGAAGGACGGCCCAAAGACATTTTGATTTAAACCATAACCGGGAAAGGGATGCAGACACTCACTCTACTACCTGAGGTACTCGCCTTGACCTCTTTGGAGGAGATAACTGTCCAGGCTCTATGCTTAGTCCCTTTTCATTGCAAAAGGAACAGTTACAGCCAGATCACCACACCAACTGATCCAATGGTGATGTGGGCACAGACAACAGGCAGAAATAGACCCATTCCAAAGTGTGCTTTGTCATGTAAAGGGAGAAAGAGATGTCTTTCAGGACTATTAGATACAGGAGATGACATCAGCATAATTTCCCTCCCTGATTGGCTAAAAGTATGGCCCCTGGTTCCAGCAGCTGGGGTAATTTTAGCCATTGCGAGAGCCACTACCAGCTTCTGGAGTCAGGGTACCAACTGCATGGAAGGTCCTGAGGTCACAGTTGCTACAGTAAGATCATTCATCACCCAGGCACCAATAACAATTTGTGGAAAGGCCTGTTGTCCCAATGGGGGACAGGTCTAGAGATGCTATCAACACCTCAGGATTTCTAGACGGGGCCACAGAGCAGCGCGCCACACTTCAGTCAACCTCTAAGATCAATGACCCCATATGGGTGGATCAGTGGCCCCTCCCAGGCAGAAAGTTAAAGGCCCTGCAGTCCCACGTGCAGGAGCAGCTGCCTGTGGGCCACATTGTACCATCTACTAGCCCCTGCAATGTGCCCGTCATTATCATATGAAAAAGACAAGAGGTGGCTGCTGCAGGACCTCAGGAAAATCAACGAGGTCATCGAGGACATGGCTGCCCTTCAGTCCAGCCTGCCCTCAGCCTCCATGTTTCCCCAACACTGGTAGATACTTGTCATACATCTAAATGACTGCTTTTTTGACTTCTTCTTGCGCCCCAATGAAAGCCTATTTTTTGCTTTTTTCCATCCCCAAATCGACAAGCACCTTAACAGAGGTGCCAGTGGACTGTATTGCCTCAAGGAAATGAAGAAGAATCTAACTACTTGTCAATGCCTTGCAGCCCAAATTCTTTCACAAAGCCGGACAAGATGTCCTAATTCTATCATTTCTCATTACATGGACCATATATTAGTTTGTTCAGAAGCTCTGATCATTTTGGACTTTGCAGTACAGGATGTCATCACTGTGGTACAGCAGAAAGGTTTTGAGATTGCAACAGATAAAGTCCAAAAGACAGACCCCTGGAAGTTCCTTGGCCTAAAAAGCACAGAGAGAACCATCACAGGCTAAACACTGCACATCAAGGACAACCCAAACACTCTTCATGGATTCCACCAGCTCTGTGGAAGCATCAGTTGGGTATGCTCACTGCTGGGAATCACCACAGAAGATCTCGTGTCACTGCTACTCCTCCGTAAAGGCAGTGAAGGACTCCATTCCCGGCAATCACTGACACCGGAGGCAGAAGCAGCTGTACAAAAGGTCTCCTGGGTGATTCAAACCAAACAGGCACACAGATACCACCCTAATTTTCCTTTCTCTCTGGCAATCCTTGGTGTAAGTCCAAAATTCCATACATTATTGTTTCAGTGGGACTCAACTATTTTAGATCCCCAAATACAAACTGAATGTATCTCCAGAGCATACCAACCTACTAAAATGATAACAACCCAACAGAAAGTTATTACACAACTAATCAGGAAAGATAGAAAATATCAGTGCTCCCTTGCAGGAACAGACCTTGTGAATATATACTTAGTTCTAACTCAAGAGCACCTCAATTGCCTACTTCAAACATCTGAACCACTGCAATACGGCTTAGATAGTTTTTGAACAGGCTGGGATAAGCCACCAATTCTACCATCAAAACATTCCTGTGCTGCTCAGGATGTTCAATATTACCCGAGACCCGGCAAGATCACTCGTTGCCACCTGCCCAATTTGTCAGGAACATGGCCTTGCTTCTCTCAGAGCCGCAGTCAATCCAAGAGCACTAGAGAATCTCCACATCTGGCAATCAGACATCACACACTAAGCCTCTTTTGGCAGTCTAAAGTACATCCACGTCTCAATCAAAACCTTTTCCACTGGGATTTTTCCCTCTGCCCATGCTGGTGAATAATCAAAGACGTTATAAAATATTAATTTTTAATTTCTCCACCTTAGCATATCCACAGGAAATTAAAACTGATAATGCTCTTGCTTATACCTTGCACTGATTCAAACAAGGGGCTTTCTGACCACTGGGGTATAAAACATGTCACAGGCATACCACACTCCACCACAGGACAGTCCATAGCTGAGAGGGCCAACTGAGCCATCGAAAGGATCTTTGATCAACTGAGAGGGGTAGTCCAGATATTATCTCCCATTGAGACACTGGCCAAGGCCTTTTATGTACTCAACTTTTTGAACAACTCATTTAGGGAGACAACTCCCCCAGTCATCAGGCATTTTACTAATTCAGCTGCAGCCCAATTAAAAAAACAGCCACCTGTGTTGACCAAAGACCCTGAATCTAAACAAATTATCGGCACCTTCCCATTGATTACTTGGGGAAGAGAAGATGCCCTTGTCTCTACAGCAACACTCCTAAGATCGATCCCAGCAAAATGCATTAAAACTCTTTCTGGGAACTGCGAGGCAAACACCAGAGCCACCATCAGAAGAACAGAATGGAAGCCGAAGAGAGACAGCAGCAGCCTGGGAAAGAAGAAAAAGAAGGACAGAAGAAGATCTCCTAAGCAGCGTTGACCACACACACCAAGACCAAGATAGCTCAGACCTCATTAACGAGGATATATGACTTAACATTGGTAAAAATTATATTTTAGCATTGATATATATGGCTCTTATAATAAGATGTGTTCACACCCTTGCCTTATAGAAGAGAAAGTTTAGTGGGAACAAAACTTAACTTTCATCTTCTAATCTCTTAATCTGTTTACTTTTAGTACACCCAAGCCTCCAGATACTAAATTACCAAAGTCAGAGGATGCTCCCATTGGTTGATGCCGAACAGCAATCTGGATGCTCCTCACTGAGCCACATGCCTTCAGCTGGGTGCTTCCACAGACAAGCCACAAATTCTTGTCCATGTACAAGCCTGTCAGGCATTTGAAGGCATGTGTTTTTTCTACCTGCTGTCGCATAGGGAGTCAGTATACCAGGGCATCCAGCTGCTGAAAGATCAAGGAAACAAGATGCAGATGGAAGGCAACAACAACTGGTTCAGTGGACTTTCCAACCACTGGGGGATGAAAGGCTGGCTTACATCTTTGCTGAAGACTGTTGTGTGGGTGTTGTTTATCATATTCATTGTGTTGGTTACTTTATCCTTTTTTGCTAAATGCCTGCAAAACTCTATGGCAGAAGCCTTCTTTATAGACAACAAAAAGGGGGAGTAGTGAGGGCCCAGGGGCCTACCACTGGAACTGCAATACCTCAGGGAAAAGGGACCAAGGTAAAAGAGAGACACCGCTCTGAATGCAACGATCTCGCCCATGGGCATTTTCAGGCTGGTGGTGTTTTATTGGTATCACCCGGTTCAACTGCTGTATTTTCCTTATATGTATTCCCCCTAGAAGGTCCTAGCCTCTCCTGTACCGTTTCAGTCCTGGCTCTTTCCATTGCTCCCTGGCTTTTCCCCCCAATTTTCCCTCTGTGTGCCAAGCCCCATTTTGTCTCCGTTCCTGGACGCTCTTCAGTGCAATCCACTGATGCGTTTGCAGTTCCACACAAAGATCCCTCTCTCATCTTGTTCACCAGCAGTTTAACCAAGCATGCTCCCAGCTCTGGGAGTGCAGGCCACACACAGATGCTGGCTGTGGACAGGCTGAAACAGGGAACCTGGTCTCTAATAAAAGGCACGAATCTCGCAACCTACCAGGAAAAGACCTGCATGTCTCTACTTTTTCCTTATCCTCTCAGTCCTCATGCCACTTTCCCCATCATTTCTGACAGGGAACATGGATTCTCTCTCTCCTGTCTGCAGGTCCAGCCACACATATGACCCTGCAGGAACAGCCTGACCCAAAGGGAAGTGGCAGAACACACTTTGTCAGGAACTTTAGTGACAGAACAAGGAGGAATGGGATCAAACTGCAAGAGGTAGAGGAGATTTGATGATGGGACGAAGTTCTTTACTCTCAGGGTGCTTGTCCCTGACACAGGGACCTGTGCAGAGAGGCTGTGGATGCCCCATACCCAGCAACGTCCAAGGACAGGTGGGACAGGGGCCGCAGCAACCTGCTCTTCTGGGAGCTTGCTCACCTTGGAACCACATCACTTTAAGGGTCCCTTCCAAGCCAAACCATTCAAGGATTGGATCATTTCGCCATCCCCATCTCCCACTGCACAGCACCCCTGAATCTTCAGTGACATCACAGCTCCCAGAGGGTTCCAGGTGGAACGTCCAGGACCTGGAAACGAGCACAGCAGACACTGCAACGGCTGCCAAGGGTCAGTTGCTGCTCACCCTGCGCTCTGACCCTCAGTGCTGAGCTGCTGCTGCCGCCTGGGCTTTTCCTGACGCCTGCTCTGGAGCGCCAATCCCGCAGGATGTGCTCTGCTGTGCCCGTGGAGGTACAGTGCCATGCCAGGCAGGGGGCACCCGGCTTGGGCAGGCTGCAGCCATGTGGGAATTGATGGTGCGGGACAGAAAGCCCACTGGGAGATTGTGCTGCCCCTTGCAGACTGAGAGAGACACTGTGGAGGCAATGGATGTGGACCAGGGGCTGGAAGAGGATGGTATGATGGAGGTGGACTCCTCCTCTACTTCCATGTCCTCCCCTGTTGAGGACATGGAAGTAGACGAGGAGGAGACCATCGAGGAGATGGAGGTGGACATGGAGGATGACACGGAAGATATGAAAGTGGATGAGAACGATGAGGAGGAGCCCATGGTCCTTGGATGAAGATGGTGCCCCACAGGTAAGACAGGCAGATGCTTCCCACGCCCTGCCCACGCACACACTGGGTCCCCTGACGCCAGGCTGGGGCTGGGCTGGATGGCCCTGCCCAGGGACACGGTGCCCAGAGGGGGCCTGGATTGTGCTGCCACAAGCACCAGCCCCGGCCTGCCCTGCGCTTGCCTGGGGCCACGCCAGCCCTGCCAGCCCCGGCCCAGCCCCTGGGGCCCAGCTGCCAGCCCTGCTGGGCCCAGTGCTGCCAGCTGAGTCCAGCTCTGCTGCTTACTTTCTTACAGGACCCATGCACATGATGGCACCGATCAGATGCATTTGTAAATATGTTTGAAAGTTTAGAAGTTTCCTGTAAATATGTTTTCTACGTTAGAAGTTCTCTGTAAATATGTTTTGAAGATTGTTACCCCATCGGATCCCATGTAAATATCTTCTGTACGTTGTTGTTGTTGTTGTTATAACGATTGTTATAATGACACATGTTCTGAAAATCCTAGATTTGCCAATTTCGGCAAATAAATACTGTTTCTTTTTAAAACCTGACTCCTCTTGGCCATTCCTTTGGGCACAGGCAGCCTTTGCACATTTGTGGGTTCCACTTGTTCCACGTTCCCACTGCTGGAGATCCCTGGGGGTGCTGGCACGGCCACCCCTGGGCTGGGGGTCCCTGTGCACAGGGGCTCCCACTGACACCACTCCTGGCCCTGGGCACTGCTGCTCTTCCTGGCCTGGGGCACAGCGCTGTCCCCAAGAGCTCAGCTCTCACCAGCTCTCACCCAGGGGGCTCTCACAGCACTGGCCCCTGCAGCCATGCCACCAAAGCAGCCAGCAAACCTTCAGCCACCCTTCCTGCTGCAGACACAGGCACTCCTGGGCCCAGAGCCGCCAGCAGGCCACAGCCATGCAAAATCCACCTGCACGCTCTCAAGGCCACCACAGCCTTGGCAACTGGGCCAGCTACATCTGGGCTGCTGCAGGGGCTGATCTTTAAGCCTTGCAGCCTCCAAAGGCCCTGGGCTCTGCTTCCCAGCCTGCTCTTCACTGCCCTGAGCCCGCATTGTTCCACAGACAAAAGCCAAGCCAGGGCATCCTCACCCTGCCCGCATTCCTGCTGCTGCCAGCGGCCACCGGGCCCTGGGCCCGACTCGGGTGACAGCTGCAGGGACAGGGCAGCCTGTGGTGGGCAGGGGGCACGGGGCTGTGGGCCCTGAGGCTGCTGCTGCTGCTGCTGGGGGCCATGAGCCCAAGAGGGCCCCAAGCTCAGCCCCTGCCCAGGCAGCTGCCCCCAAAGCCCCACACTCCCTGAGCATCCCCATCACAGCTGCCAGGGGAAATACCACGGGCTTCAGTAAAGAAATTCCCCATAGTGACTAAACCAAGGGGTCCAAGGGGAAAGTCAGCACCAGGTGATGTTTACCCACCTTTACAAAGGTGGCTGCAGGGCAGCAAGCAAGAAAGATTTTAAAAAACCCAAAACAAACCACAACAGAGAAACCTAAAAAACCTTCAACAGCTGAGCCCTGCTCAAGTTATTTCTTTAGGGACAGCTACCACTCTCCAGCTGAAATGCTGGGCTTTTGGGGAAAAAGAAAATTACATGTTCACCTCCAAATTGAAAAGGATTAAGATAAGAGAACCTTTCAAACTAAAAATTACTGTCCGAAAGCTTTCATCTTTGCAAGAAATCTCTAGGTAAGACCAGCCTGACAGTTAAACAACTGGTTCTTCTGGTGGGGAGAAACCCTCCTCCTTAAGGGAAGCAGCCTGATAGTTAAAAGCAACTGTTTGCTCAAACTTAAGGCTCCCTGGCACAGCCTGCACTGCCTTTCCTTCCTGTTCACTGATTTACAGGCAGTGCCACGATGGCCCGGGTTCAGATGTTCGGTGCCATCCAGGCAATTTGGCATTGCCATTTCCATATGTTTTAATCGAAGTTTCAGTCCTTGCAACCACTCTTCAAGTGCCAGCTTTCCTTTCTTTTACAGAAAGCTCAAGGTTCCCAGAAGACTTCTGACATCCTCTCTTGCGCTCAGAGAGATGACATTTTCAAACAGATGTTTCCAAAGTTAACAGCATTTGAAAGAATAATGACCTCAAATGCCCCTGCATTCCAGCTTAGCCCAACTCCATTCTGTGTCAGACACTGAGATTCCCACCTCTAAGGCAGGAGCCCTTTGTGCCCCCATCCCTCCTGTCCTTCTCCCCAGCAGCCTGTGCCTGTTTTCCCCGGCAGGATCCCTGTCCCCATGCACCAGGAGCAGCTGCACACAGGCTCACAGCTCCCCTTGCCCTCACCAGGGGGTTTCTCTCATCCCCGAACACGCCGATGAGAACGTCGGTGCGATGCGTGCCCAGGGCCTGCACTGCCACCACAACTGGGATCTCTGCTGTGCTCTGGGGCTGCACAATCCCACAGGGCTTGGGGCTGGAGTAGAGCACAGCAGAGTCCTCCTTGCGCTTCTGGAAGGGACACAATGAAACGCAGATTCAGAGGGACCTCTCAAGAAACTGTAGGCTCCTTAACGTCCACCACAACAGCAACTTACACACACCTTGAAAGATCCCCAGGACAAAGGTCAAAGGCACAAACAAGATGCAAGAATTGTAGGGTTAGCACTCCCAGGGCATCCTGCAAGGAGGCTGCCAGCACAGCCACTGGTGTCTGTGGGTGCAGCAGCTTTTCACAACCCTCTAAGATCTCCCACAGGAAAACACCCTGATGACTAGAGCATCAACTGTTTCCTCAGGAGCTTAAACTGCCTCCTCAAGTTAACACTGGGGTAGGATCCTGTTCTCAGCAGATCTTTAAGACTGAATAGAAAGCAGCAAGGTCTTATCCAAACCCTTTGTTCCCCTAATAATCTCCTCAGGAATATTTGACAGGAGGAGGTGGATGTGATGCCAAACCTGGGGAATAAGCCTGTAGCAGCCAGGAAGGTGGCTGGCATTCCTAATGAGGATCTTCCTCTCATAGGGCACCTTCAGGTGGCACTCATCACACAGCAGCACTGGGGAGGACACTTGGAGCTCAGGAACGAGACACCTGGGCAAAGAGATGAGCCCAGGACAATCAGAGATACTGAGAGAATGGAGAATGCCTACACCCAAGGATTGTGAAATGGAGCAGAACACATTGGTCACTGTCAAATGCACACTGAAGAGCCCTGCAGGGATAAATTGCCTTCTACCTCTTCCCACTCCCACATGTCTTGTCAAGGAGGGGCAAACCCTGAGAGGCAGCACCCAGAGGCTGCCAAGTGCCCCAGGCAGAGCACTTTGCCCCACAGCTGCCTCAGCCCCTCCTTTACCCAAGAAGGCTTGCAAGGACTCCTGCAACAGTGCCAGTGACCCACGAGCTCTGGGGGAGCCTTCCCAACAAGGATCAGTGCTCCCTAAGGCTCAAGGAACACACAGCTCCAGGGTCTCAGTAAAAATGAATCCCTTCTCTGCCATGGTGCTGTTGCCCTGCCTGAGAACTCAGCTCTTTGCCCCAGCCCTGGAGGGCACGAGACAGCAGCTGCCCCACAGAGGGGCTGATCAGCCCCTGCCAGGCCCTGCAGCTCCCTGGCTCCTTCACTGCACAGCTCCAGGCACTGCCTGGCCCCAGCTCCACCTGCTGTACACAGTGGCAGCCCAGGCACTGCCTGCATGGCTCTGCCTGGCACAGGGAACAGCACCAGGGAGCTGCATCCCTCTGGGCATCACACTGACACCCACAGCAGCACAGCAGCATGGAATTCTGCTGCAGCAACAACGACTTTTGCTCTCAACTCTGACAACATTAAAGCTCAAAATGGGAAGCAGAGGCAAGGACAACAACTGGAGCTGACCTGCCACATCAAGGACTGCTTTCCCCTTGTCAGACCTTGCCCTCCCCACTCTTGCTGGGAGCCACTTCCCCACTGCCATGTGCCCTCATGGACAGAGGCAGAGCCTGACTCTCAGCAGCTGCTTGGTGTGGCCCAAACCAGTGCACGGTGCTCACAACCAGCACAACTCCACCTCTTGCAGCCAAAAGGAGAGGAGGCCCTCAGGAAATTTGTTCCACCTCAAGCACCAAAAACAAGGCCAATCAATGATATCATTCCTGGTGCCTTTGGAAGAGGGCCCAGGACCGTGCTGGGCTGGGAGCAAATGTGCTTTTCACTACAGGCTGCTGCCCAAGCACTGCTGTTCTCGTGTCCAGCTGGCACAACATGAGGGCATTCAGCAGCACTTCTCCTTGGCAGCTGCAGCCAGCACAGCCTGGGCAAGGCAGTGCCTGGGGGAGGCCAGGCAAGGGCTGGTACCTGGCTGTGATGATCAGGCTGCCACTCCCTTGCCAATACCCTCCAGGTCCACCAGCAATCTCCGGTAGAACTCCATCACCGTGTTGGAGCACAGGGTCACCTGGTGGAAGAGAAGAACAGTCAATTCTTCCTTCCAAAACCTCATTACCCACGGGTGATATCCTCCAGTTCCTGAGGGAGGATTTGCCTTTCATTCTTCTGCTGCTCCATGTGTCAAGCACAGTCTCAGAGTAACAAAAGCCTTCTGGCAATACCACACTTGTTAAACACACCTTGCTATCAGGGCACAGGTCAGCTACATTAAAACATTAGACTACAGCTCCATGCACCGCTGCATTCAAATTAAGGGGCCAATTTCTCATCTGACTACAAAGACATCCATGCAGAGGAAATCTGACTTGACCACAACGAGTTCAGCTTTACAGCAGGAGGCTGAGGGCAAAGTGTGGCCCAGCAGGTGCTGGGCAGTTCATGGCTGCCCTGGGACCCCAAGCCCGGGCTGGCTCTGAGAACTCCGGCCCCACGCCAGGAGTGGGGAACTGCCCCAGGGTGGGCAATGACCACAGGCAGAACCCTCAGAACTGCCCCAGAGTGGGCAATGACCACAGGCAGAACGCTCAGAACTGCCCCAGGCTGGGCCATGACCAGAGGCAGAACCCTCAGAACTGCCCCAGGCTGGGCATTGACCACAGGCAGAACCCTCAGAACCTCTTGCTCTACACTGCAAGAGAGCAGCCACCAACGGGACCAGGCAGAGGAGAAAGGAGGAGGATCTGTGTCTTGAAATTACACAAGAAAGGGTTTATTCCAAGCAAAAGGACCAGAGCCAAAAGAGCCCTGGACACTCCTGTGAAAGGGCTTTTGTACAGACACAAATCAGGGGGTGGATACAAACAGCAAACCAAAAGGGAATCCTCAGGGGAGCACTGAGGGGATTACATCAAGTGTCTGGGGCCACTTTGGGTAGGAGGGTGGGGAGGATGGCTCACTTGGGCCAATGGGGCCTCCAGGAACAGGGGAATTCCAAAGGGGCGTTGCAGACAGGGATTGGCTCCAGGTTAAATTGGCAAAGAAAGTTGGGGAACAAAAGGGGCTGGGTTTGACAGGCAGGGAAAGAGCTGGAACAAGGGGCAGGGAATGGCATGAGGGACAGCTTTGAGGGAGGGTAAAACCCAGGGGTAAACTAACTCCGGGACAACACGGGGTACAGCACAACAAACCACTTCACAAGGAATCAGTACAATAAATTTGAACCGCTACACATGGCTGCAGATTTGTTTGTCTCCACTGGAGCTTCCTGCAGTGAACACAAATCATTCTGCTCCCCAGGAGGGGGGAAATGACACCAAGAAGAAAAGCTCACTGCATGATACAATGACATCTCTCTAACAGCCACCTTCTGCCCTCATCCTTGCTCTGCCCCGTTGCAATCAAATCAATTGCTCTCAAAAACACAAGAATGGTTTCAGGCCTTGACCATAAGGTCTGTGAGCTCAGCATATGAGTTTGGAAAGCAAACAGTGCTCCTTGAGGAACATCCCGACTAAGCCAGCCAGCAGAGGCCTCCCAGCAGTGCAGATCTCTCAGTGCCAGCATGCTCCAAGCTGGCACCAGAGCCAAAGCCCTCCCACCCTGCAGTGCAGCTCCAGCCCTGGTGCTGCAGCGGCTGTGGCCGGGCTCTTGCCGTACCTCGATGTCCTGGTGTCCCTGGGGGAGGATGGTGCCTCCGCTGGGATTGATGGTAAACTCCCTGGGCTCCACATGCAAATGGATTCCCTTGCTCCAGGCCGGGTCGCTGTCCCTGCGGATCTGATCCACGCTGTCCACAGCCGGCTGCGTGCCATCGTCCGACATGCGGAGCTGGAACGTCAGGGGCACCGCGGAGCTGCTGGTGAGGCGGCAGCGCTGCGTGTAGGGAAAGCCTGGGCAAGGACACAAACAGCCATTCAGGCACCCAGCAGGGCATGATCCTGGGGGCAAGATCCTGGCACGATCAAAGTGGGATTGGAGTTGAGCTCTTTATGATCTGAACTACAGCTCACCCAGAAGCTGCGTGAGGAATTAATCGTCACTTAGTTCCCTTTCACACAGATTCCAGACTGCAGCCTTGAAAATGCCCACTCCTAGCCCTGCTGAACACTGCAAGCTTCTCTCTTTGGGATGGGGACGAGCTCCCTCACCTGCCCCAAACCAGCCCCAGTTCTCTCTCAGTGATGAGTGTGCACCCAGACCCAGCATTTACTCTGAGAATTCAAGCTGTCCAATTCCCTGCTCAGCCTGCCAACACTCCCACCTTTTTCAAGACATATAAAGAGTGAGTTGTCAGTGAGAAGAAGCTACAGCAAAAGAAAGTGAGGATGGGATCAGCAACTAGAACGTGATGCAAAGCACCCTAATGCAGCTTCTCTCTGCAGGATCCTTAAGGCATCTCTTGCTTTGGGCCAAACAGACTGAGCACGCGACAGCTCAGAGCCCACTCAGCTGGGGGCACAGCCGAGCCTTGCTTTGAGATTAGCAATCAGGAACCAGGTCCCACCTCAGCCCACAAACAGGGACATCACAGCCATGCTGCTCACTGAGAGTGCTGCCTGCAAGGGTTTACCCCACTTTGGCTCTGAGATTTGCTTCCCATCCTGCAAAGCCAGAGATAGGGCCACTCATGGTGGGGATGTCCTGCAGAGCGCGCAGAGCAGCCACAGCCTGCTCTGCACTGCACATCTGGCTGGGCTGGCCAGCTCTGTGGGGAGGAGACTTCTCCCCAGGCCTGCTCACCAAGAGTCACTGGGACACAGATGGGGAGGAAAAACAACTGCAGCTGCAGCCCAGAGCTTCTCTGTGCCCATCCAAGTGACCACTGCCAGCTCCAGCAGGGACTCCAGCAGGGAGGCAAGAGAGGCACAAAAAGGACAAACCCAGATGTCAAAACCTCCAACGAGACTGAGGCCAGCACATGCAGACAACAGTCAACAGTTACAAAGAAGCAAAGATACAACAGCTGCCTTCAGCTAAGAGCCCTTAGGCATGAAATTGGATTCAGCAGGATCAGTCTCCTGCTTCAGACCCATATTTCCGTCTGTTGCCTTTCTTGTTTCATTCCTTCCAAAGTCAACTTGACAAGCACCTCCGTGGTGATGCAGGCTGGGGAAGAAGCAGCTCAAGAAAGGCAATGAGTTTCCTTCAGAAGTTCATGAACTTCTTTGTTGTGGCTTTAGGCTTGGCCGTGAAGGGTGCCCTGGGTCTGGGAAGGGGTTCTGGGGGGTTTTGGGCGGTTTTGGCCCTGGGCTGGGCCTTTCCCTTGGGGGTTTTTGGGAGTTGTGGCGTGATGCCGTGGGCGGCTGTGCAGTGGGAGCTGAGGCTGGGCAGGGAGCGGAGCTTCCCTTCCTCCCGCTCGGGGGTCGCAGCTCGGCCGCTGCTGCTGCGGGAGGTTTGTGCTTGGCCCGGGGCTGCCCTGGCTGCAGCTCAGCACTGGCACCGACCCTGCCTGCCTGCCCCGCTGCTGCTGCTGCTGCTGCTGCTGCTGGGCACTGCCCGCATCCCCTGCCCTCTAGGGCTCTGCAAAAGGAGCATTTCCTCCTTCCCTTCCCTTCCCGCACCGGCTGGGGGGGATCCCTGCCCTGCCAGAGCCCACAGCTCCTCCTGCTGTCACCAGACCTCCACCAAAGGGGAAAAACAGGACTTGGCATCTGGGAAATGTCTGTTCTTGCCTTCTTGTCTGTGCTCTCCTGAGATAGTCTAGCAAAGAACTGTTATTCCCTTTCCCACAGTTTTGCCTGGGAGCCCTGTCATTTCAAAGGGATAATCATTTGGAGGGAGGGGCTCACCTTTCCATTGCAGCAAGATTCCCACCTTCCTTGGCAGACATCTGTCTTTTAAAGCAGCACAGAGACACCAGAAAATTCTGCCTTTCTATTCCTTGCTTCCATTGGATCTCACAATGGCAAAATGCCCCCTGAGGCAGCAGCAGCCCTGCAGTTCACAGCCTGAAGAGGCTGCTGGGGCAGAGCAGGAGTGAGGGATGCTTTTCTGTTGGAAGGCACAGATCCCTGAGGCTGTGTCCCAGCCCAGGGAACACTCACCAAAGGAGATGTCCCCGAAGTCGAGCTCAGCGAGGTCGAAGTGTAAACTGGGTGCAGTGACGCTGCCCCTGCAGGCCGAGGACAGAGCAGGCAATGGCTCGGTTAAAGGCATTGCAAAGGTGCGGCTGTCGTGGCTCGGGGGCACAAAACGCGGGCTCAGGGCACCCTGGGTTTCCAACCAACACAGCCCCGTGTGCTCAGCACAGGGCCCTGGGCACAGGAGGCAGCTCCAGCCAAGGGGCAGCAGCCAACAGCCCCTGATGGGCTCTGGGCACAGGGCAGGCAGGAGAAGCCCCCGGTGTTTTGCGGAGAAAAGAAGAAACCTCACAAGTTTATAAAAGTTGTAAAGCCCAGTATGTTTATTTACGGCGCGCGCGCCGGATGCAAGTCCCCCAACAAGGCATGCGTACTTCTGAAGACCTCGAGTCTTCTTTTATCCCCCTTCCAAATGCATATGCATACAGTTTCACAATAAGTTCATACATATTCATTCCGTATGACATTTAGCACCAGTTCTTCTTTATCAAAGGAATTTCTAAGTCAGGGGCAAATCGACCTTCAGGTCTTTTCTGTTTTTCTTTCTCTGTCTCCTTGCTGTCTCCGCATGCTAGTTCTTGCTTCAGCTTTGGCCTCACAGACTTTTCACCTCTCTTAGACACTTCACCTAATTCAGAATGGATCTTTACTCTGTCTCATTCCCCCTTTCCTAGGAAATAAGTAAATTCTTTTACTTAATGAAAACCTTCACTACAGTAAGTGTCTTTTAGTGCTTCACCATGTGCTTTTTACAAAGATGTTAGTACAGCTATTCGTTGTAGCATTCTCCAGTTCCAAATTAACAATATAATAGATAATCCTAAGCTTACCCCAACTAATAGTAGTAAAACTACAATGGGGTGGCACAACTTATTAAAGATTCCATTTGCAGTTGGTGACCACCCAAAGATCACATCCAATAATCTTAACAAAATTACATATACAGAGATTAGAATGGTTTCTACTAGACAGAATAACATCATTGCTATCAATTTGTACAGCAGCACAAGCAGTTCTCAAGCATACACCCTTTTCCAGTATATACGAGCACAGTTTTCTGGTCAGTGACTGGATGAATTTCAAAGTGACAAATACTCTGCTCAGTGTCCAAACACACATCCTGAGCATTAATAGTATTGCTTTCACAAATGAATCCCATCTGTTCTCTAGTAATGCAGGATTCTAAGTTTACTGTCTGCCACTTTCCATTCATCTTTCGTGCCCACACTCTATGTTCTGAAGGATAGAGTATTGTTTTTTCATGGTTTAATCCTAGGGCAATGATGGGATGGATAACATAAACAGTGGCATTATGTATGGAAGCACAAAGGCAGTTGCCACATTAGAAACAGGATCACAGGTGAAATTCACCATAGTCTGCCAGGATTGAAAGTTCCTTTCAAAATCAATTGCATTATCCAACACAATTTCTTGAATTTCAGCTGGAAAATTACCTTCACCCCTTTCCCATATGATCAGAGCTGCTGTTGCTTGTATCCATAACTGTGCTTGTATACAACTGAAAGCTAAAGACACATTATCTTGAACTGTACTAAGTGCTTCTACTATCAGCTTGTGGTCTTGGTCCCTGGCCTTTCCATACTTCCTTAGATTGGCAGTACTTTTGAAATCTGTCACTGGCTAGTTCCTAATGCCAATAGAGATTACTATAAAGGCTGCTTCAATTTTGTTAGGCTACCTGCTGCAGTGGCGAGTTTATTCACCAGTATTTCTGAATCAATTCCATTTAAAACTCCTAATCTTGTCCCTAATATGCCAGTTAGATGTTTGTTATGGGGAACAGGAACTGCTTTCTGTTTATGACCATCCCTCCCTGCCAGAGGGATGTGCTGGACTCACACTGCAAATTCAGACACACTTCACCAGTGTATCTGACAGAGGTTTAGGTCATATTTGAGGCAGATGTTTGTTCTGAAATGTAGAGACCTCAGGAATCTCCTTCCCCCTCCAGAGCACCTGATTTCCCAGATGTGTGGCAAGCAGGAATGTCTCTCCTGGTCTACGAAACTTCACTCACCTTGCCCCTAGCTTCAGGTCTAAGCTTCAAGTAAATAATGAAGGGGAAGTCTAAGAGAAGAGCCTAAATTCATTGCAGTGCCTCAGAAGAAACTGGGATCAGGTTTCTGCTACTTGAAACACTCAGCACAAAGGTGATGCTCAAAATCCTACAGCTTGCTGCTGAGCTCTGAGGTGGAGTCTCTCTCTACCTCTTTTAAGCAGAATCCAACTGCCTCAGACTGGGACAATCACTGATCCAAACCTCAGTAGGAAAAGGGATAGCTATAAATAAAGAAAATCACCTTTCTTGCTTGGGTTAATTTACCACCTGCAGTTCAGCACCCTTTACCAGTCATTGCCTGAGTGTTCAGCCAACCGGCTTGGAAAATGACCTAAGGAGCTGCTGTTCAGTCACATTCTTTACTACGTTAGGTTCAAGTTTGGAGTTTGGGTAGGGTCTGAACTAGTATGGGGTGTATAAGGCCCTGCTGTGGTAAAAAGTGCAGAGTCCACTTTGAATTCAAATGAAAGTCTGATAGTAATTCGAGCTCAAAGGCAGGTCACTTCTACAGGCTGTATCAAGGTGAAATTACACCAACAGTCTGATTCACTGAGGTTATTACAGACTTCCTGGCGTTCATATACATCAGGGGAGGTTCAGACACTAATTACATCTGGTCTCTCATAAGCTACCCTATTGATGACCTGGCACCCTACTTTGATTTCTTCTCCTCTGATTCCTTGAAGAGTCCACAGTTCCTGCTCTTGCCATTCTTGCTCCTCACATACCTGATTCTCGTGGATTACTACAGTAGATATGTTTAAATCTTTTATCTCAGAAGGTTTTCTTATGGATCCAGTATACTGATTAAATGCCAGGGACCAAGGCCATTTAGCATTGCTTTGAACAGAGGTACTCTCAAGTTCTGAAACTTCAGTTATGATTACACACAATACAATTCTACAAACTAAAATATGAGCTACTCCCGACCGCAATATACTCAGTTTGCCCGAGTAAGTTTTAATCTCAGTTCATTGTCTCCTGGCGTCACTCCTTAAGGGGTTTCTGGGCCTTCTTCACCCGAGAGTGATGGATCCAGGCATTCTGCTCCTTGATTTTGATTGCAGTGAAGGTGGTGAGAAGTACTCGCAGTGGTCTGTCCCACTGTGGTTCCGAAGTCTTCTCTGTAAGAGACTTAACATATACATCATCTCCAGGCTATCGAACTCCCTGCTCTGAGTTCCAGCCACATGTTTCTCAATTACTCTGAACTGTTTGCTTAATGACACCATGTAGGTGGACATTCTGGACATTCCCTTTGTGTTCTATATGGTCTTCTATAAGGCATTCCAAAAGGACTCAGCATTCCTTTAGCTCAAGGTTTAGTTTGAATTTTCAATAGTGCTAGTGGAAGAGCTTGGGCTAGGGTAGATTAACTTCTTGCCCCAGTCTTATGATTTGCTGCTTAATCAAATGATTCATTCTCTCCACCTGGCCGCTTGATTGGGGGTGGTATGGGGTGTGAAGTTCCTGATCTATGCCCAGATGGCTACTAATCTGTTGCACTATTTTGGAAATGAAATGTGATTCTTTATCTGAGGATATCGTGGCTGGAACTCTGAAGCGTGGTATTATTCCTTAAAAAAATAATCTGGTCACCTCTTGAGCTTTGACAGTTCTGGTGGGGAATGTTTCTGGCCACCCTGAAAATGTATCTATCAGTACCAGTAAATACTGGTACCCCCCTTTCCTTGGGAGTTCTGAAAAGTTAATTTGCCACTGCTGTACAGGCCCATGGCCTCTCCCAGTCTGACCGAGTTTTGGCCGGGGGGTATTTTGGGGTTAGTCTGGAGGCAAGGATCACATTGTCGGCTTACCTGAGTGATAGTGGCATATAAATTCCTGACAACGATACAACGATTGTTTCAATCAGATGTGTGTTCTAGAAAGCCTGTGGAAATTACTGCTTCAAAGTCAACACTTCATTTCAATGCACTCTGTATCACTCGCAGCCTTGGTCATTTCGAAAAGGAGCCACACTCTATAAAAGGCTTCTAAGTAGTTAGGCCCTAGTGTGTTTTCTAGTGCCCTTCCTTCACTAGTAACCATGAAAATGGGAAGGGATTACTAGCTCTCTTTCAATGGTAGCCCACCCCTTGCAGTTGTACGTCTCTTTTGGTTAGTATTATTGTATTATGGCTTACCTTCGAGGAAAATCTGTACCTCACTCTTTGCTGCTTTCTTTGCCTCTCCATCCGCCAGCTCATTTCTTTCCTCCAATTTTAAGCTCACTCTCTAGTGTGCCTTAATATGCCTTTTCAGGTAGCTGAACTGCTTTCAGCAGCTGGATTGTCTCTTCTTTCCCTGCGAGGTCAGCAGTCCCCTCTCTTTCCAGATGGCTCCATGTGCATGTATGACTCCAAATGCATACCTCGAATCTGTGTAGATGGTTATTCTCCTCCCTTTTGCCCTTTCCAGGGCACGGGTCAGGGCAATTATCTCAGCCTTCTGTGCAGAGGTACCTGTTGGTAAGGGTCCAGACTCGATTACTTCTCTGCAGGTGGTCACTGTGAACTTTGCAATGTCGCTTTCCTGTCAGTGAACCAGGTCTCTGCATCGTCCGGAGGAGTGTCCCTTAAGTCTGGGCGGCGGGAGTAGGTAGCTTCGGTGGTCTCTAGGCAACTCTGGTGTCCACTGAGAAAAGAAGCTGAGTTGACAATATTAGTCACCACTATCTCTACATCGTCTTGCTCTACCATGATGGCCTGGTATTTCAGAAACCTCTGCGGTGAGAGCCAGTGGCCACTCTTTACTTCCAGTGCTGCGGACACTGTGTGGGACACTAGCACAGTCATTTTTGTCCCAGGGTAAACTTGCGTGCCTCTTGAATATTCAGCACGACTGCTGCTACAGCTCTGAGGCAACCTGGCCATCCTTTGGCTGTTGCATCCAGTTGCTTAGAGAAGTAAGCAACTGCCTTTCAGTAAGGGTCCAAGTCCTGAGCCAGTATTCCCTGGGCAATTCCTTGCGTGGGAAAAATAGAAAGAATGGTTTACATCTGGAAGTTTCAAAGCTGGAGCTGACATGAGGGCACTCTCTCTAGCTGGCGAAAGGCCCATGTGGTGTCTTGTGTCCACTGGAGATCTCTGTTTCCATTGGCAATAAGAGCATAGAGGGGTCTGGCGAGCAGTTCATAATTATAAACCCACAGCTGGCACTACCCTGCCATGCCTAAGAGGGTTCGGAGTTCTTTCGTTGTCTGGGGTTTCAGGGTTTGGCATATGGCTTCCCTGCCTTAAAGTCTGCTGCACAGCACTCGCTTCTTACCCCAGGCAGATTACTTTCTGTTTCACTACCTGTGCCTTTTTCTTTGAGACTCTGCATCTTTGGAGTCTTAGGAAATTCAAAAGGCTTACCGTCCAGGCTTCTCTCACTTCCCTCATCCGAGTGGCTACTAGAAGATCGTCCACATACTGCAACAGCCTCCTTTCCTCTTGTGGAGCTTCCTGGGACTCTGGGTCTTTGCAAGCTGTTCTCCAATCGGAGTGGGGAATCTTGAAGCCTTCAGGCACATGGACTATGTGAGCTTGAGTTTGAATGCAAAAATTTCCTGGCTGGCTTCGTGGATAGGGAGGCAAAAGAAGGCATCTCTTAGGCCTAAAACAGTGAACCAGGTTAGCTCAGGTGTTAAACAAGTTAGTAAGGTAGATGGATTTGCTACCACAGGGTATAAATTCTGTGTTATCTTATTGACAGCCCTTAATCCAGTACTATCAGTTATTGGGCTGATTCCTTCCTTATTTTCCTTTTGAGGGTACTACTCAATTCTCACTAGTTGTGTTCTTTCCTTAAGCTTGATGCTCATGGGGGAGCATCTTTCACTCTCCCTGGTACAGCAGAGGCCCATACCCTTGAAAACACTTATTTACTTATTCTAATATCTCCTTACTAATGTCTTTCTTAATTTCAGTGTCTGTTAATGTTAAGCCTAACATCTTTATATCATTTGCCTCCAGAGTAACCTTTCTCATTTGAGAATGTTTAGCAAATTGAGCGAATTGTACAAAAGCTTTTAGGTACACATAGTACACATATTACTTTAAAGGTTTGCACAAGGATGCCTTCTCAGACTGGCCAGCTGTTCAGTTGTTCCCCACACTGCAACATAAACATTCTCCACAGGTACTAAAGTTTTATTTAAAACTGAATATATGGCTCTTGTGTCAACAAAAATTCTTCCCTTTTGGGGAGGTCATCTTTACCCTTCCTCCCTTACTTTGGGAGGAGCCTTTAGCAAATCATATGTACTCATTTTGTGAACTGTGATTGCTTTGCATTTCAGCATGATAATCCTTCCCTGATTTCATACGTTGCTATCTTATGCTGCATGCTGAACAACATGTTTGATTTGCTTTCTCTTTGCCTTGTTTTCCCTTTTCAAGAAATCTGGGTGATTTCTTAAAACACAAAGACATTTCAGCATACAAAACTCTATCCCATTTATCCTCCTATTTTAAAACAGTACTAACAGCAATGAAGTATTATAAATCTTTTTATTTTCTGAGCTGCTCCTACTGGCAGCCTTCTCCCAGTGAGCCCCTCCCAAAAGGGGCTAATTTAGGAACCTTTTTGCTCTGGTCAGTTCCCATTATTTATTTCTCCTTGCCCTATCTCGCTTCCACTCAAAACTTTTTGCAGACCTTCACAGTAGTTTCTCAACTTTCCTCCTATACACACAGCTCCAGGTGGCAGGTATCAGATGTGGTTCCCACACACAAGTTCTAAGAACTTAGGTTCTGAATCCGCTTGACCAGAAACCTCTAATTTACATGTGCCCTGACACTTATTAGAACAGCAAAACCAGTGTTTCTCATAAACACCGCACTGCAATAATAACTGCACATCCAGCTTTTGCTCACAGGCCATTCCCGTGTTCCCTGGTCATACGGGGCAGCCAGAGCTGTCCCTGTGCCCAGGGGACAGCCACTGTCACCTCACACAGCATGCTAATCAAAAACGTGACATAG
Organism: Melospiza melodia melodia; assembly: GCF_035770615.1. Classification (NCBI taxonomy): domain Eukaryota; kingdom Metazoa; phylum Chordata; class Aves; order Passeriformes; family Passerellidae; genus Melospiza; species Melospiza melodia. The sequence goes on from NC_086200.1 coordinate 24,804,975, forward strand.
ACACTATATTCTGAGCAAACAAAATATCAGTCTTTTCTAGTTCTCTTCTTGCACAATCTAATTAAGCCCTGTGTCTACTTACACTTGTTTTACTGCTTTGCAAAAAGGCTGTGCTAGTCACAGCCGAAACTCTGATATGCCCACAGACACAAACACTCGCACCCGCACCCCCCCTTTATCTCAAATTCCTTAGAGCCAAGGCTTGAATTGCTGTGAGGGGGGGGGAATTCTTGGAATTCCTTTAACTCTATCGTAATTAAGCATAAATCGCCGTACTATAGTTCTCCTATGTAAAATGCCACTCTTGTTCAACAAAATCTTAAAATCTCCACAAACACTACTATACAATCTGAGAATCAAATTACCACAATGCAGCGGAAGAAAATCACCACACAAAACCACTGGGAAAGGGCATATCTCTCAAAGTGCTCGCTTTTCTCAACACAACATAGCATGCCATAATTCAGCATTTACTCACATCAATTTTCTTGGACACAATCAAAATCAAACATCCAAGGCAAAGGAACTCTCTGAGCTCATACTCATACTCACAGTTAAAATGTACCAGATCTACACAAATCGCTACATTTAAACACGATAAATACCATCACTGACATTCTTCCACTCGCTTCTCTGCGGGGCACTTCTGTCCCTGCCCCCGCAGCCTGCTGCAGCCGGCGCCTCAGGCCTCACTCAGTTGCTTCAAACACAGGTAGTACTGACCCTCCCGCACTGTAGATTTATTCTCTTTTATACACCATACACTTATACACTTGCACGATTAGAAACACAGTGCACCGACCACACAATGCACACATTAACTATACAGCAACACAGTGTCTGGACATCACACACACACAAAAAAAGCACACACGGGCTCAACAGTTCTGCTCTATCACAACTATGAACCCCCAACCCACACATACACGGGTTCACCCGGCTCACCCCCAGAGCCACTAGTGTCTGCTTTATCAGAACGATGAACCCCGTCTCTAATACAGCTGCTCTATCAGCTATACCCAGACGTCTCTGGGTGGTTTACTGCCTTGCTCTCCTTTCCCTCCCCCGGGGGCCCCTCAGTACATACCGTATCTTCCTCCGCAGGCCAGCAGGTCCTTGTCTGTCCTCGCAGGTGGCAAGTTGAGACGAGCGGAGCCCCACCAGGAAAAAATCCTAGGGCGCGCCTTGGAGGTCCGTCTATCCCCCTTGCCCCTGCGGGGACAGAGAACTCCGGGCTTGGCTCGCCATAATGTTTTGCGGAGAAAAGAAGAAACCTCACAACTTTATAAAAGTTGTAAAGCCCGGTATGTTTATTTACGGCACGCGCCGGACGCAAGTCCCCCAACAAGGCATGCGTACTTCTGAAGACCTCGAGTCTTCTTTTATCCCCCTTCCAAATGCATATGCATACAGTTTAACAATAAGTTCATACATATTCATTCCGTGTGACATTTAGCACCAGTTCTTCTTTATCAAAGGAATTTCTAAGTCAGGGGCAAATCGACCTTCAGGTCTTTTCTGTTTTTCTTTCTCTGTCTCCTTGCTGTCTCGGCATTCGAGTTCTTGCTTCAGCTTTGGCCTCACAGACTTTTCACCTCTCTTAGACACTTCACCTAATTCAGAATGGATCTTTACTCTGTCTCACGGGGTTGCTGGGGGTCCCATGAAGGACCCTGAACACACACCCAGACATGGCTCCGTGCCTCAGTTTCCCCATCTGCAATGGCATGGACATCAAGGTGTCCCCACTAACTTCTGTAAGCAGCCCTTCCAGCCACAGCTTCCCTGCTTTGCTCCTTCTGAGCTGCAACTGCTGTTCCCATGGAGGAGCTTTCTCAAGAGAGTTTGACCCACACAATCATTACAGACACTGTTCTGAGACACGAATCCAGGGCATTCCCAAACATCCTCTGAAAAGAGCAGCAACAGTTCTACCCAGGGCACAGATGAATCCTACAGGAAAGGACCAGCTTGTCAGCAGTGCACCAGCTGGCACAGCCAAGAGCAAGAGCTTCAACAACCAAACTTGGCTGTCCTGAATCTAGCACAGCACCTCACCTGCCCTTGAACTCAGCAGACACACTCCAAAAGCCACCAACATCCACTGAAATCAGCACTTGAAGCTGCACAACATTCACCAGTTGATTTCATGGTTGATGCCAATCAGTGCCCACTCTGCCTTTTGGTTCAAAATCAAGAACCAGTGAACTGTGTCCTCTATTGTACTCACAGGACTGCCCCTGGCTCTGCTCTGCACATCTCAACAAGAGACACCTGCCCCTGCTCAAGGAGAAAGCTGCTTATGCACAAACACCCCATGGCCATTTTGGGGGAGGGACAGAGGAGAATCAATTATTTGATGGTGAAAGGTTACCTCTTGATTTCCAAATGTAAAAAGCAGCACTTTTCCTCCAAAAACAAAGGCAGCATCATTGTTTCTCCACTATGGGCACACCTGCTCACCACTTTTCTCTTGCTAAGGAATAACTTCCTTGTTCTTCTCTACCCATCTCCCTTATCTCATTGGTATCATCCAGTGCAGATTGCTTTCATTTCTTCACTGCCTTGAGCCAGTGCCGCCCAAGAGCAGCAGCCCAGCTCCAAAGCTGCAGAGCAGCCAGCATCAGCTCTCCTGCTTCCACTCCATTATCCTGCAGCACATGGCTCAGGCTGGCAGGGACAAGGCCTCACGCTGCTGTGGTGCTGAGCACTGAGCTCTGCCTCCCCTATGATCCGCCCTTCTCCCTGTGCCTGGGCCAGGATTGTCTCTTGCCATGGCACCAGCCCACGGGATGGTGCCCAAGTCCTTGGCACAGTTCCTGACTCCCACATCAGCGCTTTGCTGGCTGTGCAAAGGAGGCACCAGAGCCCTCTGTGCACAGGAGCTGGGGGCACAGCTTGTGCCCCACAGCATGGCCATGAGAGGTGAGCTGAGGCTGCTGCTGCCCATCTGGCACGGAGTATTCACACAAGGTTTTACAAACACTGCTGCTGCTGCAGAATCAGCCAGGCTGGCCCATCTGCAAAGCCCTGAGGGCCTTGCTGGGTGTTCAGCTGGGACATCCCAGAGTAGCTGCTGCCCAAAGCTGATCCATACCACTGCCTGCCATGGCCCAAGGCACACGGAGATCCCTGCAGGGAGGAGTCATTCCAGCTCCCGGCTACCACACAGGGCAGGAGGCCGCCTCACACTAAAGCAACCCAGCGGCAGAGCAGAGATTCAGACCTCAGGAAACACCTTTTTCCTCTGCTCCACCCCAAAAGGAGGCAGGTGGGGGATGTCCCAGAGACAGCTACAGATGTGCCCACCCAGCTCCCAGGGTCCTTACTTGATGGTCAGGATGGCAGGCCTAGGAGATCCAGCCACACTGAACTGCAACTCCTCCTCAAAGCTCCCCAGCACGGTGGCTCTGAAGGAGATCTGCACAACCTGGCTCCCACCTGCTGCAATGATGCCCTCCTCGGGGGCAAACTTGAAGAGCAAGCCCAGGTTGGTGGCTGAAGGGAGACAGGTGAAGGGAGCATCAATAGCTCCTTGGTTCATCAGTTTCACCTGCAGCAGCAAGAAAGCAAAATGGAAATACGTGTGGAATCTTCCCTTCTTGTGAGTTATTGTCTAATGATGCAATGAACACCCAGAAAAGGCAGAAGATGCTTTGTGCTGCTGAATGGCACAAGTCCAAAGAGACAACAGGACAAGTTCTGCCTTTGGGTTTTCATGCAGAGCAGTGGCAACTCCACAGAACTGCAGTCACCCTGGGCTTATCCCATGGACACAGAGCAGTGCCCCTCTGCTCAGCAGCACCAAGCGCATTGAGAGCTGGTGCTGAGAGCAACGTGGGCTGATTGCAGCTGCCTAGGGAATCACCCCAGAGCTGCTGCTGCCCCAGTGAGCACAGCTCCAACAGCACCATCTGCTCATTCACCTTTTCCCAGACCATGAAAACAATACCTTGAGAATGAGGCATCAGCATCAAAACAACACCATCTTTTGGTGAGAAAACTCAGCGTGTCTTTCCCATCCACAGCCAGGCTTTTGAAAGTGTCTGCCATGATGCAGTGCTTCATGAAGTTTTGCAAGCTTGACTCTACTGGGGGAGAGGCAAATAGGTAGAAAACCCCTTTGCTTTATTCCCAGGAACACTTTTCTCTTTCTAGAGCCAGAGATGCACCGAGGCTGAAGTGTGCAGAGGGACTGGTCAGCAAGGGAGAGAACTCCCAAGGATTTCCTGTGATTGCAGCAATAAGCAGAAGACACTTGGCTGGGAGCTGTTGGCAGTGGGCTGAAGCTCAAAGGCAGCCAGTTTGTTGCAGCTGCTTCTGCAGAGCCCAGTCCAAAGGTGCCTTGTGTCTGGCACTGCCACACAAGCCTCTGAACATGCAGCTTTGGGAGACAGTGTTGGTTTCATGTGCCAAGGGGTTGTTTTGCAGGAAGCCTCCCAGCTGATCCCTAAGGAAGGCTGCCCAAAAGAAGGGACTGGGGCTTCAGGAACAACTGACACACCTTTGTGACCCCCCAGATTTGAGCAGTCCATCAAATATTCCCTGCTCACAGCTGCCCAGGTTGGCAGCAAGTCCACAGCTGCACCAGGCTTGCTGCTGCTTCAGGAGCCATCAGGATCCATCCCAAGCCCTGCTGCTCACCTCACAGACATGGGAGGTGTTGATGAAAACATTCCCAATGTTCAGAGTAGGAGAGCTGAGTTCAACCAAGGCTCCTTGGCCTTCCCCTCTGAGCTGCAGGGGCAGCCTGCTCTCACGGCCTGGGGAGAGATGTCCATTGCAGTACAATCATTCCCTCTGCTACACTGGATTTTCCAGGCTGCCTCAGTGCTAGTCCCTGACTCTGAGCTGGATGCAACCAGCTCCTGATGCTGCAGGAGAAGATATGGACCCTTCTCTTCCCTCAGGACATATCCCCTGAGGCTGACTTGCAATTTCTAACCCATTCCCTGGGCTGCTTTTCAATTTGAGCCACCAGTTTGCTGAGTTTAAAACATCTCTGATGCCTGTAGTGATGGGTCAAAGAGTAATGGGTAGAAATGGAGAGAAAGGAGATTTAGGTGAGATATTAGGGAAGAAATTTTTCCTGTGAGGGTGGTGGGGCACTGGAGCAGGTTCCCCAGGGATGTTGTGGAGGTTCCACCCTGAAAGTGTTCCAAGCCAGGCTGGATGGGGCTTGGAGCTCCCTGCTCTAGGGGGAGGTGTCCCTGCCCATGGCAGGGGCCTTGGGATTAGATGATCTTTAAGGTCCATTCCATCCGTACCATACTGTGATTCTGTGGTTTCCTTCCCATGCACCTAGAGGAGCTTTGAAATCATTCAGTGAAGGCACAAAGCTCCTACAGAGTTTGGCAATTCCCAAACTCCCTGGCCCAGGAGCACAGGACTTTGTTGCCCAAGTGCTCCCCTTGTGACACTCAGCACTGTGTTCTATTGCCACAGACTGAGAGCTGCAAGGTGACAACTGCCACACAGGGAGAGAAGCAGCTGCTGGCCAAGGCTGCTCCCTCTACCAACAGCCCGGGCTCAGTGGGGCTCAGCCCCCTCTGCTCTGCTGCTGTCTGGGCACTGGGAGGTGGTCCAGGCTCAGGGAGCCCATTTCTAACTCAGCTCCTGCTTCCTGATGATGGATCCATGGCAAATGGAGCCATCCTGGAGGCCAGGCACCTGCAGGGGCTGAGTGCTTGTTCACTAAAGCTGTTCTGCTCTGGAGCTCTCTGGCCTTTGAGGGAATGCTGGCAAAGCCATGGCATGAAAACCTCTCCCTGCACTGCCTGGGCTGTTCTGGGATCACTCAGGCACACACAGCATTCTGAGCCCTGGCCTGGCACGGGAGACTCCCTGGGAGCTGCAGGGCCAGGGGGGATGTGCCAGCACTGCCCTGCTGACCAGGGACCCTTCCCAGCACTTCCATGGGAGCCCCGTGGGCTCAGGCTGGCACCATGGCTTCACTGAGGGGGAGAGAGGCAGGGCAAAGGAGCTGCACCTGAGATGCTGCAGTAAGCCACACTTCCATACTCCAGTGCTTCCAGGGGTTTGAAGGTCACCTTCATTTCAGCCAAACAATTCGGCCCAATTTCTCCCTCCTGCAGCAGAAAGAGACAGCAAAACATTGCTCTGCAAACTTCACATTGCTTCTTTTCACCACCCTCCTGTAAGCCTTTGTTTAGAGTATCACTGATGAGTGAACAGCACAAGGAGCCAAGGAAACACTCCAAACCCAGCCCAACACAGCTCTCAATGCTCAGCTGATCAGCTCCCACTCTCCACAATATTCCTGCTGCTCTGACACAAGCTCTTGGGCACATCATGCTGCTGTCAGCTACAGTGGGATGCAACTGCCACTGTGCCCTGCTGGCTCTTGGCCTTAGATGGACCATAGCTGTAACCAAGAAGAGAACATGATCCCCTTCCTTGGAAATAAAAATATTAGTTTAACCTGTACTGAAAGAAAGCAGAGGCTGGGATTATTGTAGGGTTTACTCCAAGATGAGAAGGGTGTTCCACTGTGCAGACACCAGGCATTCATCATCTCTCACAATGCCAGTACTCAGAATAAAGGCTCTGGTCGATGGGAGCATGTGGCAGTTTGCTTGCATCACCAGAAAAGGAAAAGGTTTTCTGTCCCTGTGTGCAGGACAACTCCAAAGGCCCATTTCAGCCTTCCACCCTGGTGTCCAGGCTCACAGATGACACTGGAAGGGACACTCAGAAATAGTGCAAGGCATGGTTACAGGAGGGGATGGCATTTCTGTCATTAACCTTGGGCTGAATTTGGCCTCCTTTTGCCAGAGAACAATTGCAAGCTTCAGGTCAGTGTGTGAGCTGGCAGTGCTCCAACAGCCTCTGCTGAGCCCCACGTGTGGGGGGAGCCCCTGCCTACAAGAACTGCTCCCTGGGACACTGACAGGACACGCAGGCAGTGCCTTGAGCTCGAGCCTGGCAGCAGAGCTGGGCTTTGTCAGGCTCCCAGCCCTGCCTGGAGCCTGCAGGGCACAAATGCTTTCAGCAGCGAGCCCTGCAGCCTCACCAGAAACTCCATGTCCTCCCTGCCAGCACATGGAGCCAGCTGAGGATCTGCCCAGTGACCGCAGCCGGGGAAGGGGTGGGTGTAGGGAGTAGGGTGGGAGGAGGAGGAGGAGGCGGAGGAGGAAGAGAATGTTCTCAGCTATCACTTACCATTGGCTCAAGGAAAAAAATGTCATCAGAGAACAGCATGGGGTCTTCCTGCACCTTTGCCATCTTCTCCTGGTCCATGCTGCTCAGGAGGGCACTGTGATCTCCACAAAAGCCCTTCACCTTCTCTGTTTCTTTCTCCTCTGGGAAGTTTTCCTGGGACACCTCTTTGGGCGGCCGCAGCAAACACTGCCTGCAGCCCCAGGGAGAGACAAGGCCAGCAGATGGTTTCATGAGCCACAGATTTGCAGAGAGAAGTGTCAGCGCAGGAGAGCAAAGCACCTGGGGAGGAGCAGCAGCAGCAGCTCCCCAGCAAAGGCTGAGCCCAAGCCACGAGGGTCCCACAGGGATCAGAGGACAACTTGCTGTTCCCCGGCCCAGCAGGGAGTTTCACTCCACCCTTGCAAGCTCAGCAGAGGTTTGCAAAGCCAGCATCCCTCCAGAGAGCCTCCTGCCTCAAAGCCTCTGCCACAGCTGAGGGAGAATCAACCAGCCATTTCAAGTGGCTTTTCCTCCCACTGAGCTGCTCGGGGGGGCACAGAAAGATCACAGAGCACCCACTGCAGCATTTCCCTGGCAAGGGGAGACAAAGCTGGCTTGCAGCTACGTGTTACCAGCATCACTCTTTGTTTCTTCCATTTTGGACCTGCCCCGTTCCCTCCTCTGCCTTTCACAAGAGCATCCCAGAGCACTTCCACAGGAAATTGATGAATTCAGGCACCGAATCCCTTCGGGGACATTCAAGTTTTTATATGCAATATGCATGAAAACAGAGGCTCTGAGAGGGGAAGGAACTTTGCTGTGCAGGAGGGAGACAGCAAACTCCTGGAGAGACCTTTTCATGAGCCAGAGCTTTTTGGATCCCATCCCAGTGCACGGCACTAGAATGTCCTGAGAGGGAAAGGATCCTGCACTATCTTCTCTCACAAAAAATCCTCTCTGCTCTGAGAGCACAAAACCTCTCTGACAGCAGCACAGGGACACACTAGCAGCCCGCATGGGCAAGGAGCTTTTGAAGGAACTAAGGGGAAAAAATAGGGTGTATCACCTTTGGAAAGAGGCAACTCAGGAAATGTCTAAGGATGTTGCCAGGTCATGTAGAAAGAAGATTAGAGAGACAAGAGCCCAATTAGAACCTGAGGAAATCCGGTCATCACAATCAAGCTTTCCTTCCCAAAATGCCATCCCTGGTTGGAGTATAAATGACCTGGAATGCTGAGTGCTGAGCTCCTGAAGCCCAGGGACACACACCCCAGTGCCAGGCATGGTTCACTTGGCCTAAACCATTCAAAAGCACCAACATCCCCTGAGGCCACTCGTTAGTTTCAGTCTTGGGCCTGTATCTCACTGAAATGCATCTTTCAAACCAACCTCCTCTTCTCTTCATTCTCTTCTTCCTCAGTAGCAAAAGCCTTCCACTGGAAGTGGGCTGTGATGTTACTCCTGTTTTCAATGAACGGGGTTCTGTGGCTTGACATGGTGGTGAAAGTCTTGTCAAACTCCACGGAATTTGTGCTCAGCCCAACGTTGACATCTACAGCTTCTCCCTGGAGCTTTGTGTGGATTCTTTCTTCACCTGGAACAAAGCAAAGGGGAGTCTTTGCTCAGCTCACTGGCTGATGGAAGCACAAGGAACAGAGCAAAGCACAGGGCACAGAAGAAAGTGTCCCAGTTTTGCGCTGAAGGAGCAGTTCTGTGGACCACTCCCTTGATCACATCCTTCAGCTCTGTGTGTACAGCGTGAGGATGTCCTGGGCACCTCCTAAAACACCTTATTTCTGAGGGTGTTTGTAGAGATTTGGCCCCAAGGGGACAGGATGGACAGGGAGATTGGTCCATGTGCTCCGGTGACCCACTCAGATCACCAGGATTTCTGCATCCAAGTCCTTCAGGTGACAGGGCTGAGGAGCCCTGCTCAGTCCTGCCTTGCCCAGGCTCTCCCCGAGCATCCCAGGAGACTCCTGTCTCTCCTGATCCCTTGGATCCCTTCTTGCTGACCAGCAAATATGCCTGGGGGCAGGTGGGCAGCAAAAGGAGGCCCAGAGGAACAAGTGAAGTGACAGCCCACAGCAGGAGGGGACACAGGTGAGGAAACACAACCAGCCTGGCTCTGTAATTTGACAAACCACTACAGAATGAGCACCGTGAAAATCATCTCCCTGTCCAAATCCACAGCCACATCAGCCTTTAAATATTTTACACTGTTCTTATCTGAACAACCAAGCTGGAGCATTTCAAATCAAATAAGAAAGGGACAAAGGAAAGATTAGTGAGTACAGAGCAGTTTCTACATTAAGACTGAATGGGATCCCTCAGTCTAGAAATCAAATGGGAGATAGACGTGAGAGGTTTGCAACAGCTTGAACAGCCTGGGAAATGGGGACAGGGAAAAATTTGTTTTGATTTGTCACAAAAAAGGAACTTGAGGGCCTGAAAATGTTGTTAGGCAGAAACTACATCTATGTGTAAGGGCCACATAGAAAAAGGGCCTGTGACAAGCCAGTGGAGAAGCAGCATATGGGACAGAGGTGTGCAAGAAATCCATTGCATTGGAGAGAGTCTGATGGAGACCTCACCTACAGCACTGCCCAGGAATCAAATAAAACTTCACCCAGGCATAGCCACATGGTAGTGGAGAATCAGAGTTCCTCCTTCCTCCACTCAGCAAGTCCCAGCAAAACAGCAGTCAAAAATCTTTGCCTTTCTCAAGCCCCTAAACACCAAGCAGTTCTCAGTTTGCTTTGGGGTAAGGCTGAACAGGGGAGGCACCTCTGGAGGCAATGCAGGGGATGGGACAGCAGGGAGCCACGTGCAGAACTGTCCTGTGCCCTGCAGGGCCCAGCACTCACCTGAGCTGCAGCACACGGCCAGGGAGCCGCAATGGGCACCGCTGGCCAGCGGGTGAAATGCCACTGTCACCTGCACGGTGTCACCAGCGCCCAGAGCTCCTGTGGCCGGCACCACGGAGAAAGGACTGCAACACAGAGAGAGGGGTCAGGCCTGGGGACGCCTGGCCATGAGATTCCTGCTGCACTGCAGCTCCCTGCAGCTCCCTTGGGCAAGCAGGGAGCAAACCAAGCACAGGCAGCACAAGAGACAGAACAGACAGGATCACAAACAGCCACTGAGCCACTGCTGACAAGATCCTGGGGGTTAAAGGGCCTCAGCTCCCCATACTCTGCATCCAGCTCTCTGCAATGAGGCTCAAGGCTCCCACTGCCAGCAATCCCATCAGAGAATGGTTTGTGAAAAGCACAGAGAGGGTTCAGAGCTATTTGCATGCACAACTTGACACTGACTGCCTCAGGAATTTCTCTTTTCGTACTGCCTATAAATCGCATCTCAAGAGATGCAAATGGTAGGGCACTCCCTGTCCTGGGAGATTACAGCCTAGCAATCAGACAGGGAGAAGGAACTTTTCCCTGAAGACCAAAGAATAGTTCCTGTTGAATTTGCAGTGTGCTTCTTTGGTTTATTTTAATTTGAAATCCTCATGATTTAGCCGAAAAAGGGCAACTTTTCTAAGCATTTCAATGAAAGCTGCTCTAAGAAAAGGAGTAATCAAAACTCTGAAAGAGTGCAAATGCAGATTAGAGCAATACAGTGACATGGAAACCCAAAAGGACAATGCCATTTACAGTCTGAAGGGTCCAATCCCAGCTAAATGAAGCACCATGAGCAGGAGCACATCAAGGAGGCAGAACCGGAGGTTTCTGTGTGTTTACCAGCAATGCAGTCTGGGACTCTGGGCTGTCATGCAGGCTGGTAACTGTTTGCTTGGCCCAGCAGAGAAACTCTGTGCAATGTGTTGGAAATAATGATGCAGATGCGTTGGTGCACTTTGGATTTAACAGGAGCAATCAGGATTTAGTCACCAGGTAAACAGCTCTTGCCTGACAAACACAAGACTCTGTGCTTTGATGCTCAGGGACAGCTCAGGGGAAATGTGCTTCTGCCCAGCAGCTGCTGGGCTTGGTGCCCTTCTACAGCCCCAGTGAGGAAACAAAAGTTCCTGGCCTTGGTGCTTTGTTGCTGGTCAATCTGTCACATCAAATGTGTTCTGGGGACTTTGCTGATGAATGCATCACACACAAAAACAAAGAGAACATCTGGCAAGCTGAACTTTGTTCATGTCAGTAGTAACAGCTGATGAACTCGCTTCAGGTTCTGCTCCTTAAGGACCTCTTGCTGTAATTATGGGCTGACCTGTTCCCATTGCCACTGGTGAGAACATCACTGCTGGCTGATGGAGAAGCCTTGGGCCAGCAATGTTCATGTGCAGGACGTGAGACTTTGGAGGGAGGGGAGGAAAGACAAGGCCCCAGCAGCCCCAGAGCCAGATCAGTGCTCGTGCTCCTGCATCTGCCCCGGGGCTGATGCCAGCACTGCTGCAGCTCTGCTGGGGCTGGGGGGATCAGGGCCTGCTGGGGGCAAGGCACAGCATTCTGTTCTTAGTCTTTGGCCAGAAATTTCACTGCAATAGAGAAGCTGCCAGTTAGGGGAATCCCTGGCCAGGCTTCAGCACTACCTTCCATTCCATTCCCTTCCCACTCCTGCCCCATGTTACATGCTCCTGCCTTCAGGTGGCAGGATGGGAATAACATTCCAGGGATGACTTCAGGGCTTGCCTGAGATACAAGGTGTCTTCTTCTTTTCAAATTATCAGGAGAAGAGGATCCAGCCAAGTTCAGGACTCAGCTGTCAGGACTGAAAAACTGAGTGCAAATCAGCCCCCGCATCGCCTCCATCCCTGGGCTCTACCCACCAGACTCCTCTGTTCCTGCTGTAGCAGTCATCTCTCACACACACCTGGCTCCCCAAGACCCAAAGACACAAGCTCCACAGCTAAACTTAACTCCTCTGAATTTCAGCCAACACCACTAAACTGTTCCCTGAGCCCACAGCTAGAAGAGCTGTGAAGGAGACATCCCTGACACTGTAAGAACCAAATTAAAATCGCTGTCAAGAGATGGGCCTGGAAAGCTAAATTTTGGGCTTTTCTCTGTTAATTGTGAGCTGCTCCTTAAGACACTTCTCATCCTGTTAGATCCATCCTCTCAATGAATCACTACTGCACCTGACAGGCAGAAAAGATAAGGTATGGAGGGGGTTTTAAAAGGTTGTTTTCTTCTGCTTTTATAACTAGGTCCATTGACATGTTTGTTTTCTTGTATGGCATCTAAAGACAGGTCCATGTCTCCCAATGGCACCTTGCAACCCCCAGACACTGCTCTTGCTTTGAGCAGTGTGTTTGCTCAGATGATTTCCAGAGGTCCCCTCCAGGACCACTGCAAAGCCACGTGCCTGTGGCCTCCCAGAGAATGGCTCTGTTTGGCTGACAGTGCTGAGGAAGCATTTCAGAAGCTGCTTGTGCTCAGCAGGGTGCAAGCCAGCTCCCAACATGTTCCAGCAGCCTCCAGGAAATCTGGGACACAGAAAGCTCCAAGGCCACTGAAAGCAAGAGCAGATGCCTTCCATCCTGCTCACTTCCAGCCAGGCTGCAGGGCAGCAGATCCGGTGCTTGGTTCCTTCTGTAGCTCTTTCCCAACTCCGCTCTCACCCAAAGGTGTTTGCACAGGGACAGATGAGCTGCCTCACCTCTGGGTTCTCAGCTGGTACCGAGCTGCCCGGGCACCGACATTGCGCACCAGCAGAGTCTGCTGGGTGCTGACCTTGACTGGACACTTGGAGAAGTCCAGCTGGGCAGGGAAGTTCAGCACAGCTCGGGCACCAATGGCCCGAATTGGCACAACGATCCTTTCCCTTGCAGTGAGGCACACCAGCTCGTGGCAATAATCCTGCAGGAAAAGAAACTGGCTCAGCACAGGACATTTAGTGCCATCCCCATGGCAGAAGAAAAACCATTTCCTATACCCCTTCCAGGGCATCAATTTACCTATTGCACCCTCACATGAACACTAAGTTCTACTACTATGTCACATTTTAAAGGCACCAGTGCACTTTGCAAAATCTGTCTCAGTGGCATTCAGCTCTTGTGTCACTTGGGTCATAGAGATAACAGCCCTAGGCCACCATCATTTTTACTCTAAACTTTAATGATGTTAAAGAATTCCTAAGCCCCTTCTAAGCAACATGGAGCTGGGGAACACAGGACATAGCTCTTTAGGCTTCTATATTCCCACTGTCTGAGAATAGGACAAAGTGTTCAACTGACTCGAAGCAGCAAAAGGAAGAGGAGAAAACAGCTGCACCCAAAGACATCCTGCACCTCTGGCCTGGTGCAGAAACATCAGTTGCCTCACAACTCCCCTCTAACTTTGCCTGTCCAACCAAGTCAGGAGAAGAACGGTGCTAAGAGGTAGCAGGATGCTGTTGGAAAGGGCCTCTCTTTGTTCCCTGCAAGGCTTCCTCCCTTCCATGCCACGCCCTCAACCCTTCTGTATGAACAAGCCTCCAGATCAGAACATGAACCCTCCAGATCCCAGCACTGAGATCAGACTTGCCAGGGCCTCAGCACTGCTGTTCAAACCTCCCCGCAAAAGCACCTTTGGCACGGAACGGGTGCCAGCTGACAGAGCAAGCACAGGGACAGGCATGAAGACAGAGCCCCAGCAGTGTCACTGCCATGGCCTCTGGGCTCACAGCTCTGCCTGCAGCTTGTACCTGCCCTACACCAGCTCCTTCAGGCAGGTGTCCAAGTGCCCTGCAGCTCAGCAACCTCCTGCTGACCAAGGGCACCCAGGGCCCAGTGTGCCTGTGCCAGGCCGGGCTCACGGGCACAGCACATCCTCTGCCCTGGCCCTGCAGCTGTGCCATGCTCACTTGTGCTCTGGGACAGCACAGCTGCAAGGCTGCACAACAGAGGGGGTGACAAAGCACCGGCTTTGCTCCAGCTCAGGGGCAGGCAGGGAAGCTGTTGGCAGTCCAGGAAGGAGGAAAGCTCTCTGACCTCTTTGTTCCTCTGGTGTTTTTCATCAGAATGAAACCCCTTCCACTGGACCTAGAGATGGCCCAACATCTATCAACACCCCTCTGTCATTTTCATCCTGTTTCCTGTGCATCTTCCCTTGGCAATGCTCAGCAATGCGCAGGGAGGGGAAGCAGAGCCTGTCAGGCCTGGCTGCAGTGCCTGCCAGCAGTGCCAAGGTGTGACTGGCTGCAGGCTGCCTGCCCACGCCTGGAGCCAGCTCACAGCATGCAATGGGCTGGAGCCAGAGTGCAGGCAAAACAATGGCTGTGGAGATCATTGTGTGCTTTGGCTCCTCCAGCCTCACCCTGTTCTTGCTGGGGGTGAAGCGGATGCGCACAGGGGCAGAGGCGCCCGGCGGCACGGCACGGTACGCATCGCTGGAGCTCACCAGCTGGAAGTAAGGTGAGCTCTCCATGGAGACCTTCACCACGTGAAGAAACTCCAGCAAAGACATGAAGTTATGATTTTGCGACTTGTGGAAACAGGACGGATTTTTTTGCACTGCCCTTTCTGGCCCACCTCTCTGTCCCAAGGTTGCTGAAAGCACATGTGATGAGCTGTGTCTGTTTTCACTCTGAGTTCAGGTTTGGTAGAGAGTTGTGTGCCTCCTGTGAAAGGAGTTTCCAAAAGCAATCCCTGCAGCTGGGACAGTGCAGCTCCTGCCAGCTGGTGTCCTGTGCACAGGGACCTGCCATGGCCATGGCCAGCACACCTTGCTGTGGGGACAGAGCCAGGAGATCAAGCCTGGTGGGATGGGCTTGAGGCTCCTGCAGCAGGTGGACAGGAACTGGCAGGGACATGCCCCTGCAAGCAGCACTGCTAGTGCCCTCCCTGGCACAGCAAGGTGATGCCCTGCATGCCACAGGGCTGGGCACTGAGCCTCCTCTGTCCCATCCCACAGGAGGCCGCTGCTCTGTGCCAGTGTCCCCCATATGCCTCAGATCTCTGGGGACCATCAAAGCAGCAGTTTCACGATGCAGAACATCAAGGCTTCCCCACATACAAGTGCACAGCTGCAGCGTCTCCTGGTACACCACAACAAGGTAGGTGTGATGAAGGTAGAGACACAGAATGGTGACTGAGGCTTTAAGCATTGCTGACTATCCAGGAGGAATCTGTGCCTTCAGTCCCCAGGGAGACCTGGGTTAGGAGGATTATTGGAGGGTGCTGGATTGGGGCCTGCATTGCAGCCAGCTGCCCTCTCCTCCTCAGCCTAGTGTGACCCTGCTGCACGGTGATGGACACATCTCGAGGGGCCGTAATGACCAGCATCGCACGGCGATCAGGACACAGGATGCGTCAGACATGGCCCTGTCGGGGCAAGGGGGTCAGTGACGACAGGGGGCTGATTATCTGCAGGGTGCTAGCTGGGGGATGAGTGGGGCTCTGTGTAGCGAGCTGGGTAATGTGGCATGGGTATTTTGCGTCTGGGGTAAGAAGGAAGGGGCAGAATGGAGCAGGAGGACTGGCACATGGGGCAACTGAGCTTGGAGCTGGAGTTACGTGGGAGAATGGCCATGCCCAGTGTGGGACAAGACCTTGAGTCCTGGTGTGCTGGAGCCAGCACCTGTGGCGGCTCACCCTTGTCCTTCACCGCCCAGGCCCTGCCGCCTCAGGACAGCACCGGCCAGGCACAGCTCCTTGACAGGTCTCATGGGCCCCAGGGCTCGAGCAGCCTCTCCAGCCCCGCCAGACATCAACAGCCCCCAGCCAGCTGGAAAGGACTCAGCGCCCAATGCTCGGCCTGGGACATCTTGTCCGAAGCGAGAAACACCTGTGACAACTGTCATAAGGAACTTGACTTTTTACTTGTATATAATAACTAAGTTAGTTGTATATAGTTATTAGGTTAATAAAAACTGTTAAAATTACGGGCAGAGCCTTGTCTCACATCCTGTCTCTCCCCGGGCTCTCTGGTGCACCTTCAGCTCCTTCCCCCCTGCTGTGGCTCTGCCCCCGGGCTGAGCAGATCGAGCCCCGGGCCAGGCCCTGAGGCCGCTGCTGCTCCCGCGGCGCCTGCGGGGCAGCCCTGAGGCTCGGGGCCGGCTGTGGGAGCAGGAGCCGCGCTGCAGAGCCCGCGGCCCTCACGGGCTGTGAAGGCCCTCACAGGCAGATGGCCATGGGGCCCAGCTGGCAATGCCGGCGCTGCTGCTCTCGGCTGCCACCTGCAATCCTTACAGGCAGCCCTCATGCCGGCTCAGGAGCCGCTCGGAGCCGTGCCCGAGGGCTGGCCCCGACCCGCGGCCCCCAAGGGCACTTGTCCCTTCATCTCCGCACTGCCACATTCCGAGCTCATTTGTCAGCTCCCTCCTCCCCTTCCTTTCTGCGGGGCAGCGTTAGGGGCCGGCCCAGCGGCTTTCCTCCCGCACAGCCGGCAGCCCCTGGCCCACAGCTCCCTGGCGGGAGCCAGAGCTGCTTTCCAGCCGGGCAGCCCCGCCGTGTCCCGCAGCCCGGGCCGGCTCTTGCCCGCCGCCGGCGAGGCCCAGCGGCTGGGCCCGGCCATCCCGGGCCAGAGCAGCTCCCTGGCCGGGGGAACACAGCCGGTCATGGGAGGACACACAGCAACACAAAGGGGACACACGACGGGCACCGTTTCCCTTGTCCCCGTTGCCGCAGAGCAGTGCTGTGTGCGGGGCTGGCACAGACCCGGGCACAAAGCAATGTCTTTGCTGTCACCGGAGAAAGGACGCGGCAGGGGTGCTGCTCACGGATGAGGGTGCTTGGGGCTGGGGGGGCTCTCCGACCTTCTCACACCTGCGGAGGTCGGGGCAGTGTCTGTCCCTCTCAGCCCTGGTGTGACCCCACCCAAACGTCATCGGGATCAGAGGGACAGAGACACCCGCAAACCCCCAGAACGGCAGAACCTGGGATTTGGTTTGGGGCTGAGGATTTAGGAAGGGGCTGGAATTGGGGCTGGGTGGGAGTTGGGGCTGAGATTTGGATTAGTGCTGGGATTGGGGTTAAGGCTAGACATGGGATTGGCTTTGGGCTGGGGTTGGGTTGTGGTCTGGGGCTAGACAAGTTTGGAATTGGGATGTGATTAAATACAGAACTGTGTGTCTAAACGTGGAGTGAGACTGAGACCAGGATCAAGGTCAGGTTTGGGACTGAGCTCACACAGAGCGGGACAGAGGGGATGTCACTGCAGGATGTCCCTGGCATCATCCCAGCCCTCCTCAGGCACCTCCAAACATGAGGGGCAGCTGGGTGCCCCAAGATCCAGGTGCTCGCACACTGCCCCTTCATACCAGGCGAGCATTCCCTGAGGGAAGCCCTGACTGTGACCCTTAGGGCTCTGGGATCAGCCCTCACATCCCTGTGGGAGCAGCTGCAGACAGGATGAGAGATTTCCCCCCCTCTTCCCTGTGGAAAGATGAAGCCCAGCTGCCCTTTCCTTCTGGTGCCTCCTCCTCTCCTCAGCTGAGGATGTCAAACTTCCCAGGAGCAGGAAAATCCCCATTCCCTGTTTCCTTGTGGCTGCAGCTTGGAACACCCACTCAGAATTAAGGACTTTCTGACAGCCCTGCTGAATGACACTGGGAGGAGATTTGTGAGAAAGGGAGGAAATTGTATTTCAATAGTAAATAAAAGGCGCAAAATTATTTCTTCTGTCACATTTGTTTTCAGTCAGTTGCACTTCTGGTCCCAGGCCAGAGAAGAGGGTGGGGCTGGGGGCTGGGAGAGGCAGGGGGCTGGGAAAAGGTTTGCGTTGGTGCTCGATGAAGAGATGCAGGGGGGTCTGGGTTCTCAGGAATGGGGGTGCCAGGGGGGTCTCAGGGTCATGGGAATGGGGGTTTGGGCAGGGACGTGGAGAGGTAGAAGGGAGTTCCAGGGGGTCCTTGAGCCCAGGAAAGGGGAGTCCAGGGTTTCCCAAAAAGGGGGGACCAGAGTGGGGACACCCGGGATGTTCGGAAAGGGGGAGTTCAGGCTGTCTCTGCTTTTGCAGAAAGGTGTGCCTGGGAAAGGCAGGAATAGGAGACCAAGGCGTTCCAGGTCGTCCCAGAGACAGGCCTACGCCAAGTCTGGAGGCTGGGAGCCATGGGATGGCCGGGAAAAGGGGAGCAGCGGGACCTGATGTCCAGAACAGGGGGATTCAGGGGGTCCCTGTGCAGGCTAAGGGGCGCAGGGGGGTCCCGGTGCGGGCAGTGGCGGTTCAGGGTCCCGGTGCCGGGGGTCCCACTCGCCCCTGGCCCCCCAGGAGCGCCCTCAGCCCCAGCGCTGGAGCCATCGCGCTGCTCCTCCTCACTGCCAGTGTGATCCCAGGATGATCCCAGTAGAACTCAGTCACCCAGGAGCTGCTCCCAGGATGATCCCAGTACAGCCCAGTCACTCCCAGTCCTGGCATCCCCCCAGGCCTCTCTGCGTTCCGACCTGTCCTGGCTCCATCCCCGCCCCTGCCGGGGGCTGCGAGGGCTGCGGGAGCGGAGGAGGAGGAGGAGGAGGAGGAGGAGGAGGAGGAGGAGGAGGAGGAGGAGGAGGAGGAGGAGGAGGGGGGAGGGAGGAAGAGGCGGAGCGGGGGAGGAGCGGGGGAGGAGAGGGGGAGCCAGGCGGCTCCGGCGCTGCCTGAACTTTCAGCAGCCTCTTGTCCCCTCCTGTCAGGGAGTTGTGCAGAGCCAGAAGGTCCCCCCTGAGCCTCCTTTTCTCCAGGCTGAGCCCCCTTCCCTGCTGCCTCAGCCCCTCCTGCTGTTCCAGCCAGGGTCGGATACTAGTGCTGCAAAGAGCAATGTACAGACCTGGCATAGGTGCCTTTGTCACCACATTTTAACCTTTCATTAGTTACAGAAAGACTCTTGGGAAGCCCCAAACTGCAGTCAGTCGCTGCAGTGACAATGTCCTTTGCAAAGCCCTGCGGCCCGGCCCGGCCCCGCCCGGCCCCGCACTCGGCGCCGCGGTTGCCCGGTAACCGCGGCCGGGCCCTCAGCGCCTGTGACAGCGGCGCGGCCTCAGCTGCCTGAGAGCGCGGCCCTGGCTGGGTGTGCGCAGCCCGGGCTCCTGCAGGCGGCTGCACCGGGCCATTCGCCGGGTGAATTGTCGGCGTAGAGAATTGCTAAAGGTGCAGAGCATTGGCCTCTGCGAAAAGCTCCGCAGCGTGCAGAACACTGGTGTCTCCTAGGGAGTCCTGAATTTCATTTGAAGGTAAAGACCGACTAAAGTTGAACTTTTTGGTTTTGTTTCATCTGTGCTCTGAAAGAGAATGCCAAAGGGAAATAGAGGATGTGATCATGCCAGTCTTCTGGCGCAGTAGTTCAGTGACATGTACACCTGAGAGGATGAACAATAAAGTGACTACTGATTGTGCTTTTTTTACAGAAGAAATGCAACATTTTCTAAAGATAGTAGTCTATACATTTTTTTCCTATGGTAAGTGCTTAAACTGCTTAAAGGTGAATGAGTTCTGTTCAAGTTTCAGTGGGTTTTTATCATCTGGGTTTTAAAATTTTTAGGGAGATGCCTCTGTATTGAGGTGCAAAGGAGACCATATGCCAAAGTCAATGGTCTGGATTTTATGGAACAGTAAATGTGAGGGAGAAAGAGAGAGAAAGAAAAGAAAAAGTGGGAGGGGGATGGAGGTTGGGAAGGGGGGGAGGAGAAAGAGAGTGACAGAGAGAGACTTAGTAGAAAATATCACCATTCCATGGATCCCATTGGCCTACCATTAAATCCTCTTCTGGTCTTCTCTGTGGTGAGGTCTGGCAAAATGTAAGACTCCAATGGATTAATGCAGATTTGGGCAAGGTGATACCTTGTCCAGGTACCTCCCAGGAGTGGGGCAAGTTGGACTCTGTCTCTTGCTACTTTCAAATAATATAAAATCTTTAGCACCCGTATATCCTTTGAGTCTGCCATGAGTTGGGTTCTGGATTTTCAGATTTGTTCTGTTAGCTTGCATGCCCTGCAGTCGTCTGGTGCGAGGCCTCAGGAATGGGTCTGGAGGCACTGCGGAGGTCTTTGCTGGGAGGTTTGTGTGCAAACCTGGCCTCAGCAGAAGAGTCTGTGGCTATGACTTCCCCAGCCTGAACCCAGACAGAGCTGATTTTCAGGACAGCTGCTGGGTTTGGCTTTGTTGTGGATAGGTTTTTCTCCTCAGCCTTGTTTACTTCTCCCCAGACCTGAGCTAATGGGACAATAGTGTCACCTTGATCTTGTCTCAAGTTCCCTTAGGCAGCTTAACTCACAGTGCCAAGTTCCAGTCAGGAGGCATTTTCAGGGAAGGGTGGGCTTGGGTGGTCGCAGCTTCTTTATAGAGTTTTGTCACAATGGGCAGAAAGTCCTTTATAATGATATTTAAGCCATTAGCCATAACATTCCAGTCTCTCATTAGTCTCTCAGCTGTGAGGAGCAGCTGAGAGAGCAAGGGTGCTTTAGCCTAAAGAAGAGGAGGCCCACTCTAGCAATTTTTGAGTAATATTTAAGCTACAGCTTTGTCTGTTCGAACTGTTATTAATGTTCAGATTTTTAGCTCCAGGTTTCAGTATGATCTAACTTTGAATTGCACAAGGTAGCCATAGAGTTCAAATAAAGTCCAACTAGAGGCCTAACTATACTAGCTGCTTACACCAAACAAGCACTTAGCTACTTTCAAGTAATGTAACATTTTTAGCACCAGAATATGCCTTGAATCTGCCATGAATTGGGTTGTGGATTTTCAGAGTTGCATTGTTGCTCCTTCCAGTTTTGTTGAGGCATTGTTGCTCACCTGCGACATCGTCCCTTGGAAATGGCGTCTGGATTGCCAAAGAAGACACCGACACCTCGTCTTTTGTCCAGGGAAGGGCTGAAGCCTAATGCTGTGAGTACCCCCTGGGGCTGTGTTAAGGCTGGCACTGCCCTGGTGTGCCTGCTCTCCCTGCCCCTGTTGTCCAGCAGTGCTGTGAAGCTGCAGAGCCCCTCCCCAGCCCTTTGTGCTGTGCTGCTGTTGCTGGGGCTGTCCTGGTGCAATAGGGAACACTGTGGGATGCTTCAGCTGTGTCTTGCCTGGCTGTGCCAGCAGAGCCAAGCGAAACCAATGTACAGCTGAAGCCCTGAGCATGTGTTCTGTCCCTTTCCCTGTGCCACAGGAATTCCTTCTGTCAGGCTGGGCACCAGTCACCTGTGCTGCTCTGACCATGCTGCCCTTGGGCACCTGGGCGTGTTGGGGGGGGGAAGCTCAAACTCTGCCCAAAGCCTTGAGAGCCATGGCTGGTCCCAGCTGGAAGAGCTTCCAAAGCAGCTGCTCTCTCCCAGCTCCTGTGTGGGCACAGATGCAGCCCTGCAGGCAGCGCTGGAGCCAGGGCCACAAAGGTCCCTTGCTGTCTGCAGCTCACTTGGCTGAAGATGCCCCACTGCTGAGGTTCTGTCAAGGAGATGCCTGTGGAAGGCTCTGTCAGCCCAGACAGAGAAAACAATCAACAGGGAGAACTAAAACCTAGAGACATTGCTGTGCACCTCAATCTTGTTACAGTGTTCCTTTCTTGCATCTCTTGGACTCATCCAGCAGCGATATCTCCTTGCTGTGAGTTCTGAGCGTTGTGCAGGGATGGAGTTCAGGCAGTTGTGAGAGCTCCTCCCCATTCTCTGGAAAGGTCACTGCCTCAATCCAATGAAACGTAAGAGGAAACAAATGCCCAAAGAGCAGAAATCCCCAACCATGTCCCATGCAGTCATGGAGAAGCCAATGGGACAGAGCCATATGGCTGGAGTTTGTGTGTTCCACTCTGTGTTATTAATTCACTGATGCTAAGTATTTCAGCAGGAAACTCCCAGGGCTTCCAGGAATGTCCTAGTGGCTGTGATCACAAGTTATTCACCAGTGCCACTTGTTCAAGAAAAGCCTTTCTGAACAAGCACAACTCTGAGGCTCTAGCTGGTTTACTTTTGCCTTTCAGCTGCTTCCCTGTAAGTTCCAGAGGGAGAAGTTTCTCAGCAGGAAGAAGGAGGCCAGCACTGGGGGGAGTATTCTGCCCAGAATTGGCCCATTTCTAGACAGGAGTGAGACTCGCCCAAAGGTAGCCTTTTCCTGCTCTTTTCCTTTCTGTTTCACATGAAGTTTGAAGAGGGTGTGTGCTTGTGACAGGCTTGCTTCCAGCAAAATACCTCAGTGTCCAGGTCCTGCTGTCATTGCAAGGTGCTGGGAGTGGTGGACTGCACTGGGAGTCCTGATCTGCACTAAGCCAACACAAATACCCTCTGCTGGAGCTGCTGGGGTGTGCTGGAGTGCAGCTGCCATTGCTAAAACAATGGGAGGAAGGCTGGGGACACAGAGGCCCAAAATTGCCCTCTGCCATTCTCCTGCTGAAGGAGCCACCTCTTGCTTTGGTGTGGTCACCATGAAATGCTCGGGGTCACAGGATTTCCTGCAGAGTGGCAGCGTTGGCCTTTGAAGGCCAAGGATCTGCAGGAATTACTTCAGATTGAACAAAACAAATTGCATTACTGCTTTGGGCTGGAACAATGTGTTGGAGCCTGACGGGGTGTTAGATTTTGCAGGCTGCCAGATGTAGAGGGGACTGGCCCTGGGCAGAGGGGAATGGATGTGCTTTGTCTGGATCAGTGCCTACTCAGAGGTGTGTTTAAAGCTGCTTTTCTGGCAGGACTAGCTCGGTATAAAGCACAGTCCAAACGGGTAGGTGACTGAGGTGGGCTGTTGAGCAGGAAATTGGCAGCAAGAGACACGGAACACAATCCAGGTTAAGGATTGTCCTGGAGAGGAGCCTTGGGAACACCTCAGGGAAGGGCACAGCTAAGGGACAGTGTGCTGCAGCCACTCCCTTCAAGGGAATGTGTCTGCTGTGAAGTCACAGAGGAGACCTGCTTGTGTCTCTGCGGTGACAGCAGTGTGGCTGGAGAAGGCAGACAAAGCAGGGCAGAGTTTTCTCCAAGCAATGTCTCTGCTCCAGAAGCATTTGCTGTTGTTGTGTCATTCCAGACGTGCCTCTACAATGGCATGAAATAAGGTTGCAGTAATGACAAGAAAGCACCCATTTAAAGGCCATTGAAAAAGGAGATACCAACTCTGCTTTTACCCAAGTTGCTGAGAAAAAAACCTGAAACTTATCCTCATTCAGCATTCATCTCACTTGTCTTTCTATTTTCAGCTCATTTGTCTTTTTATTTTTGCCTTTTCCTCTCTTTGGAACACACTAACTTTTAAATACAATGAAAAGGAACAAAATCATCAAAGCAAAAGAAAAGTGTTTCTTAGTAAGGATTCAGCTGAGCTGGGGATGTCTCCCTCCCTGAGAGCCAAGCGCACACACATCCTCTGAGAAAATGGCAATCTTTGTATCCCCTTTGTACCCGGCTGGGGCGGTCCCTGTGCCCTTTGCCATTGGATGGGTACTCAGGAGCTTCCATTCTCTACTGAGCACCAACTTTTCTGTCCGCTCCCTTCTCATCCTCCTTCCTTTTGGTCAGGTCTTCAACCCTGTCCCTCTCACTGTGACACTCAACAAACCAACCTGAACAAATCTAAACCACAAATAACACACAGAACCAACAAATTCCATTCTTTTGCTTAATAACCATTTGGCTTCAGCCAAATGTCACCTCATCTCTCACACCTGCTCTGGTCCTGTGCTCTTCTTACTGATGTCTAAGTTCTAGAGCAAAAAAGATATTTGCAGTTGTGTGGGCCTCGGTTTCCCTGTCTCAGAGCAAAAGACATCCCATATCCTTTCCCATGGAGTCTCCTGTAAATTCATGGGTTTTACTTACTCCATGAGTGCTCAGTCAGTGCCCCAGAGCTCTGTGACCGCATGGGCACAGGGCAGTGTTTTAGGAAAGTGCTGCCTGGCATTCTGGAGAAAGAAACCTGGAGAAAGAGCAGTTTGGCTTGAGCCTGCTCTGTGTGGCCCAGCAGCTGTGGATGAGCTCAGAGCAGAGGTGGGTGAGCCACTGTTTGCCCAGTGTGGGCTGGGCAGACGTGCTCCCTCAGAGTCTGTACTTCACTGGGGATCAGTGGAAGATTCTCCTGCATGAACCTTCCTCCCAGCAGCTGAAGCACTCCCTGCTCTCTCTCCTCTCCAGCTGCCGTCAGCTGCCCCGAAACAGAGCTGGTTTGGGGTTTCCCCACCAGAGCTGGTATTTCAGAACTTTGTCGCTCGGGAGGTGTCGGAAATGGTGCTGTCTCTCATGAATAAGGACAAGGTAAGTGCTGGCACCCAGAGCTTTGACGCTGTGCTGGAAGAGGAGAGTGCTCTCATTCCCTGAGTGTACAGCAAAGCAAGTTATCTGCTGCAGCACATGCAGAAGAAAATGTCTTAGCACCTTCTTCTGCAAGATGGTGGAAATCTTCCTGTGCTGGGAATTGTCCCCATATTTTGGCCAGGCATTGATGGTGTCTATCCCAAAGGAGTTTCCTTCTCTTGAAAGCTCTGGATTGACTGGAATGTTGAGGGCTGTGCAGTTCTTCCCTGCTCTCATGCTTTGCCTTGGGTCTATAGCACACCCTGTGTGTCCTTGGTTAATCTTGGCTCCTGGTAGGAATCTCTGCCAGTTTGGCTCCCTTTGTGCAGCTCACAGCCAAAGCTCAGGGGCTGAGCCTTCTGCACTTTATGCTGGAATCACTTCTCATTAATGGCATTGGCCCTGCAGGAACCGTGTTCTGAAAGAGCCCTGCAATCAGAGTGATGGAGCAGAAGCAGTGAGAGGCCTTTAGGTGCCACTTGAGGCTCCTGCTCAGCTCCATCCAGCTCTGCTCAGCTTTTCCAAAAGCAACACGGTGCTCTGCTTTCCCTTTGCAGAAGCACAGCACATCCAAAGCCATGTGCTCCTGGAGGTTTCCACCTTCACCTGAAGAAATTGGCATTGTTTTGCAGTTTCCCAAGAGAGCTGAGAGGGAAAAAGTTGAAAAATGTCAATTGTGTTCCACTGTAAAGAGGAAAACTTGAGACCATTTGAATTTCAGTCCGGGAAACATTTTCTCAAGTGAGGCTTGTGCCAAGAGTGGGCTGGTGGGAGGAGACAGGAGGGAGTCCAAATCACCTGGTTTAGACTTTTGGAGAGCATTTTGGTGCTCAGGGGTTGATGAGATCAGTGTGCTAGAAAATGCATGTGTGCTGTGCACGTGTACCCCAGAGGGCCGAACCTGGCCTGCTGGCTGCAGGCAGGAATGCCCAGCAGCCCAGCTTGCCTGCACAGGCAGCAGGAAGCCCTGGAGAGCCAAGATTGGCTTTGCATACTGGAACCACACTGTCAGTCAGTGCTGGTCCTGTTTCTCCAGGCAGAAAATGCCTCTGAAGCCCCACGGTCAATAGCCACCGCCTGTCTGTGTTTCTGTCACTTTTGGCAAGCTGGTTGCTCTCATGGTTTTATGATTCTTGCTTGCTGCTTTACTGCCCATTTAAATTCTCTTTGCCATCTCCTTGTTTTAGGGATTGTCTTGCTGTGTTCATTCCTTCTTTTGCTTTTCAGGTTTGCTTTTATTCTCAGTAAGACCACAGTGTTTGGTCTCCTGTCTTGCTGCTCTGCCTGCCTGACTGTATCCCCAGAAGGTCCCTACCCAAACCTGATCTGCTGGAAGGGAATTTCTTCCTTCCCCCACAGTAATGGGCTGGTTTGCTTTTAGGTAGCACATTCCCCCTCTGGAACATGACCACTTCATGGCTGTGTGCAGGCAGAAGCCAGCAGGTTTTTTGGCCTTGTTGAATATGCAGGTGACTTGGTTCAGGTGCTGTGTCTCCATCCTGCTGGTGCTGACCTGCTCGGCCCTTCCTTCCCAGCAGGCACTGCCCTACTGCCCCTGGCCAAAATGCTGGAGCCAGAGAGAAGGGATTCAAGTTCAGCCTTGTGAATGATGTGCCTGTGCCTGCTCAGCTGAAAGTGCTTTGGAAAAGGGGCAGGGGAGGGATGTTAGCAGGCCATGGACAGGTCTCCTCTCGTCCTGTTTCCACAAGTGGCAAAATCATAATTTCATGTCTTTGCTGCAGTTTCTTCACGTGGTGAAGGTCTCCATGGAGAGCTCCCCTTACTTCCAGCTGGTGAGCTCCAGCGATGCGTACCGTGCCGTGCCCCCGGGCGCCTCTGCCCCTGTGCGCATCCGCTTCACCCCCAGCAAGAACAGGGTGAGGCTGGAGGAGCCAAAGCACA
Source organism: Melospiza melodia melodia (assembly GCF_035770615.1). Lineage (NCBI taxonomy): Eukaryota > Metazoa > Chordata > Aves > Passeriformes > Passerellidae > Melospiza > Melospiza melodia. The sequence continues at coordinate 24,831,151 of NC_086200.1, forward strand.
CAATGATCTCCACAGCCATTGTTTTGCCTGCACTCTGGCTCCAGCCCATTGCATGCTGTGAGCTGGGCTCCAGGCGTGGGCAAGCAGCCTGCAGCCAGTCACACCTTGGCACTGCTGGCAGGCACTGCAGCCAGGCCTGACAGGCTCTGCTTCCCCTCCCTGCGCATTGCTGAGCATTGCCAAGGGAAAATGCACAGGAAACAGGGTGAAAATGACAGAGGGGTGTTGATAGATGTTGGGCCATCTCTAGGTCCAGTGGAAGGGGTTTCATTCTGATGAAAAACACCAGAGGAACAAAGAGGTCAGAGAGCTTTCCTCCTTCCTGGACTGCCAACAGCTTCCCTGCCTGCCCCTGGGCTGGAGCAAAGCCGGTGCTTTGTCACCCCCTCTGTTGTGCAGCCTTGCAGCTGTGCTGTCCCAGAGCACAAGTGAGCATGGCACAGCTGCAGGGCCAGGGCAGAGGATGTGCTGTGCCCGTGAGCCCGGCCTGGCACAGGCACACTGGGCCCTGGGTGCCCTTGGTCAGCAGGAGGTTGCTGAGCTGCAGGGCACTTGGACACCTGCCTGAAGGAGCTGGTGTAGGGCAGGTACAAGCTGCAGGCAGAGCTGTGAGCCCAGAGGCCATGGCAGTGACACTGCTGGGGCTCTGTCTTCATGCCTGTCCCTGTGCTTGCTCTGTCAGCTGGCACCCGTTCCGTGCCAAAGGTGCTTTTGCGGGGAGGTTTGAACAGCAGTGCTGAGGCCCTGGCAAGTCTGATCTCAGTGCTGGGATCTGGAGGGTTCATGTTCTGATCTGGAGGCTTGTTCATACAGAAGGGTTGAGGGCGTGGCATGGAAGGGAGGAAGCCTTGCAGGGAACAAAGAGAGGCCCTTTCCAACAGCATCCTGCTACCTCTTAGCACCGTTCTTCTCCTGACTTGGTTGGACAGGCAAAGTTAGAGGGGAGTTGTGAGGCAACTGATGTTTCTGCACCAGGCCAGAGGTGCAGGATGTCTTTGGGTGCAGCTGTTTTCTCCTCTTCCTTTTGCTGCTTCGAGTCAGTTGAACACTTTGTCCTATTCTCAGACAGTGGGAATATAGAAGCCTAAAGAGCTATGTCCTGTGTTCCCCAGCTCCATGTTGCTTAGAAGGGGCTTAGGAATTCTTTAACATCATTAAAGTTTAGAGTAAAAATGATGGTGGCCTAGGGCTGTTATCTCTATGACCCAAGTGACACAAGAGCTGAATGCCACTGAGACAGATTTTGCAAAGTGCACTGGTGCCTTTAAAATGTGACATAGTAGTAGAACTTAGTGTTCATGTGAGGGTGCAATAGGTAAATTGATGCCCTGGAAGGGGTATAGGAAATGGTTTTTCTTCTGCCATGGGGATGGCACTAAATGTCCTGTGCTGAGCCAGTTTCTTTTCCTGCAGGATTATTGCCACGAGCTGGTGTGCCTCACTGCAAGGGAAAGGATCGTTGTGCCAATTCGGGCCATTGGTGCCCGAGCTGTGCTGAACTTCCCTGCCCAGCTGGACTTCTCCAAGTGTCCAGTCAAGGTCAGCACCCAGCAGACTCTGCTGGTGCGCAATGTCGGTGCCCGGGCAGCTCGGTACCAGCTGAGAACCCAGAGGTGAGGCAGCTCATCTGTCCCTGTGCAAACACCTTTGGGTGAGAGCGGAGTTGGGAAAGAGCTACAGAAGGAACCAAGCACCGGATCTGCTGCCCTGCAGCCTGGCTGGAAGTGAGCAGGATGGAAGGCATCTGCTCTTGCTTTCAGTGGCCTTGGAGCTTTCTGTGTCCCAGATTTCCTGGAGGCTGCTGGAACATGTTGGGAGCCGGCTTGCACCCTGCTGAGCACAAGCAGCTTCTGAAATGCTTCCTCAGCACTGTCAGCCAAACAGAGCCATTCTCTGGGAGGCCACAGGCACGTGGCTTTGCAGTGGTCCTGGAGGGGACCTCTGGAAATCATCTGAGCAAACACACTGCTCAAAGCAAGAGCAGTGTCTGGGGGTTGCAAGGTGCCATTGGGAGACATGGACCTGTCTTTAGATGCCATACAAGAAAACAAACATGTCAATGGACCTAGTTATAAAAGCAGAAGAAAACAACCTTTTAAAACCCCCTCCATACCTTATCTTTTCTGCCTGTCAGGTGCAGTAGTGATTCATTGAGAGGATGGATCTAACAGGATGAGAAGTGTCTTAAGGAGCAGCTCACAATTAACAGAGAAAAGCCCAAAATTTAGCTTTCCAGGCCCATCTCTTGACAGCGATTTTAATTTGGTTCTTACAGTGTCAGGGATGTCTCCTTCACAGCTCTTCTAGCTGTGGGCTCAGGGAACAGTTTAGTGGTGTTGGCTGAAATTCAGAGGAGTTAAGTTTAGCTGTGGAGCTTGTGTCTTTGGGTCTTGGGGAGCCAGGTGTGTGTGAGAGATGACTGCTACAGCAGGAACAGAGGAGTCTGGTGGGTAGAGCCCAGGGATGGAGGCGATGCGGGGGCTGATTTGCACTCAGTTTTTCAGTCCTGACAGCTGAGTCCTGAACTTGGCTGGATCCTCTTCTCCTGATAATTTGAAAAGAAGAAGACACCTTGTATCTCAGGCAAGCCCTGAAGTCATCCCTGGAATGTTATTCCCATCCTGCCACCTGAAGGCAGGAGCATGTAACATGGGGCAGGAGTGGGAAGGGAATGGAATGGAAGGTAGTGCTGAAGCCTGGCCAGGGATTCCCCTAACTGGCAGCTTCTCTATTGCAGTGAAATTTCTGGCCAAAGACTAAGAACAGAATGCTGTGCCTTGCCCCCAGCAGGCCCTGATCCCCCCAGCCCCAGCAGAGCTGCAGCAGTGCTGGCATCAGCCCCGGGGCAGATGCAGGAGCACGAGCACTGATCTGGCTCTGGGGCTGCTGGGGCCTTGTCTTTCCTCCCCTCCCTCCAAAGTCTCACGTCCTGCACATGAACATTGCTGGCCCAAGGCTTCTCCATCAGCCAGCAGTGATGTTCTCACCAGTGGCAATGGGAACAGGTCAGCCCATAATTACAGCAAGAGGTCCTTAAGGAGCAGAACCTGAAGCGAGTTCATCAGCTGTTACTACTGACATGAACAAAGTTCAGCTTGCCAGATGTTCTCTTTGTTTTTGTGTGTGATGCATTCATCAGCAAAGTCCCCAGAACACATTTGATGTGACAGATTGACCAGCAACAAAGCACCAAGGCCAGGAACTTTTGTTTCCTCACTGGGGCTGTAGAAGGGCACCAAGCCCAGCAGCTGCTGGGCAGAAGCACATTTCCCCTGAGCTGTCCCTGAGCATCAAAGCACAGAGTCTTGTGTTTGTCAGGCAAGAGCTGTTTACCTGGTGACTAAATCCTGATTGCTCCTGTTAAATCCAAAGTGCACCAACGCATCTGCATCATTATTTCCAACACATTGCACAGAGTTTCTCTGCTGGGCCAAGCAAACAGTTACCAGCCTGCATGACAGCCCAGAGTCCCAGACTGCATTGCTGGTAAACACACAGAAACCTCCGGTTCTGCCTCCTTGATGTGCTCCTGCTCATGGTGCTTCATTTAGCTGGGATTGGACCCTTCAGACTGTAAATGGCATTGTCCTTTTGGGTTTCCATGTCACTGTATTGCTCTAATCTGCATTTGCACTCTTTCAGAGTTTTGATTACTCCTTTTCTTAGAGCAGCTTTCATTGAAATGCTTAGAAAAGTTGCCCTTTTTCGGCTAAATCATGAGGATTTCAAATTAAAATAAACCAAAGAAGCACACTGCAAATTCAACAGGAACTATTCCTTGGTCTTCAGGGAAAAGTTCCTTCTCCCTGTCTGATTGCTAGGCTGTAATCTCCCAGGACAGGGAGTGCCCTACCATTTGCATCTCTTGAGATGCGATTTATAGGCAGTACGAAAAGAGAAATTCCTGAGGCAGTCAGTGTCAAGTTGTGCATGCAAATAGCTCTGAACCCTCTCTGTGCTTTTCACAAACCATTCTCTGATGGGATTGCTGGCAGTGGGAGCCTTGAGCCTCATTGCAGAGAGCTGGATGCAGAGTATGGGGAGCTGAGGCCCTTTAACCCCCAGGATCTTGTCAGCAGTGGCTCAGTGGCTGTTTGTGATCCTGTCTGTTCTGTCTCTTGTGCTGCCTGTGCTTGGTTTGCTCCCTGCTTGCCCAAGGGAGCTGCAGGGAGCTGCAGTGCAGCAGGAATCTCATGGCCAGGCGTCCCCAGGCCTGACCCCTCTCTCTGTGTTGCAGTCCTTTCTCCGTGGTGCCGGCCACAGGAGCTCTGGGCGCTGGTGACACCGTGCAGGTGACAGTGGCATTTCACCCGCTGGCCAGCGGTGCCCATTGCGGCTCCCTGGCCGTGTGCTGCAGCTCAGGTGAGTGCTGGGCCCTGCAGGGCACAGGACAGTTCTGCACATGGCTCCCTGCTGTCCCATCCCCTGCATTGCCTCCAGAGGTGCCTCCCCTGTTCAGCCTTACCCCAAAGCAAACTGAGAACTGCTTGGTGTTTAGGGGCTTGAGAAAGGCAAAGATTTTTGACTGCTGTTTTGCTGGGACTTGCTGAGTGGAGGAAGGAGGAACTCTGATTCTCCACTACCATGTGGCTATGCCTGGGTGAAGTTTTATTTGATTCCTGGGCAGTGCTGTAGGTGAGGTCTCCATCAGACTCTCTCCAATGCAATGGATTTCTTGCACACCTCTGTCCCATATGCTGCTTCTCCACTGGCTTGTCACAGGCCCTTTTTCTATGTGGCCCTTACACATAGATGTAGTTTCTGCCTAACAACATTTTCAGGCCCTCAAGTTCCTTTTTTGTGACAAATCAAAACGAATTCTTCCCTGACCCCATTTCCCAGGCTGTTCAAGCTGTTGCAAGCCTCTCACATCTATCTCCCATTTGATTTCTAGACTGAGGGATCCCATTCAGTAGAATATAGAAACTGCTCTGTATTCACTAGTCTTTCCTTTGTCCCTTTCTTATTTGATCTGAAAAGCTCCAGCTTGGTTTTTCAGATCAGAACAATATAAAATATTTAAAGTCTGATGTGGCTGTGGGTTTGGACAGGGAGATGATTTTCATGGTGCTCATTCTGTAGTGGTTTGTCACATTGCAGAGCCAGGCTGGTTGTGTTTCCTCACCTGTGTCCCCTCCTGCTGTGGGCTGTCACTTCACTTGTTCCTCTGGGCCTCCTTTTGCTGCCCACCTGCCCCCAGGCATATTTGCTGGTCAGCAAGAAGGGATCCAAGGGATCAGGAGAGACAGGAGTCTCCTGGGATGCTCGGGGAGAGCCTGGGCAAGGCAGGACTGAGCAGGGCTCCTCAGCCCTGTCACCTGAAGGACTTGGATGCAGAAATCCTGGTGATCTGAGTGGGTCACCGGAGCACATGGACCAATCTCCCTGTCCATCCTGTCCCCTTGGGGCCAAATCTCTACAAACACCCTCAGAAATAAGGTGTTTTAGGAGGTGCCCAGGACATCCTCACGCTGTACACACAGAGCTGAAGGATGTGATCAAGGGAGTGGTCCACAGAACTGCTCCTTCAGCGCAAAACTGGGACACTTTCTTCTGTGCCCTGTGCTTTGCTCTGTTCCTTGTGCTTCCATCAGCCAGTGAGCTGAGCAAAGACTCCCCTTTGCTTTGTTCCAGGTGAAGAAAGAATCCACACAAAGCTCCAGGGAGAAGCTGTAGATGTCATCGTTGGGCTGAGCACAAATTCCATGGAGTTTGACAAGACTTTCACCACCATGTCAAGCCACAGAACCCTGTTCATTGAAAACAAGAGTAACATCACAGCCCACTTCCAGTGGAAGGCTTTTGCTGCTGAGAAAGAAGAGAATGAAGAGAAGAGGAGGTTGGTTTGAAAGATGCATTTCAGTGGGATACAGGCCCAAGACTGAAACTAACGAGTGGCCTCAGGGGATGTTGGTGCTTTTGAATGGTTTTGGCCAAGTGAACCATGCCTGGCACTGGGGTGTGTGTCCCTGGGCTTCAGGAGCTCAGCACTCAGCATTCCAGGTCATTTATACTCCAACCAGGGATGGCATTTTGGGAAGGAAAGATTGATTGTGATGACCGGATTTCCTCAGGTCCTAATTGTGCTCTTGTCTCTCTTATCTTGTTTCTACCTGACCTGGCAACATCCGTAGACATTTCCTGAGTTGCCAGTCCCTCTTTCCAAAGGTGATACACCCTATTTTTTCCCTTTAGTTCCTTCAAAAGCTCCTTGCCCATGCGGGCTGATAGTGTGTCCCTGTGCTGCTGTCAGAGAGGTTTCGTGCTCTCAGAGCAGAGAGGATTTTTTGTGAGAGAAGATAGTGCAGGATCCTTTCCCTCTCAGGACATTCTAGTGCCGTGCACTGAGATGGGATCCAAAAAGCTCTGGCTCATGAAAAGGTCTCTCCCGGAGTTTGCTGTCTCCCTCCTGCACAGAAAAGTTCCTTCCCCTCTCAGAGCCTCTGTTTTCATGCATATTGCATATAAAAACTTGAATGTCCCCGAAGGGATTCGGTGCCTGAATTCATCAATTTCCTGTGGAATGCTCTGGGATGCTCTTGTGAAAGGCAGAGGAGGGAACGGGGCAGGTCCAAAATGGAAGAAACAAAGAGTGATGCTGGTAACACGTAGCTGCAAGCCAGCTTTGTCTCCCCTTGCCAGGGAAATGCTGCAGTGGGTGCTCTGTGATCTTTCTGTGCCCCCCCGAGCAGCTCAGTGGGAGGAAAAGCCACTTGAAATGGCTGGTTGATTCTCCCTCAGCTGTGGCAGAGGCTTTGAGGCAGGAGGCTCTCTGGAGGGATGCTGGCTTTGCAAACCTCTGCTGAGCTTGCAAGGGTGGAGTGAAACTCCCTGCTGGGCCGGGGAACAGCAAGTTGTCCTCTGATCCCTGTGGGACCCTCGTGGCTTGGGCTCAGTCTTTGCTGGGGAGCTGCTGCTGCTGCTCCTCCCCAGGTGCTTTGCTCTCCTGCGCTGACACTTCTCTCTGCAAATCTGTGGCTCATGAAACCATCTGCTGGCCTTGTCTCTCCCTGGGGCTGCAGGCAGTGTTTGCTGCGGCCGCCCAAAGAGGTGCCCCAGGAAAACTTCCCAGAGGAGAAAGAAACAGAGAAGGTGAAGGGCTTTTGTGGAGATCACAGTGCCCTCCTGAGCAGCATGGACCAGGAGAAGATGGCAAAGGTGCAAGAAGACCCCATGCTGTTCTCTGATGACATTTTTTTCCTTGAGCCAATGGTAAGTGATAGCTCAGAACATTCTCTTCCTCCTCCTCCTCCTCCCACCCTACTCCCTACACCCACCCCTTCCCCGGCTGCGGTCACTGGGCAGATCCTCAGCTGGCTCCATGTGCTGGCAGGGAGGACATGGAGTTTCTGGTGAGGCTGCAGGGCTCGCTGCTGAAAGCATTTGTGCCCTGCAGGCTCCAGGCAGGGCTGGGAGCCTGACAAAGCCCAGCTCTGCTGCCAGGCTCGAGCTCAAGGCACTGCCTGCGTGTCCTGTCAGTGTCCCAGGGAGCAGTTCTTGTAGGCAGGGGCTCCCCCCACACGTGGGGCTCAGCAGAGGCTGTTGGAGCACTGCCAGCTCACACACTGACCTGAAGCTTGCAATTGTTCTCTGGCAAAAGGAGGCCAAATTCAGCCCAAGGTTAATGACAGAAATGCCATCCCCTCCTGTAACCATGCCTTGCACTATTTCTGAGTGTCCCTTCCAGTGTCATCTGTGAGCCTGGACACCAGGGTGGAAGGCTGAAATGGGCCTTTGGAGTTGTCCTGCACACAGGGACAGAAAACCTTTTCCTTTTCTGGTGATGCAAGCAAACTGCCACATGCTCCCATCGACCAGAGCCTTTATTCTGAGTACTGGCATTGTGAGAGATGATGAATGCCTGGTGTCTGCACAGTGGAACACCCTTCTCATCTTGGAGTAAACCCTACAATAATCCCAGCCTCTGCTTTCTTTCAGTACAGGTTAAACTAATATTTTTATTTCCAAGGAAGGGGATCATGTTCTCTTCTTGGTTACAGCTATGGTCCATCTAAGGCCAAGAGCCAGCAGGGCACAGTGGCAGTTGCATCCCACTGTAGCTGACAGCAGCATGATGTGCCCAAGAGCTTGTGTCAGAGCAGCAGGAATATTGTGGAGAGTGGGAGCTGATCAGCTGAGCATTGAGAGCTGTGTTGGGCTGGGTTTGGAGTGTTTCCTTGGCTCCTTGTGCTGTTCACTCATCAGTGATACTCTAAACAAAGGCTTACAGGAGGGTGGTGAAAAGAAGCAATGTGAAGTTTGCAGAGCAATGTTTTGCTGTCTCTTTCTGCTGCAGGAGGGAGAAATTGGGCCGAATTGTTTGGCTGAAATGAAGGTGACCTTCAAACCCCTGGAAGCACTGGAGTATGGAAGTGTGGCTTACTGCAGCATCTCAGGTGCAGCTCCTTTGCCCTGCCTCTCTCCCCCTCAGTGAAGCCATGGTGCCAGCCTGAGCCCACGGGGCTCCCATGGAAGTGCTGGGAAGGGTCCCTGGTCAGCAGGGCAGTGCTGGCACATCCCCCCTGGCCCTGCAGCTCCCAGGGAGTCTCCCGTGCCAGGCCAGGGCTCAGAATGCTGTGTGTGCCTGAGTGATCCCAGAACAGCCCAGGCAGTGCAGGGAGAGGTTTTCATGCCATGGCTTTGCCAGCATTCCCTCAAAGGCCAGAGAGCTCCAGAGCAGAACAGCTTTAGTGAACAAGCACTCAGCCCCTGCAGGTGCCTGGCCTCCAGGATGGCTCCATTTGCCATGGATCCATCATCAGGAAGCAGGAGCTGAGTTAGAAATGGGCTCCCTGAGCCTGGACCACCTCCCAGTGCCCAGACAGCAGCAGAGCAGAGGGGGCTGAGCCCCACTGAGCCCGGGCTGTTGGTAGAGGGAGCAGCCTTGGCCAGCAGCTGCTTCTCTCCCTGTGTGGCAGTTGTCACCTTGCAGCTCTCAGTCTGTGGCAATAGAACACAGTGCTGAGTGTCACAAGGGGAGCACTTGGGCAACAAAGTCCTGTGCTCCTGGGCCAGGGAGTTTGGGAATTGCCAAACTCTGTAGGAGCTTTGTGCCTTCACTGAATGATTTCAAAGCTCCTCTAGGTGCATGGGAAGGAAACCACAGAATCACAGTATGGTACGGATGGAATGGACCTTAAAGATCATCTAATCCCAAGGCCCCTGCCATGGGCAGGGACACCTCCCCCTAGGAGGGGAGCTCCAAGCCCCATCCAGCCTGGCTTGGAACACTTTCAGGGCTGGAGCCTCCACAACATCCCTGGGGAACCTGCTCCAGTGCCCCACCACCCTCACAGGAAAAATTTCTTCCCTAATACCTCACCTAAATCTCCTTTCTCTCCATTTCTACCCATTACTCCTTGACCTGTCACTACAGGCACCAGAGATGTTTTAAACTCAGCAAACTGGTGGCTCAAATTGGAAAGCAGCCCAGGGAATGGGTTAGAAATTGCAAGTCAGCCTCAGGGGATATGTCCTGAGGGAAGAGAAGGGTCCATATCTTCTCCTGCAGCATCAGGAGCTGGTTGCATCCAGCTCAGAGTCAGGGACTAGCACTGAGGCAGCCTGGAAAATCCAGTGTAGCAGAGGGAATGATTGTACTGCAATGGACATCTCTCCCCAGGCCGTGAGAGCAGGCTGCCCCTGCAGCTCAGAGGGGAAGGCCAAGGAGCCTTGGTTGAACTCAGCTCTCCTACTCTGAACCTTGGGAATGTTTTCATCAACACCTCCCATGTCTGTGAGGTGAGCAGCAGGGCTTGGGATGGATCCTGATGGCTCCTGAGGCAGCAGCAAGCCTGGTGCAGCTGTGGACTTGCTGCCAACCTAGGCAGCTGTGAGCAGGGAATATTTGATGGACTGCTCAAATCTGGGGGGTCACAAAGGTGTGTCAGTTGTTCCTGAAGCCCCAGTCCCTTCTTTTGGGCAGCCTTCCTTAGGGATCAGCTGGGAGGCTTCCTGCAAAACAACCCCTTGGCACATGAAACCAACACTGTCTCCCAAAGCTGCATGTTCAGAGGCTTGTGTGGCAGTGCCAGACACAAGGCACCTTTGGACTGGGCTCTGCAGAAGCAGCTGCAACAAACTGGCTGCCTTTGAGCTTCAGCCCACTGCCAACAGCTCCCAGCCAAGTGTCTTCTGCTTATTGCTGCAATCACAGGAAATCCTTGGGAGTTCTCTCCCTTGCTGACCAGTCCCTCTGCACACTTCAGCCTCGGTGCATCTCTGGCTCTAGAAAGAGAAAAGTGTTCCTGGGAATAAAGCAAAGGGGTTTTCTACCTATTTGCCTCTCCCCCAGTAGAGTCAAGCTTGCAAAACTTCATGAGGCACTGCATCACGGCAGACACTTTCAAAAGCTTGGCTGTGGATGGGAAAGACATGCTGAGTGTTCTCACCAAAAGATGGTGTTGTTTTGATGCTGATGCCTCATTCTCAAGGTATTGTTTTCATGGTCTGGGAAAAGGTGAATGAGCAGATGGTGCTGTTGGAGCTGTGCTCACTGGGGCAGCAGCAGCTCTGGGGTGATTCCCTAGGCAGCTGCAATCAGCCCACGTTGCTCTCAGCACCAGCTCTCAATGCGCTTGGTGCTGCTGAGCAGAGGGGCACTGCTCTGTGTCCATGGGATAAGCCCAAGGTGACTGCAGTTCTGTGGAGTTGCCACTGCTCTGCATGAAAACCCAAAGGCAGAACTTGTCCTGTTTTATCTTTGGACTTGTGCCATTCAGCAGCACAAAGCACCTTCTGCCTTTTCTGGGTGTTCATTGCATCATTAGACAATAACTCACAAGAAGGGAAGATTCCACACGTATTTCCATTTTGCTTTCTTGCTGCTGCAGGTGAAACTGATGAACCAAGGAGCTATTGATGCTCCCTTCACCTGTCTCCCTTCAGCCACCAACCTGGGCTTGCTCTTCAAGTTTGCCCCCGAGGAGGGCATCATTGCAGCAGGTGGGAGCCAGGCTGTGCAGATCTCCTTCAGAGCCACCGTGCTGGGGAGCTTTGAGGAGGAGTTGCAGTTCAGTGTGGCTGGATCTCCTAGGCCTGCCATCCTGACCATCAAGTAAGGACCCTGGGAGCTGGGTGGGCACATCTGTAGCTGTCTCTGGGACATCCCCCACCTGCCTCCTTTTGGGGTGGAGCAGAGGAAAAAAATGTTTCCTGAGGTCTGAATCTCTGCTCTGCCGCTGGCATTGCTTTAGTGTCAGGCTGCCTCCTGCCCTGTGTGGTAGCTGGGAGCTGGAATGACTCCTCCCTGCAGGGATCTCCGTGTGCCTTGGGCCATGGCAGGCAGTGGGATGGATCAGCTTTGGGCAGCAGCTGCTCTGGGATGTCCCACCTGAACACCCAGCAAGGCCCCCAGGGCTTTGCAGATGGGCCAGCCTGGCTGATTCTGCAGCAGCAGCAGTGTTTGTAAAACCTTGTGTGAATACTCCATGCCAGATGGGCAGCAGCAGCCTCAGCTCACCTCTCATGGCCATGCTGTGGGGCACAAGCTGTGCCCCCAGCTCCTGTGCACAGAGGGCTCTGGTGCCTCCTTTGCACAGCCAGCAAAGCGCTGATGTGGGAGTCAGGAACTGTGCCAAGGACTTGGGCACCATCCCATGGGCTGATGCCAGGGCAAGAGACAATCCTGGCCCAGGCACAGGGAGAAGGGCGGATCATAGGGGAGGCAGAGCTCAGTGCTCAGCACCACAGCAGCGTGAGGCCTTGTCCCTGCCAGCCTGAGCCATGTGCTGCAGGATAATGGAGTGGAAGCAGGAGAGCTGATGCTGGCTGCTCTGCAGCTTTGGAGCTGGGCTGCTGCTCTTGGGCGGCACTGGCTCAAGGCAGTGAAGAAATGAAAGCAATCTGCACTGGATGATACCAATGAGATAAGGGAGATGGGTAAAGAAGAACAAGGAAGTTATTCCTTAGCAAGAGAAAAGTGGTGAGCAGGTGTGCCCATAGTGGAGAAACAATGATGCTGCCTTTGTTTTTGAAGGAAAAGTGCTGCTTTTTTCATTTGGAAATCAAGAGGGAACCTTTCACCATCAAATAATTGATTCTCCTCTGTCCCTCCCCCAAAATGGCCATGGGGTGTTTGTGCATAAGCAGCTTTCTCCTTGAGCAGGGGCAGGTGTCTCTTGTTGAGATGTGCAGAGCAGAGCCAGGGGCAGTCCTGTGAGTACAATAGAGGACACAGCTCACTGGTTCTTGATTTTGAACCAAAAGGCAGAGTGGGCACTGATTGGCATCAACCATGAAATCAACTGGTGAATGTTGTGCAGCTTCAAGTGCTGATTTCAGTGGATGTTGGTGGCTTTTGGAGTGTGTCTGCTGAGTTCAAGGGCAGGTGAGGGGCTGTGCTAAATTCAGGACAGCCAAGTTTGGTTGTTGAAGCTCTTGCTCTTGGCTGTGCCAGCTGGTGCACTGCTGACAAGCTGGTCCTTTTCCCTAGGATTCATCTGTGCCCTGGGTAGAACTGTTGCTGCTCTTTTCAGAGGATCTTTGGGAATGCCCTGGATTCGTGTCTCAGAACAGTGTCTGTAATGATTGTGTGGGTCAAACTCTCTTGAGAAAGCTCCTCCATGGGAGCAGCAGTTGCAGCTCAGAAGGAGCAAAGCAGGGAAGCTGTGGCTGGAAGGGCTGCTTACAGAAGTTAGTGGGGACACCTGGATGTCCATGCCATTGCAGATGGGGAAACTGAGGCACGGAGCCATGTCTGGGTGTGTGTTCAGGGTCCTTCATGGGACCCCCAGCAACCCGGGGGCTTCTCCTGCCTGCCCTGTGCCCAGAGCCCATCAGGGGCTGTTGGCTGCTGCCCCTTGGCTGGAGCTGCCTCCTGTGCCCAGGGCCCTGTGCTGAGCACACGGGGCTGTGTTGGTTGGAAACCCAGGGTGCCCTGAGCCCGGGTTTTGTGCCCCCGAGCCACGACAGCCGGACCTGTGCAATGCCTTTAACCGAGCCATTGCCTGCTCTGTCCTCGGCCTGCAGGGGCAGCGTCAACTGCACCCAGTTTACACTTCGACCTCGCTGAGCTCGACTTCGGGGACATCTCCTTTGGTGAGTGTTCCCTGGGCTGGGACACAGCCTCAGGGATCTGTGCCTTCCAACAGAAAAGCATCCCTCACTCCTGCTCTGCCCCAGCAGCCTCTTCAGGCTGTGAACTGCAGGGCTGCTGCTGCTGCTGCTCAGGGGGCATTTTGCCATTGTGAGATCCAATGGAAGCAAGGAATAGAAAGGCAGAATTTTCTGGTGTCTCTGTGCTGCTTTAAAAGACAGATGTCTGCCAAGGAAGGTGGGAATCTTGCTGCAATGGAAAGGTGAGCCCCTCCCTCCAAATGATTATCCCTTTGAAATGACAGGGCTCCCAGGCAAAACTGTGGGAAAGGGAATAACAGTTCTTTGCTAGACTATCTCAGGAGAGCACAGACAAGAAGGCAAGAACAGACATTTCCCAGATGCCAAGTCCTGTTTTTCCCCTGTGGTGGAGGTGTGGTGAGAGCAGGAGGAGCTGTGGGCTCTGGCAGGGCAGGGATCCCCCCCAGCCGGTGCGGGAAGGGAAGGGAAGGAGGAAATGCTCCTTTTGCAGAGCCCTAGAGGGCAGGGGATGCGGGCAGTGCCCAGCAGCAGCAGCAGCAGCAGCAGCAGCGGGGCAGGCAGGCAGGGTCGGTGCCAGTGCTGAGCTGCAGCCAGGGCAGCCCCGGGCCAAGCACAAACCTCCCGCAGCAGCAGCGGCCGAGCTGCGACCCCCGAGCGGGAGGAAGGGAAGCTCCGCTCCCTGCCCAGCCTCAGCTCCCACTGCACAGCCGCCCACGGCATCACGCCACAACTCCCAAAAACCCCCAAGGGAAAGGCCCAGCCCAGGGCCAAAACCGCCCAAAACCCCCCAGAACCCCTGTCCCCCTTCCCAGACCCAGGGCACCGTTCACTGCCAAGCCTAAAGCCAGAAAAATGAAGTTCATGAACTTCTGAAGGAAACTCATTGCCTTTCTTGAGCTGCTTCTTCCCCAGCCTGCATCACCACGGAGGTGCTTGTCAAGTTGACTTTGGAAGGAATGAAACAAGAAAGGCAACAGACGGAAATATGGGTCTGAAGCAGGAGACTGATCCTGCTGAATCCAATTTCATGCCTAAGGGCTCTTCGGCTGAAGGCAGCTGTTGTATCTTTGCTTCTTTGTAACTGTTGACTGTTGTCTGCATGTGCTGGCCTCAGTCTCATTGGAGGTTTTGACATCTGGGTTTGTCCTTTTTGTGCCTCTCTTGCCTCCCTGCTGGAGTCCCTGCTGGAGCTGGCAGTGGTCACTTGGATGGGCACAGAGAAGCTCTGGGCTGCAGCTGCAGTTGTTTTTCCTCCCCATCTGTGTCCCAGTGACTCTTGGTGAGCAGGCCTGGGGAGAAGTCTCCTCCCCACAGAGCTGGCCAGCCCAGCCAGATGTGCAGTGCAGAGCAGGCTGTGGCTGCTCTGCGCGCTCTGCAGGACATCCCCACCATGAGTGGCTGTATCTCTGGCTTTGCAGGATGGAAAGCAAATCTCAGAGCCAAAGCGGGGTAAACCCTTGCAGGGAGCACTCTCAGTGCGCAGCACGGCTGTGATGTCCCTGTTTGTGGGCTGAGGTGGGACCTGGTTCCTGATTGCTAATCTCAAAGCAAGGCTCGGCTGTGCCCCCAGCTGAGTGGGCTCTGAGCTGTCGCGTGCTCAGTCTGTTTGGCCCAAAGCAAGAGATGCCTTAAGGATCCTGCAGAGAGAAGCTGCATTAGGGTGCTTTGCATCACGTTCTAGTTGCTGATCCCATCCTCACTTTCTTTTGCTGTAGCTTCTTCTCACTGACAACTCACTCTTTATATGTCTTGAAAAAGGTGGGAGTGTTGGCAGGCTGAGCAGGGAATTGGACAGCTTGAATTCTCAGAGTAAATGCTGGGTCTGGGTGCACACTCATCACTGAGAAAGAACTGGTGCTGGTTTGGGGCAGGTGAGGGAGCTTATCCCCATCCCAAAGAGAGAAGCTTGCAGTGTTCAGCAGGGCTAGGAGTGGGCATTTTCAAGGCTGCAGTCTGGAATCTGTGTCAAAGGGAACTAAGTGACGACTAATTCCTCACGCAGCTTCTGGGTAAGCTGTAGTTCAGATCATAAAAAGCTCAACTCCAATCCCACTTTGATCGTGCCAGGATCTTGCCCCCAGGATCATGCCCTGCTGGGTGCCTGAATGGCTATTTGTGTCCTTGCCCAGGCTTTCCCTACACGCAGCGCTGCCGCCTCACCAGCAGCTCCGCGGTGCCCCTGACGTTCCAGCTCCGCATGTCGGACGATGGCACGCAGCCGGCTGTGGACAGCGTGGATCAGATCCGCAGGGACAGCGACCCGGCCTGGAGCAAGGGAATCCATTTGCATGTGGAGCCCAGGGAGTTCACCATCAATCCCAGCGGAGGCACCATCCTCCCCCAGGGACACCAGGACATCGAGGTACGGCAAGAGCCCGGCCACAGCCGCTGCAGCACCAGGGCTGGAGCTGCACTGCAGGGTGGGAGGGCTTTAGCTCTGGTGCCAGCTTGGAGCATGCTGGCACTGAGAGATCTGCACTGCTGGGAGGCCTCTGCTGGCTGGCTTAGTCGGGATGTTCCTCAAGGAGCACTGCTTGCTTTCCAAAATCATATGCTGAGCTCACAGACCTTATGGTCAAGGCCTGAAACCATTCTTGTGTTTTTGAGAGCGATTTGATTGCAACGGGGCAGAGCAAGGATGAGGGCAGAAGGTGGCTTTTAGAGAGATGTCATTGTATCAAGCAGTGAGCTTTTCTTCTTGGTGTCATTTCCCCCCTCCTGGGGAGCAGAATGATTTGTGTTCACTGCAGGAAGCTCCAGTGGAGACAAAAAAATCTGCAGCCATGTGTAGCAGTTCAAATTTATTGTATTGATTCCTTGTTAAGTGGTTTGTTCTGTTGTACCCTGTGTTGTCCCCGAGTTAGTTTATCCCTGGGTTTTACCCTCCCTCAAAGCTGTCCCTCATGCCATTCCCTGCCCCTTGTTCCAGCTCTTTCCCTGCCTGTCAAACCCAGCCCCTTTTGTTCCCCAACTTTCTTTGCCAATTTAACCTGGAGCCAATCCCTGTCTGCAATGCCCCTTTGGAATTCCCCTGTTCCTGGAGGCCCCATTGGCCCAAGTGAGCCATCCTCCCCACCCTCCTACGCAAAGTGGCCCCAGACACTTGATGTAATCCCTTCAGTGCTCCCCTGAGGATTCCCTTTTGGTTTGCTGTTTGTATCCACCCCCTGATTTGTGTCTGTACAAAAGCCCTTGCACAGGAGTGTCCAGGGCTCTTTTGGCTCCGATCCTTTTGCTTGGAATAAACCCTTTCTTGTGTAATTTCAAGACACAGATCCTCCTCCTTTCTCCTCTGCCTGGTGCCATTGGTGGCTTGTCTCTTGCAGTGTAGAGCAAGAGGCTCTGGGGGTTCTGCCTGTGGTCAATGCCCAGCCTGTGGCAGTTCTGAGGTTTCTGCCTGTGGTCAATGCCCAGCCTGGGGCAGTTCTGAGGGTTCTGCCTGTGGTCAATGCCCAGCCTGGGGCAGTTCTGAGGGTTCTGCCTGTGGTCATTGCCCAGCCTGGGGCAGTTCTGAGGGTTCTGCCTGTGGTCATTGCCCACCCTGGGGCAGTTCCCCACTCCTGGCGTGGGGCCGGAGTTCTCAGAGCCAGCCCGGGCTCGGGGTCCCAGGGCAGCCATGAACTGCCCAGCACCTGCTGGGCCACACTTTGCCCTCAGCCTCCTGCTGTAAAGCTGAACTCATTGTGGTCAAGTCAGATTTCCTCGGCATGGATGTCTTTGTAGTCAGCTGAGAAATTGGCCCCTTAATTTGAATGCAGTGGTGCATGCAGCTGTAGTCTAATGTTTTAATGTAGCTGACCTGTGCCCTGATAGCAAGGTGTGTTTAACAAATGCGGTATTGCCAGAAGGCTTTTGTTACTCTGAGACTGTGCTCTACACATGGAGCAGCAGAAGAATGAAGGGCAAATCCTCCCTCAGGAACTGGAGGATATCACCCGTGGGTAATGAGGTTTTTGAAGGAAGAATTGACAGTTCTTCTCTTCCACCAGGTGACCCTGTGCTCCAACACGGTGATGGAGTTCTACCGGAGATTGCTGGTGGACCTGGAGGGTATTGGCAAGGGAGTGGCAGCCCTGATCATCACAGCCAGGTACCAGCCCTTGCCTGGCCTCCCCCAGGCACTGCCTTGCCCAGGCTGTGCTGGCTGCAGCTGCCAAGGAGAAGTGCTGCTGAATGCCCTCATGTTGTGCCAGCTGGACACGAGAACAGCAGTGCTTGGGCAGCAGCCTGTAGTGAAAAGCACGTTTGCTCCCAGCCCAGCACGGTCCTGGGCCCTCTTCTAAAGGCACCAGGAATGATATCATTGATTGGCCTTGTTTTTGGTGCTTGAGGTGTGTAGAAGTCCATCCGAAAATCCTTCATTTTTTGCCTCACAATTGTCATGAGAAAAGACTACCGAAGAGTTAAAAGTGCTGAGCCGGTTGGGAAAGAAAGTCTCCTGCTTATCTAGTGTGTTCACAAGTGATGTTTGCAGAACACGCCATGCTGTACTCGAAGGGGGCATGCTGCCCTTTTCTGGACAATTGAACTGGACTTTCTTCCAAACTCCTGACCTGGCTGGACTGAGCTCTGGGGTGGCTCCCCCCCGCTCCATGAGAAGACCCCTCTTGCCTGTCTTCAACCACCGTGACAGACCAACAGAGATGCGAATCCCCTCATCAAGGAACCAAGAACCCCTCTGGCACCCTATTGACACCCCCATGGCACCACCATGGCACCCCCCCGGCAACCTCCTTCCAGAGACTGGGACTGTACTCCCTCCCAACTCAGGGAGGGGGAAAACTTAACGTACATGTGAGCATTCGGCCATGAAAACAATGGACTTCTCCCCTCCATGGAAACCTAATTTCAGTTACCTTCCCCCAACCAAGAACAGTATATATATTGGGGTTCGGCCCGACTGTCCTTTGAGATCTCCCCAAGACGTGTACCAGCGAGTTTCGGCGGCGGGACCCCGAAGACATCACGTCTTGGTAGCTATACCCCATTCCCTGACCTTCTTTCCTCCCTTTTTTTTTCCTTGTCTTACCCTTCTCTTCCCCGGATCCCTTAACCAAACGCATATTTAGCTGTGGTTATAATCAATAAATTGCACCTTGTTGATTTGTTACTGCAAAACACCTGTGCCTCTTGTTGGTTATTTTTGCACCCAAAAATCATTCGTCACCCGTTTATTTCGGGCGGACCTTCACATAATTGGCGTCACGGACAAGGATTCCAGCAGCCAGTGAGATTTTGCAGGTTTTGTGTAGTTTGTAACCTCTTAAAGACTACACACGCCGAAGCCAAATCTCATGCTCGATTGAGCACACAGGCTCCGGAATTGACACAAAAGATTTTTTCGGTGCAAAAGCAGGGGAAATTGTTACTGTCATTACTGATACTGATTTTACCGGCACGAACACTGGCACTGATACTTCTCCTGATCCTGATATTGATGCTGTTACTGATATCGATACCGATATTGATACTGTTGTTGTTGTTGTTGTATTTGAATTGAATCTGAACCTGTTACTGTTGTTTTTGAGGTGAATTTGAACCTGTTACTGTTTTTTACTGCTGTATTTTGTGTACCTGGACAGTCTAAAAGGGAAGGGGCAGACTTGAAGTAATTAAGCAGTGCCTTTTAGACAGATATTGTCCCTTCACCTACACAGGGAGCGAGGGGCGGCCCAGCGAAGGCTGAGTGGCTTTTTCCCTGTTCTAGGTTCTGGTCCCCTCACAAAGAAAACATTTCTGTGTGTGTGTGTTCATGTGAGTGCGTATCTGTACTGTCTGGGAAGGAAGAGACAAATTTGAAGCAACCTCACAGGGCCTCCCAGACTGATTCTGTCTCTTCAACTACCCAGGGAAGCAAGGGGACAGTGGAAAGGCTGTGTGATTTGTGTAACTTAAGTTAACTCCCTGGTGTAGCTTTGGTCCCCTCACAAAATGACTAAAAACTTCAGTGCAAAAGGTAAAGCTGAATTTTATGCTCTGCTTGCTAAACACAATGCCACACCTTTTCCGGGGGGAGAAGAATGGGCAAACTGCAATTGGTTTAACTTAGAAAATGTTATTGATAGAATATCTTCTTTGCAACATGAAACAAAATTTAAACTGGGCAAAAATAAAGCCATCCTCTGCTCAGTCTTGGGTGCCTGTCTCACAGCAGCCATAGAAACTCACTTTAAGCGAAAAAGTGAGAAAAATGCTATCATAGACTCCCTCCAAAACCTAGTTTAAGTTTTGCAAAAACAATTGGATGAAGAAAGAAATGTAAATAACTTGTTACGGACTGCCCTGAGAGAGGAACATGTTAAAAATTCACAGAACTCTGATTCCTCAAAAGAAACAGAGGAGAAAAAACTCCTCACACTAGTCAAAATTGTTCTCAAACAGAATTAACCCTGATGAAAAATTGCGGGAAACACTGCTGTAACAACATAAAACCTCTAATTAAAACAGAATACAACTATATCAATAATGAAGATTTTAGCCCGCACAAAACCACTAAAGAAATCCCGTACACTGCTACTGAATTAACAAAACTTGCAAAGCAGTACGGGCTTCTCCCCCAAAAATCTGAAACAGAACACATTTGTCAAGTGTCTCTCACTGGGGGACATCAGATTCTCTTGTCAGAACAAGGAGCCAGCGGGTGCTGGAGACATGGGGTGTTCCCAACAACAGCAGACAGACGCATCCCATGGTCCCACAGCACACAGCTCATTGGGCAGGGGAACTTAACCCCTTGGAAAGGAGAGACCTTTTGGTTGGTACCCTTGACCAACTCCTGGAAAACATTCACAAATCCGGCTGCCTGCAATTGATTCATGAAAAGAAATTAATTCCTGATTTTGAATCTCCAATCCAATCACCTGTAAAGCCTGAAATTATGACCTCTTTAACTCAAAGGCTTCCAGGAACACTTAAACCTACAGCAATTCTCCTTCAGAAAACCATAGTAGCTCTGTCTCCTATAGAAAGACCAGATAAACTTCTTAGTAACCAGAATGACCCTTTTGTTCCCCTTTATGACTTGCTGAGAAAAAGAATAAAATGGGATTGGACTTCTTCTCAGAAGGAAACATTGCAATTGCTGATTCTTGAAGTGACAGCTCACCAAGCACTGGACCCTATCTATCCTACAGACCCCTTTCAGGTGGAGTGGGGATTTGCCTCCTCACAACTTTCAGTAAACATTTGGCAGCAGGGTCCCGAGGGTCTGACAAAGCCTGTTGGGTTTTATTCCTGTGGTTTCAAAGATGCTGAGAAAAGGTACACTACCTGGGAAGGGGTGTTTGTGGTTGGCTTGGCTCCCAGGAAGGTGGAGGAGAACTGGGCAATCCAAGAAACTGGGAGCTTGGGTAGCAGCCAAAATAAACCTGCCTCTGTGACTAAAGCAACCCCTCCTCTCTCCCCCACTTCTGCTAACAGAGAGGAACAGGACAATGCCCAGGTTGGGGAACTGTTAACTGTTTGGAGTATTTTCCAAAGTGAGGGACAGAATTACTTTCTTGTCTGTATTAACACCAAGTCCTATGCTATGTTTATATTTGGGTTGCTCCAGGCTGATGCTTTTAAAAGAGCTACAGGAGATAATACTGTAAAAGCAATGCAGGGATGGTTTGGGATTTTCCTAAACCCACAGGAAATTCAATCTGGTAATGTTTCTCACTTTACTGTCAAAAGTGTGCAGGATAGGGCAGAAGGTGAAAAGATTAAATGGACTTCTCACACCTCTTACTATAGATGGGGGGTAAATGAGTGTTCCAAAATCACTGCTTTTTGCCAGACAGCTCCAAGCACAATTCCTTCACTACAGGGAGCAGATGATTTTAAGAACCCAGGGCATTACCCTGGACAACCTGTTTTTGGTGGACCCTCTGCTGCTGTAGGGGAAGTACCACTGCTGTTCAAAACCTCTCTGGCAATTCCATTGTTCTAACCTTTTCTGCCTCTTCGTGGCAGAGTCTGTTGTGTTTACTTTTTCAGAAAAACTCCGAGGGACATGAAGACCTGACAAACCATGATAACACTAGTGATGAACAACAGAAATAATGTTTTTCCTTCCCCTTATGGTAACACCAGGTGATGATATTATACATTACATGTAAATTAATTGAACTTGAATAAATTGGCTGTCACAATTAGAGATTTGACCAAATTACAGCAACTACTGCAGTCATTCTTATTGGCTTTTGCGAACACACCAGAGACTGCTATCAAGCATATTACCAAATTGGGAAAGAGTGAATGTGGATGATCACAAATTGGTAATTGATGCACTTAGTGCTACACAGAACAATGTTTCCTTAGCCCTCAGCTGTATCCAGGCACAATTGTAGATGCAATCTGTCTCTGCTGCAATTATAAGAGAGGGGGAGGAAGGCACATTCCCCACAGAAATTCGGAAAATAATCTGGGACAGTGCCACTGAATTTGAAAGAGAATTCCAATCCTGGTGGAACCTGGTGAACTTTACCTATGATCCCATTTCAAACACAGCCACTGCTTTTGTCCTAACCATACGCAATGCCTCTGTACATTTGGTCTTCCCTGTTATTGCATTAGGATTAAACCATGACGGAGCTGTTCTCTATCCTACTGAACATAGGGGATGGGCCCGTCAGGTCGATGACAAATGGCAAACTGTTAACCTGGAAACTTGTGTTGTCCAAGAACAACAAGAGTTCATCTGTGAAAGCAATGCAATCATAGATCAAATATTTGTTTAGACATAGAGCAAAATATCTGTCATTTCAAGATTGGTCCACATGAGGATACCCAGACAGCTCTTATATACATCGGCAATGGCTGTGCATGCTTTAGAACCACATGTGATTCTGTCTTTGTAGAAGATGTTGTAGTAGATGCAAAGAATCATTCAAATTTTTGTGCTTGTAACTTTACTAAGATAGTAGGATGCGATTTCTCTTATGAAGCTCCAGTTACTTCTCACCACCTACTGCAATCCAACTACACGCTGATCCAGAAGCTGATGCCCACTCCTATTAGAATGAACCTCAACCTCGTGAGACAACTATTGCTCCATCAAGACCTGATTGACATCCTCGAGAAAATCAAGGAGGGAGGACAGAAGACCCTGGTGACTGTTCATCACAACGTGAGACAAATACACCGGGTTATGGAGAGGGTAAAGCAAGAGGCTGAGCATAGGTGGTGGGATACTCTCTTTGGGTGGTCACCTACTGCCACAGGTGTTCTGAACAGTGTGTGCCATCCAATTGTTGTTCTTTTGATCCTAGTTACGCTTGGCTTTATCTTGTCAGCAGCCCTATTCATTTTGAATTGGAGAATGATGAAAAAGCTTAAGAGACTGTCAGCTGTAGTCAATGCACACCGCTTAGCTGATGTACTCAATACAATAGATGTCCCCAAAACACTTGATACGAAACAGTTATGAATCAAGCATATGTGCTTTAGAACAACTTCTTAAATATCAAGTATGATTTGCAGAAAGTTACTTTAATTTTTGGAAAATAATTTTAAAAGACGATGATATTATTATGATTTGTTTGTTGTTTTGATTATTTGTGATTTGTTTTAATCATTTTGAAATTGTTAAACAAATGATATTGCTTTCAGTGATGAATATTTTTTGAAATTGTTAAAATTAATCATAATTTTTTGAAATCGTTATAAAAAATAACCACGTGTGAAGTTGTTATGATGATCAATAATAATTATGTTTATGTTTGTTGGTTCCCCTTTTCCCTTTTTCTTTTCCTTCTCTTCCCCTTTTATCCCCTCTCTCCCGTCATCCCTACTTTTCCGGGGTCATGCTACCAACGTGCAACAAGTTTCGAAGACACTCTAGAGCTCTGCTGATGAAGATTCCTCAAGACAATCGTGAGTCACGGGGTCGTGTAGAAGTCCATCCGAAAATTCTTCATTTTTTGCCTCACAATTGTCATGAGAAAAGACTACCAAAGAGTTAAAAGTGCTGAGCCGGTTGGGAAAGAAAGTCTCCTGCTTATCTAGTGTGTTCACAAGTGATGTTTGCAGAACACGCCATGCTGTACTCGAAGGGGGCATGCTGCCCTTTTCTGGACAATTGAACTGGACTTTCTTCCAAACTCCTGACCTGGCTGGACTGAGCTCTGGGGTGGCTCCCCCCCGCTCCATGAGAAGACCCCTCTTGCCTGTCTTCAACCACCGTGACAGACCAACAGAGGTGCGAATCCCCTCATCAAGGAACCAAGAACCCCTCTGGCACCCTATTGACACCCCCATGGCACCCCCATGGCACCCCTCTGGCAATCTCCTTCCAGAGACTGGGACTGTACTCCCTCCCAACTCAGGGAGGGGGAAAACTTAACGTACCTGTGAGCATTCGGCCATGAAAACAATGGACTTCTCCCCTCCATGGAAACCTAATTTCAGTTACCTTCCCCGAACCAAGAACAGTATATATATTGGGGTTCGGCCCGACTGTCCTTTGAGAACTCCCCAAGACGTGTACCAGTGAGTTTCGGCGGCGGGATCCCGAAGACATCACGTCTTGGTAGCTATACCCCATTCCCTGACCTTCTTTCCTCCCTTTTTTTTTCCTTGTCCTACCCTTCTCTTCCCCGGATCCCTTAACCAAATGCATATTTAACTGTGGTTATAATCAATAAATTGCACCTTGTTGATTTGTTACTGCAAAACCCCTGTGCCTCTTGTTGGTTATTTTTGCACCCAAAAATCATTCGTCACCCGTTTATTTCGGGCGGACCTTCACACCCCTGCATTCCTGAACCCACTGACACCATTAGGATGAGAGACAGAAACTGCTGTAAAGCACAGACAAGCCACCTGCTGTCTGCCATCTCCCCTCCTTCTCTACCCCCTGCCCTGGTCTGTACGGATCACACAGGCCTGGATTCTAGCCTAACCCCTTCTCCAGTACCTCTCCTCCCTGGATCCCCATCAGGTAGCTCACAAAATGGAGTCCCTCCTCTGGAGGGGGTTGTCAATGTCAAACTCCCTCCCACCCCCAGCTCTCTCATCAAATCCTCCCCCTGTGTTGGGTCCCAGCTCTGTGTCAGGTACCACCCCTGCATTGGGTTCCAGCGCTTCCTTGCCTACTCCCGCTGCCCTACCTCCTCCAACTCAGCCCCTTCCGGATCCCACACTGTCGGAGCCGGAGGTGTGAGGGGCGGTACCCGGAAGGCCGCCATCTTGGCTACCAGAGGCCCACACCACCGGGCCTGGCCAGTCACCCCAAGGCCCCGCTCCTCTGCCAGAGACCAAGTTCCCTCTTCTGGAGAGGAGAGGGAAGGGTCATCCCACCTTCAGCATGAGCCTGAGGATTCTTGGCAGAGGATGTGGAAGCTGGCGACAGAAGAGGGGAACTGGGAATTGGTAGCTAAAATACAAGAAGCACCGGTGCAGAAGCAGAGGGGGACTAAGCCCCATTTGGAAGTTCTCATACATGGGAGATGAAAGACCTTTAGAAAGCAGCGAAAGACCATGGGAGGGGCTTGCCCTATATTAATCATTTGTTAAATACCATCTATACAATACATGTGTTGGTGCCCCACAATTTGTGCCACTTTATGCGCATCCTACTTTCTCCCACTGAAATTATTCTGTGGGAAGGAATGGGGAAAAAACTACTACAACAACTATTAAAAGACTATGCTAGAGAAGAGAGGCGGGCACACCTAACACTAGACCATCTAGCCAGGGAGGAAGATTTCACTAAACCTCATTCAATAGACCTTCCTGGAGCTCTGTTAGAAGAGACCTGCAGGGACCTGGGAAATCCCTTCTAAAATTTATTGATCACCTTACACAAGCAATAGAGAAGAAAGTTGAACATCCAAAAGCCAGGAAGGTACTGCTTACTAAACTTGCTGAAACAAATGCTAAAAACACCTTTAAAGACATTTTACCTTCTCTACCCCTCAACAGAAAGCCTACCATTGCACAAATGGTCGTGGCATGCACCATTAGGCCATCCTTATACTGTAATGCTACTCGAGATAATGCTTCCTGTCACGGTGTAGTAGAGGTGCTAGTAGCCTCCCTGGTTATTCCCTGACATACACATGAAAAAGGACCTGGTTTTAAGTGTAGGGAGATGTGGCAGTTTCAACAGAATTATAAAAATACAGGCTATTACCAGGCACCTTCTAGGTGTCACAGCCACTGTCCTCACGGCCCCCCTCGTCCACATGCTTTCCAACACCAGCAAAACCGGTGGCCTGCGGGAAACCCCACACAGACACAGAAAGGCCCCAGGCAAAGACACCAAATGCGAGGCTGTTCTGCCCTTCTCTCCCCAACATCGTGGAGAACCAGCACAGCGGCCTTCTCAGATCCAGCGGGACAGCTCGATTGCTGCACAAAACTCGACAGAAGACAGCTCTGCCCTGGAACCTAAAGGCAGCTGGTAAGCGCCTTTTCAATTCCAATCCACGCTATTTATGTTCACCATATTCCCACAGACAAATACAGGCCTGAAGGACGGCCCAAAGACATTTTGATTTAAACCATAACCGGGAAAGGGATGCAGACACTCACTCTACCACCTGAGGTACTCGCCTTGACCTCTTTGGAGGAGATAACTGTCCAGGCTCTATGCTTAGTCCCTTTTCATTGCAAAAGGAACAGTTATAGCCAGAGCCTACCTCCTACTTGACACGATCACCACACCAGCTGATCCCATGTTGATGTGGGCACAGACAACAGGCAGAAATAGACCCATTCCAAAGTGTGCTTTGTCATGTAAAGGGAGAAAGAGATGTCTTTCAGGACTATTAGATACAAGAGCTGATGACACCATAATTTCCTGCTCTGTTTGGCTAAAAAACGGCCTCTGGTTCCAGCTGCTGGGGTAATTATTAGCTACCAGGGGAGCCACTACCAGCTTCTGGAGTCACAGTATCAGCTGCATGGAAGGTCCTGAGGGCACAGTTGCTACAGTAAGATCATTCGTCGCCCGGGCACCAATAACAATTTGAGGAAAAGACCTGTTGTCCCAAAGCGGGACAAGGCTAGAGATCCTATCAACACCTCAGGATTTCTAGACGGGGCCACAGAGCAGCGCGCCACACTTCAGTCAACCTGGAAGACCAACGACCCCATATGGGTGGATCAGTGGCCCCTCCCAGGCAGAAAGTTAAAGGCCCTGCAGTCCCACGTGCAGGAGCAGCTGCCTGTGGGCCACATTGTACCATCTACTAGCCCCTGCAATGTGCCTGTCATTACCATATGAAAGCCTGGCAAAGACAAGAGGTGGCTGCTGCAGGACCTCAGGAAAATCAACGAGGTCACTGAGGACATGGGTGCCCTCCAGTCCAGCCTGCCCTCAGCCTCCATGTTACCTCGAGATTGCCGATGGTGCACCATGCCGTAGTTGTGGGTAGCATCTTTTGGAGTCCTCCTATTTTTCGGATACCTTGTTCAACATTTAGGCTGTGATTGATGGAGCCTGAGCATAGGAAGAGCATTGCTTTGAAGATCACACGGATTGAGATGTAGAGGAAGGCTAGTTCAGGGCGGTTTAGTCCAATTGTAATTTTATTTCACAGTTATTGGCAGAGGGTTGTTATAGATCTTAATGACTACTTTTTTGATGCCCCCATGCTTCCAAATGACATCCCCTGGTTTGCCTTGACCGTCCCTGAACCACCAAACACCTTTACAGAGGTACCAGTGGACTGCATTTCCTCAAACAGAGAAGAGTAGCTCAACTATTTGGCAATGGCTTTGAGCCCAAAATCTCTCGCCCAGATGGAAAAGACATCCTAATGCTATCGTTTTTCATTACATGGACGATACAGTCATTTGTGCAGAAGCTCAAATCATTTTGGACGTTGCGCAACAAGATGTCATCACTGTGGTACAGCAGAAGGGTTTTGAGATTGCAGCAGATAAAGTTCAAAAGACAGGAAGTACCTTGGGCTAAAGAGCACAGAGAGAACCATCACACCCCAAACACTGCACATCAAGGACAACCGAAAAACTCTGCAAGAACCCCAAATGCTCTGTGGAACAATCAGTTGGGTACGTTCACTCCTGGCAATCACCACAGAAGATCTCATGCCACTGTTCCTGCTCCTTAAAGGCAGAGAAGGACTTGATTCCCCTGATCACTGACACCAGAGGCAGAAGCAGCTGTACAAAAGGTCTTCTGGGTGATTCAAACTAAACAGGCACACAGATACCACCCTAATTTTCCTTTCTCCCTGGCAAACCTTGGTGTAAGTCCAAAATTCCATACATTATTGTTTCAGTGGGACTATACTATCTCAGATCCTGATAATAATTGAATGCGTTTTCAGAGCACACCAACCTACTAAAACAATAACAACCCAACAGAAAGTTATTGCAGAACTAGTGCAGGAAACCTAGAGAGCGTCTGTGCTCCCTTGCAGGAATAGACCTTGTGAATATTTACTTACTTCGCACTCAAGAGCACCTCAATTGCCTACTTCAAACATCTGAACCACCGCAATACACCTTAGATCATTTTTACACATATTAGGATCAGCCATCAATTCTACCACCAAAATATTCCTGTGCTGCTCAGGATGTTCAAAATTACCCCACACCCGGCAAGATCCATTGTAGCCACCTGCCCAAATTGTCAGGAACATGGCCTTGCTTCTGTCACAGCAGGAGTCAGTCCAAGAGGACTAGAGAGTCTCCACATCTGGCAACCAGACATCACACACTAAGCTCCTTTGGACAGACTAAAATACATCCACGTCTCAATCGACGCCTTTACCAGTATGTTTTTTGGCTCTGTCCATGCTGGAGAAAAATCAGAAGATGCTATAAAACATTACTTTTTCGTTTGTTCCACCTTAGCACTTCCACAGGAAATTTACACTGATAATGCACTTGCTTATACCTTGCACTGATTCAAACAAGGGGCTTTCTGACCACTGGGGTATAAAACATGTCACAGGCATACCACACTCCACCACAGGACAGTCAATAGCTGAGAGGGCCAACTGAGCCATCAGAAGGATCCTTGATCAACTGAGAGGGGTAGTCCAGATATTATCTCCCATTGAGACACTGGCCAAGGCCTTTTATGTACTCAACTTTTTGAACAACTCATTTAGGGAGACAACTCCCCCAGTCATCAGGCATTTCACTAATTCAGCTGCAGCCCAATTAAAAAAACAGCCACCTGTGTTGACCAAAGACCCTGAATCTAAACAAATTATCAGCACCTTCCCATTGATTGCTTGGGGAGGAGAAGATGCCCTTGTCTCTACAGCAACACTCCTAAGATGAATCCCAGCAAAATACATAAAAACTCTTTCTGGAAATGGTGAGGCAAACACCAGAGCCACCATCAGAAGAACAGAATCAAAGACTAAGAGAGACAGTAGCAGCCTAGAAAAGAAGAAGGGGAAGGACAGAAGAAGATCTCCTAAGCAGCATTGACCACACACACCAAGACCAAGATGGCTCAGACACCACTAAGCAGGATATATGAATTTACACTTGTAAAAATTATATTTTAGCATTGATACATGATTCTTCTAATAAGCTGTGTTCACACCCTTGGCTTACTGAAGAGAAAGTTTAGTGGGAACAAAACTTAACTTTCATCTTCTAATCTCTTTATCTGTTTACTTTTAGGACACCCAAGCCTCCAGATAATAAATCAGACTAAGCCCGAGGGTGCTGCCGTTTGTAGCCGCTGCAGCAGGAATCTGGATGCTCCTCACTGAGCCGCATGCCTTCAGCTGGGCACTTCCACAGACAAGCCACAATGTCTTGTCCATGGCCATGGCCGTCAGACATTTGAAGGCATGTGTTTTTTCTACCCGTTGTCACATAGGGAGTCAGTATATCAGGGCATCCAGCTGCTAAAAGATCAAGGAAACAAGATCCAGATGGAAGGCAACTACGACTGGTTCACTAGACTTTGCAAACACAGGGCTTTGCGAGGCTGGCTTTCATCTTTAGTTAAGACTGTTGTGTGGGCTTTGTTTTTTGTATTCATTGTGTTTTTTATTTTATCCTTTTTTGCTAAATACCTCCAAAAGTCTATGGCAGAAGCTTTCTTTCTAGATAACAAAAAGGGGGAGATGTGAGGGCCTAGGGGCCTACCACTGGAACTGTAATACCTCAGGGCAAAGTGACCAAGGTAAAAAAAAGTCACCGCTCTGAATGCAATGATGTTGCCCATGCGCATTTGCAGGCTCATGGTGATGCAGCACGTTTTTCTGGCATCAGCCAGTTCAACGGCTGCATTTTCCCTTCATGTACTCCCTCAGAATGTTCCAAATCTCTTGTATCAATTTGGTCCTGGCTTACTGTAATGATCCTGCGCTGTTCACCCCCATATTGTGTGCCCAGCCCCATTTTGTCTCCATTCCTGGACCCTCTTCAGCACAATCCACACTACTTGGATTTCCACACAACGATCCCTCTCTTGCCTCATACATCAGCCATCCAAGCAAGCCAGCTCCCAGCTCTGCGACTGCAGGTCCCTCACAGAGGTTGCTGTGGGCAGGCTGCAACACAGGAACTCAGTGCACCAGGGACTGGGCCTCTAATAAAAGGCATGAATCCCACAGCCCACGCAACCCAAAGACTTCCATGTTTTTTCTTTTTCCTTATTCTCTCAATTCTCAAGCCATATTCCGCATTTTTTCTGACTGGGAACTTGGCTTGTCTCTCTCCTGTCTGCAGGTTAAGTCACACGTGTTACCCTGCAGGAACAGCCTGAAACACAGGGAAGTGGGAGAGCACACTTTCTCAGGAACTGTATTGACAGGACAGGGAGGAATGGGATCAAACTGCAAGAGGGGGAAGAGATTTGAGGATGGGAAGAAGTTCTTTACTCTCAGGGTGCTTGTCCCTGACACAGAGACCAGTGCAGAGGGGATGTGGATGCCCCATCCCCAGCAACATCCAAGGACAGGTGGGACACGGGCCACATTCCACATGGTGTGCTGGGAGCTGGCTTAGCTTGGAACCAGATCATCTTGAGGGTCCCTTCCAAGCCAAACAATTCAAGGATTGGATCATTTCGCCATCCCCATCTCCCACTGCACAGCACCCCTGAATCTTCAGTGACATCACAGCTCCCAGAGGGTTCCAGGTGGAACGTCCAGGACCTGGAAACGAGCACAGCAGACACTGCAACGGCTGCCAAGGGTCAGTTGCTGCTCACCCTGCGCTCTGACCCTCAGTGCTGAGCTGCTGCTGCCGCCTGGGCTCTTCCCGCTGCCGGCTCTGGAGCGCCAATCCCGCAGGATGTGCTCTGCTGTGCCAATGGAGGTACAGTGCCATGCCAGGCAGGGGGCACCCGGCTTGGGCAGGCTGCAGCCATGTGGGAATGGATGGTGTGGGACAGGAAGCCCACTGGGAGATTGTGCTGCCCCTTGCAGACTGACAGAGACACTGTGGAGGCAATGGATGTGGACCAGGGGCTGGAAGAGGATGACATGATGGAGGTGGACTCCTCGTCTACTTCCATGTCCTCCCCTGTTGAGGACATGGAAGTAGACGAGGAGGAGACCATCGAGGAGATGGAGGTGGACATGGAGGATGACACGGAAGATATGGAAGTGGATGAGAACGATGAGGAGGAGCCCATGGTCCTTGGATGAAGATGATGCCCCACAGGTAAGACAGGCAGATGCTTCCCACGCCCTGCCCACGCACACACTGGGTCCCCTGACGCCAGGCTGGGGCTGGGCTGGATGGCACCGCTCTGGGACACGGTGCCCGCAGGGGGCCTGGATTGTGCTGCCACAAGCACCAGCCCCGGCCTGCCCTGCGCTTGCCTGGGGTCATGCCAGCCCTGCCAGCCCCGGCCCAGCCCCTGGGGCCCAGCTCCCAGCCCTGCTGGGCCCAGTGCTGCCAGCTGAGTCCAGCTCTGCTGCTTACTTTCTTACAGGACTCATGCACATGATGGCACCGATCAGATGCATTTGTAAATATGTTTGAAAGTTTAGAAGTTTCCTGTAAATATGTTTTCTACGTTAGAAGTTCTCTGTAAATACGTTTTGAAGATTGTTACCCCATCGGATCCCATGTAAATATCTTCTGTACGTTGTTGTTGTTGTTGTTATAACGATTGTTATAATGACACATGTTCTGAAAATCCTAGATTTGCCAATTTTGGCAAATAAATACTGTTTCTTTTTAAAACCTGACTCCTCTTGGCCATTCCTTTGGGCACAGGCAGCCTTTGCACATTTGTGGGTTCCACTTGTTCCACGTTCCCACTGCTGGAGATCCCTGGGGGTGCTGGCACGGCCACCCCTGGGCTGGGGGTGCCTGTGCACAGGGGCTCCCACTGACACCACTCCTTGCCCTGGGCACTGCTGCTCTTCCTGGCCTGGGGCACAGCGCTGTCCCCAAGAGCTCAGCTCTCACCAGCTCTCACACAGGGGGCTCTCACAGCACTGGCCCCTGCAGCCATGCCACCAAAGCAGCCAGCAAACCTTCAGCCACCCTTCCTGCTGCAGACACAGGCACTCCTGGGCCCAGAGCCGCCAGCAGGCCACAGCCCTGCAAAATCCACCTGCACGCTCTCAAGGCCACCACAGCCTTGGCAACTGGGCCAGCTGCATCTGGGCTGCTGCAAGGACAGATCTTGCAGCCTTGCAGCCTCCAAAGGCCCTGGGCTCGGCTTCCCAGCCTGCTTTGCACTGCCCTGAGCCTGCATTGTTCCAGAGACAAAAGCCAAGCCAGGGCATCCTCACCCTGCCCGCATTCCTGCTGCTGCCAGCGGCCACCGGGCCCTGGGCCCGACTCGGGTGACAGCTGCAGGGACAGGGCAGCCTGTGCTGGGCAGGGGGCACGGGGCTTTGGGCCCTGAGGCTGCTGCTGCTGCTGGGGGCCATGAGCCCAAGAGGGCCCCAAGCTCAGCCCCTGCCCGGCCAGCTGCCCCCAAAGCCCCACACTCCCTGAACATCCCCATCACACCTGCCAGGGGAAATACCACGGGCTTCAGGAAAGAAATTCCCCATAGTGACTAAACCAAGGTGTCCAAGGGGAAAGTACACACCAGCTGATATTTACCCACCCTTACAATGGTGGCTGCAGGGCAGGTGAGATCTCCAGGGCCTCTGGCAGGGCCTGCTCTGCACGTGAGCCTGTGCGGCTGCTCCCAGTGGGACACAGCACCAGGCTCAGGCCAGCCCTCAGCCCCTCACAGCTGATCCCAAGGAGCAGGCTCAGAAAGCAGTTTCAGACCACTTCCTCTAGATATTTCAAAGGACTAAATGTCATTCAAGGAAGCCACCTTGCACATTCAGTTTTGGTGTCGTGGCATGAGAAGCCATGAAGGTGCCTCTGAATGTGCACTCAGGGCACTTCCACTGCCATCCCAAAGGGAACACAAAGGACAGGCCTCTGCTTTCAGCACTGCTGAGCTCCTCAATGAAGTCATAAATGAAGTCTCAGGAAGTCGTAGTTTTTTGGAGTTCCAGGGGCCTACCATTGCAACTCCAACACCTCATTAGTGCTATGGCGAACTAAAGTAAGTTGCGGCACCCCTCTAAAGCAATGATCTTGCCCATTGGCTTTTGTGGGGTCATGGGGATTCAGGTAATTTTCATGATATCATGAAGTTTTTTCTTTCCTTCTATGTACTCCCCTAGGTGTTCTCCCCTTTCTTATCCTCTATTGGTCCTAAGTTACTGCATACAAGGTCCTTTTTTCCTGCATATAACACCTTGTGTGCCCAGCCTCATTTTGTCTCCCTCCCTGGACCCTCTCCAGCACAAACCACACTGTTTGGAGTTCCACACAAACGCTCCTCTCTTGCCTCATCCATCATCCATTCAAGCAAGCCTGCTCCCAGCTCTGGGTGTGCACGTCTCTCACACAGGCTGGCTGTGGACATGCCACAACAAGGGGTGCCCAAACAGGGACCTTCTTTGAGAATTCCTGAGAGCGATTCCAGTGACGATTCCACTGTTCCACCGTCACGGGACAGAAGACGCCTTGGGTCAGCCTCCGCCCTGGAGTGAGACCTGAGTTTTATCAGGGCTTGCTGAAGGCAGCGTTGGCACCCTCCTCCAGCAGCAAGAGGGCCGACTCGATGGACAAAGCCCATGGCATATTTTGAAACACCTGCATCCAGAGCCACCAGAGCAGTGAGCTGGGGGACAGCCACCAGCAGTGCAGGATCTTTGGGTCATATTTTAGTCCTGGGGGTGGGCAGCCCTTTACATCAGGGGCAGCTCTAGGTAACAAATTATCCAAAGATGAGAGGGACGTATATGTTCCAGTTAGGGACGTTCTCCTTTCAGAATGGAAGACTTTTACTAAGGGAAGTTTGAAGTCGTTTGTTCATTGGCTGTTTACGGAGCTCCCAGACATTTCTGTTGATTCAGTTCGTCATGTAGCATTTTGGGACTGAGTTAGGGAAAGACTCTATCTTTTGCAAACTCAGGGAGTGATAAGAGTCGCAACATTTTCCACAATTTTTCACATGTTTTATGGAGTTTTCTCAAGGGTTCAAAGTTCTAATATTCAACCCAGACTTTCAGTTCTGCCCCCTGCATTCCTGAACCCACTGACACCATTAGGATGAGAGACAGAAACTGCTGTAAAGCACAGACAAGCCACCTGCTGTCTGCCATCTCCCCTCCTTCTCTACCCCCTGCCCACGTCTGTACTGATCACACTGGCCTGGATTCTAGCCTAACCCCTTCTCCAGTACCTCTTGTCCCTGGATCCCCATCAGGTAGCTCACAAAATGGAGTCCCTCCTCTGGAGGGGGTTGTCAATGTCAAACTCCCTCCCACCCCCAGCTCTCTCATCAAATCCTCCCCCTGTGTTGGATCCCAGCTCTGCGTCAGGAACCACCCCTGCATTGGGATCCAGCGCTTCCTTGCCTACTCCCGCTGCCCTACCCCCTCCAACTCAGCCCCTTGCGGATCCCACACTGTCGGAGCCGGAGGTGTGAGGGGCGGTACCCGGAAGGCCGCCATCTTGGCTACCAGAGGCCCACACCACCGGGCCTGGCCAGTCACCCCAAGGCCCCGCTCCTCTGCCAGAGACCAAGTTCCCTCTTCTGGAGAGGAGAGGGAAGGGTCATCCCACCTTCAGCATGAGCCTGAGGATTCTTGGCAGAGGATGTGGAAGCTGGCGACAGAAGAGGGGAACTGGGAATTGGTAGCTAAAATACAAGAAGCACCGGTGCAGAAGCAGAGGGGGACTAAGCCCCATTTGGAAGTTCTCATACATGGGAGATGAAAGACCTTTAGAAAGCAGCGAAAGACCATGGGAGGGGCTTGCCCTATATTAATCATTTGTTAAATACCATCTATACAATACATGTGTTGGTGCCCCACAATTTGTGCCACTTTATGCGCATCCTACTTTCTCCCACTGAAATTATTCTGTGGGAAGGAATGGGGAAAAAACTACTACAACAACTATTAAAAGACTATGCTAGAGAAGAGGGGCGGGCACACCTAACACTAGACCATCTAGCCAGGGAGGAAGATTTCACTAAACCTCATTCAATAGACCTTCCTGGAGCTCTGTTAGAAGAGACCTGCAGGGACCTGGGAAATCCCTTCTAAAATTTATTGATCACCTTACACAAGCAATAGAGAAGAAAGTTGAACATCCAAAAGCCAGGAAGGTACTGCTTACTAAACTTGCTGAAACAAATGCTAAAAACACCTTTAAAGACATTTTACCTTCTCTACCCCTCAACAGAAAGCCTACCATTGCACAAATGGTCGCGGCATGCACCATTAGGCCATCCTTATACTGTAATGCTACCCGACATAATGCTTCCTGTCACGGTGTAGTAGAGGTGCTAGTAGCCTCCCTGGTTATTCCCTGACATACACATGAAAAAGGACCTGGCTTTAAGTGTAGGGAGATGGGGCATTTTCAACAGAATTATAAAAATACAGGCTATTACCAGGCACCTTCTAGGTGTCACAGCCACTGTCCTCACGGCCCCCCTCGTCCACATGCTTTCCAACACCAGCAAAACCGGTGGCCTGCGGGAAACCCCACACAGACACAGAAAGGCCCCGCGCAATGACACCAAATGCGAGGCGGTTCTGCCCTTCTCTCCCCAACATCGTGGAGAACCAGCACAGCGGCCTTCTCAGATCCAGCGGGACAGCTCGATTGCTGCACAAAACTCGACAGAAGGCAGCTCTGCCCTGGAACCTAAAGGCAGCTGGTAAGCGCCTTTTCAATTCCAATCCACGCTATTTATGTTCACCATATTCCCACAGGCAAATACAGGCCTGAAGGACGGCCCAAAGACATTTTGATTTAAACCATAACCGGGAAAGGGATGCAGACACTCACTCTACCACCTGAGGTACTCGCCTTGACCTCTTTGCAGGAGATAACTGTCCAGGCTCTATGCTTAGTCCTTTTCATTGCAAAAGGAACAGTTATAGCCAGAGCCTACCTCCTACTTGACACGATCACCACACCAGCTGATCCCATGTTGATGTGGGCACAGACAACAGGCAGAAATAGACCCATTCCAAAGTGTGCTTTGTCATGTAAAGGGAGAAAGAGATGTCTTTCAGGACTATTAGATACAAGAGCTGATGACACCATAATTTCCTGCTCTGTTTGGCTAAAAAACGGCCTCTGGTTCCAGCTGCTGGGGTAATTATTAGCTACCAGGGGAGCCACTACCAGCTTCTGGAGTCACAGTATCAGCTGCATGGAAGGTCCTGAGGGCACAGTTGCTACAGTAAGATCATTCGTCGCCCGGGCACCAATAACAATTTGAGGAAAAGACCTGTTGTCCCAAAGCGGGACAAGGCTAGAGATCCTATCAACACCTCAGGATTTCTAGACGGGGCCACAGAGCAGCGCGCCACACTTCAGTCAACCTGGAAGACCAACGACCCCATATGGGTGGATCAGTGGCCCCTCCCAGGCAGAAAGTTAAAGGCCCTGCAGTCCCACGTGCAGGAGCAGCTGCCTGTGGGCCACATTGTACCATCTACTAGCCCCTGCAATGTGCCTGTCATTACCATATGAAAGCCTGGCAAAGACAAGAGGTGGCTGCTGCAGGACCTCAGGAAAATCAACGATGTCACTGAGGACATGGGTGCCCTCCAGTCCAGCCTGCCCTCAGCCTCCATGTTACCTCGAGATTGCCGATGGTGCACCATGCCGTAGTTGTGGGTAGCATCTTTTGGAGTCCTCCTATTTTTCGGATACCTTGTTCGACATTTAGGCTGTGATTGATGGAGCCTGAGCACAGGAAGAGCATTGCTTTGAAGATTGCACGGGTTGAGATGTAAAGAAAGGCTAGTTCAGGGTGGTTTAGTCCAATTGTCATTTTATTTCACAGTTATTGGCAGAGGGTTGTTATAGATCTTAATGACTACTTTTTTGATGCCCCCATGCTTCCAAATGACATCCCCTGGTTTGCCTTGTCCGCCCCTAAACCACCAAACACCTTTACAGAGGTACCAGTGGACTGCATTGCCTCAACCAAAGAAGAGTAGCTCAACTATTTGGCAATGGCTTTGAGCCCAAAATCTCTCGCCCAGATGGAAAAGACATCCTAATGCTATCGTTTTTCGTTACATGGACGATACAGTCATTTGTGCAGATGCTCAAATCATTTTGGACGTTGCAGTACAAGATGTCATCACTGTGGTACAGCAGAAGGGTTTTGAGATTGCAGCAGATAAAGTTCAAAAGACAGACCCCTGGAAGTTCCTCGGCCTAAAAAGCACAGAGAGAACCATCACACCCCAAACACTGTACATCAAGGACAACCCAAAAACTCTGCAAGAACTCCAAATGCTCTGTGGAACAATCAGTTGGGTACGTTCACTCCTGGCAATCACCACAGAAGATCTCATGCCACTGTTCCTGCTCTGTAAAGGCAGAGAAGGACTTGATTCCCCTGATCACTGACACCAGAGGCAGAAGCAGCTGTACAAAAGGTCTTCTGGGTGATTCAAACTAAACAGGCACACAGATACCACCCTAATTTTCCTTTCTCCCTGGCAAACCTTGGTGTAAGTCCAAAATTCCATACATTATTGTTTCAGTGGGACTATACTATCTCAGGTGCCCTGATAATAATTGAATGCGTTTTCAGAGCACACCAACCTACTAAAACAATAACAACCCAACAGAAAGTTATTGCAGAACTAGTGCAGGAAACCTAGAGAGCGTCTGTGCTCCCTTGCAGGAATAGACCTTGTGAATATTTACTTACTTCGCACTCAAGAGCACCTCAATTGCCTACTTCAAACATCTGAACCACCGCAATACACCTTAGATCATTTTTACACATATTAGGATCAGCCATCAATTCTACCACCAAAATATTCCTGTGCTGCTCAGGATGTTCAAAATTACCCCACACCCGGCAAGATCCATTGTAGCCACCTGCCCAAATTGTCAGGAACATGGCCTTGCTTCTGTCACAGCAGGAGTCAGTCCAAGAGGACTAGAGAGTCTCCACATCTGGCAATCAGACATCACACACTAAACTCCTTTGGACAGACTAAAATACATCCACGTCTCAATCGACGCCTTTACCAGTGTGATTTTTGGCTCTGTCCATGCTGCAGAAAAATCAGAAGATGCTATAAAACATTACTTTTTTGTTTTTTCCACCTTAGCACTTCCACAGGAAATTTACACTGATAATGCACTTGCTTATACCTTGCACTGATTCAAACAAGGGGCTTTCTGACCACTGGGGTATAAAACATGTCACAGGCATACCACACTCCACCACAGGACATTCCATAGCTGAGAGGGCCAACTGAGCCATCGAAAGGATCTTTGATCAACTGAGAGGGGTAGTCCAGATATTATCTCCCATTGAGACACTGGCCAAGGCCTTTTATGTACTCAACTTTTTGAACAACTCATTTATGGAGACAACTCCCCCAGTCATCATGCAGTTTACTAATTCAACTGCAGCCCAATTAAAAGACCAGCCACCTGTGTCAATCAAAGAACCTGAATCTAAACAATTTATGGACACCTACCCATTAATTACTTGGGGAAGAGAAGATGCCCTTGTCTCTACAGCAACACTCCTAAGATCGATCCCAGCAAAATACATAAAAACTCTTTCTGGGAACGGTGAGGCTAACACCAGAGCCACCATCAGAAGAAGAGAATGGAAGCCTAAGAGAGACAGCAGCAGCCTGGGAAAGAAGAAAAAGAAGGACAGAAGAAGATCTCCTAAGCAGCGTTGACCACACACACCAAGACCAAGATAGCTCAGACACCACTAACCAGGATATATGAATTAACATTTGTAAAAGCTATATTTTAGCATTGATATAAGATTCTTCTAATAAGCTGTTTTCACACCCTTGGCTTATGGAACAGAAAGTTTAGTGGGACCTGAACTTATGTTTCATCTTCTACTCACTTTATCTGTTTACTTTTAGCCCAAACAAGCCTCCAGATACTAAATGAGCCCAAGTCAGACAATGCTGCTGTTGGTTGCTGCTGACATAGAGAACTGGATGCTCCTCACTGAGCCGCATGCCTTCAGCTGGCTGCTTCCACAGACAAGCCACAATTTCTTGTCCACGGCCATGGCTGTCAGACACTACAAGGCATGTGTTTTTTCAACCTGCTGTCACATAGGGAGTCAGTATATCAGGGCATCCAGCTGCTAAAAATCAAGGAAAGAAGATGCAGATGGAGGGCAACTACAACTGGTTCACTGGACTTTTCAAACACTGGGGGATAAAAGGCTGACTTTCTTGTTTAGTTAAGACTGTTTTGTGGACTTTGTTTATCGTATTCATTGTGTTGGTTATTTTATCCATTATGCTAAATGCCTGCAAAACTCTATGGCTGAAGCCTTCTTTATAGACAACAAAAAGGGGAAGTTCTGGGGGCCGAGGGGCCGACTGTTGGAGCTGTAATACCTCAGGGCAAAGTGACCAAGGTAAAAGAGAGACATCGCTCTGAATGCAATGGTCTCGCCCATGGGCATTTGCAGGCTCATGGTGATGCAGCACGTTTTGTTGGTATCACCCAGTTAAACTGCAGTATTTTTCTTATATGTACTGACTCGAGAATGTTCTCCCCTCTCTTGTACCATTTTGGACCTGGCTTACTGCAATGCTACCCCGATTTCTCTCCGTCATTTTCCCGCTGTGTGCACAGCCCCATTTTGTCTCCCTTCCTGGACCCTCTTCATTGCAATCCACTGAAGTGTTTGCAGATCCCCACAAAGATCCCTCTCTCACCTCGTTCACCAGCAGTTTAAGCAAGCATGCTCCCAGCTCTGGGAGTGCAGGTCACTCAAAGAGGCTGGCTGTGGACAGGCTGAAACACAGGAACTGAGTGCAACAGGGAGCCTGGCCTCTAATAAAAGGCATGAAACCCACAGCACACCCAACGCAAAACCTTGCATGTCTCTTCTTTATCCTCCTTCTCTCAGTCCTCATGCCACTTTCCCCACTTTGTCTGACTGGGTACTTGGCTTCTCTCTCTCCTCTCTGCAGGTTCAGCTACACGTGTGACCCTGCAGGAACAGCCTGACCCAGGGAAGTGGGAGAGCACTCTTGGTCAGGAACTGTAGTGACAGGACGCAGAGGAATGCGATCAAACTGCAAGAGGGGGAAGAGATTTGATGATGGGAAGAAGTTCTTTACTCTCAGGGGGCTTATCCCTGACACAGGGACCTGTGCAGAGAGGCTGTGGATGCCCCATCCCCAGCAACATCCAAGGACAGGTGGGACAGGGGCCGCAGCAACCTGCTCTGCTGGGAGCTTGCTCACCTTGGAACCACATCACTTTAAGGGTCCCTTCCAAGCCAAACCATTCAACGATTGGATCATTCTGCCATCCCCATCTCCCCCTGCACAGCACCCCTGAATCTTCAGTGACATCACAGCTCCCAGAGGGTTCCAGGTGGAACGTCCAGGACCTGGAAACGAGCACAGCAGACACTGCAACGGCTGCCAAGGGTCAGTTGCTGCTCACCCTGCGCTCTGACCCTCAGTGCTGAGCTGCTGCTGCTGCCTGGGCTTTTCCTGACGCCTGCTCTGGAGCGCCAATCCCGCAGGATGTGCTCTGCTGTGCCCGTGGAGGTACAGTGCCATGCCAGGCAGGGGGCACCCGGCTTGGGCTGGGTGCAGCCATGTGGGAATGGATGGTGTGGGACAGAAAGCCCACTGGGAGGTGGTGCTTCCCCTTGCAGACTGAGAGAGACACTGTGGAGGCGATGGATGTGGACCAGGGCCTGGAAGAGGATGACATGATGGAGGTGGACTCCTCCTCTACTTCCATGTCCTCCACTGTTGAGGACATGGAAGTAGAGGTGGAGGACAACACTGAAGAAATGGAAGTGGATGAGGAAGATGACACGGAAGAGATGCAAGTTGATGAGGAGGATGAGGAGGAGCCCATGGTCCTTGGATGAAGATGGTGCCCCACAGGTAAGACAGGCAGATGCTTCCCACGCCCTGCCCACACACACACTGGGTCCCCTGACGCCAGCCCTGCCAGCCCCGGCCCAGCCCCTGGGGCCCAGCTGCCAGCCCTGCTGGGCCCAGTGCTGCCAACTGACTCCAGCTCTGCTCCTTCCTTTCTTCCAGGACTCATTCACATCATGGTACTGATGCCATGCCGTTGTAAATACGTTATAAAGATTAGAAGTTTCCTGTAAATACATTCACTATGTTTGAAGTTTCCTGTAAATACGTTTTGAAGATTGTTGGCCCATCGGATCCCATGTAAATATGTTCTGTATATTACTGTTGATGTTGTTATAACGCTTGTTATAACGAAACATGTTCTGTAAATCCTACATTTGCCGATCTTCGGCAAATAAATACTGTTTCTTTTAAAAACCTGACTTCTCTTGGCCATTCCTTGGGGCATAGGCAGCCTTTGCACACTTGTGGGTTCCACTTGTTCCGCATTCCCGGGGCTGGAGCTCCCTGGCACGGCCACCCCGGGGCTGGGGCTCCCTGTGCACAGGGGCTCCCACTGACACCACTCCTGGCCCTGGGCACTGCTGCTCTTCCTGGCCTGGGGCACAGCGCTGTCCCCAAGAGCTCAGCTCTCACCAGCTC
The DNA here is from genome assembly GCF_035770615.1 of Melospiza melodia melodia. Taxonomy (NCBI): domain Eukaryota; kingdom Metazoa; phylum Chordata; class Aves; order Passeriformes; family Passerellidae; genus Melospiza; species Melospiza melodia. Next base: position 24,872,223 of record NC_086200.1, read on the forward strand.
TCACCCAGGGGGCTCTCACAGCACTGGCCCCTGCAGCCATGCCACCAAAGCAGCCAGCAAACCTTCAGCCACCCTTCCTGCTGCAGCCACAGGCACTCCTGGGCCCAGAGCCGCCAGCAGGCCACAGCCCTGCAAAATCCACCTGCACACTCTCAAGCCCACCACAGCCTTGGCAACTGGGCCAGCTACATCTGGGCTGCTGCAGGGGCTGATCTTTAAGCCTTGGTGCCTCCAAAGGCCCTGGGCTCTGCTTCCCACCCTGCTCTGCACAGCCCTGAGCCCGTATTGTTCCAGAGACAAAAGCCAAGCCAGGGCATCCTCACCCTGCCCGCATTCCTGCTGCTGCAAGCGGCCACCGGGCCCTGGGCCCGACTCGGGTGACAGCTGCAGGGACAGGGCAGCCTGTGCTGGGCAGGGGGCACGGGGCTGTGGGCCCTGGGGCTGCTGCTGGGGACCATGGTCCCAGAGGGCCCCGAGCTCAGCCCCTGCCCGGCCAGCTGCCCCCATGGCCCCACACTCCCTCAGCATCCCCATCACACCTGCCAGGGGGAAATCCCACGGGCTTCAGGAAAGAAATTCCCCATAGTGACTAAACCAAGGGGTCCAAGGGGAAAGTCAGCACCAGCTGATGTTTACAGCACCTTGACACAGGTGGCTGCAGGACAGGTGAGATCTCCAGGGCCTTTGGCAGTGCCTGCTCTGCACGTGAGCCTGTGCGGCTGCTCCCAGTGGGACACAGCTCAGGCCAGCCCTCAGCCCCTCACAGTTGATACCAAGGAGCAGGCTCAGAAAGCAGTTTCAGATCACTTCCTGTAGATATTTCAAAGGTCTAAATGTCATTCAAAAACCCAAACTCTAGATCTATTTTTGGCGTTGTGGCATGAGAAGCCATGAAGGTGCCTCTGAATGTGCACTCAGGGCACTTCCACTGCCATCCCAAAGGTAACACAAAGGACAGGCCTCAGCTTTCAGCACTGCTGAGCTCCTCACCCTGCAATGAAGTCTGAGGCAGAGGCAATGTTTTGCAGGCCGGGGGGCCTATCACTGGAATAGTAATACCTCATGACAATCATATAGATTTAAAGTAAGGTGAATAACCCCTCTGAATACAATGATCTTGCTCAATGTCTTTTGCGGGATCGTGCAGATTCAGCACATTTCTTGGTATCATGAACTTCCTTCTTTCCTTATATATACTCCCCTAGGATGTTCTCCCCTCCCTTAACCTCTATTAGTCCTGAATTACTGCATACAAGGTCCTTTTCCCCACCCTGAAAATCCTTGTGTGCCCACCCCCACTTTGTCTCCCTCCCTGGACCCGCTCCAGCGCATTCCACAGTATTTGCTGTTTCACACATAGATCCCTCTCTTGCCTCATCCATCATGCATTCCAGCAAGCCTGCTCCTAGCTCTGGGAGTGCACATCTCTCACAGTGTCTGGCTGTGGACATGCCACAAGGGCTGCCCAAACAGGGACCTTCTTTGAGAATTCCTGAGAGCCACTCCAGTGAGGATTCGGCTCTTCCACCGTCACGGGACAGAAGACGCCTCGGGTCAGCCACCACTCTGGAGTGGGACCTGAGTTTTATCAGGGTTTGCTGAAGGCAGCATCAGCACCCTCCAGCAGCAACAGGGCTAGCTCAGCTGCTGAAGCCCAGGGGACATTTTGAACCCTCTGCATCCAGAGCCACCAGAGCAGTGAGTTGGAGGACAGCCGCCTGCAGTGCAGGATCCTTGGGAGATATTTCAGTCCTGTGGGTGGGCCACCCTTTACATCAGGGGCAGCTCTGGGTAACAAATTATCCAATCCTTAGAGGGATACATATCTTCCAGTTAGGGAGGCTCTCCTTTCAGAGTGGAAGACTTTTACTAAAGGAAGTTGGAAGCCTATTGTTCATTGGCTTTTTAATGAGTTCACAGACATGTCTGTTGATTCAGTTGGTCATGTAGCATTTTGGGACTCAGGGAAAGACTCTACCTTTTGTAAACTCAGGGAGTGATAAGAGTCGCAACATTTTACCCAAATTTTCATATGATCTATAGAGTTTTCTCAAGGGTTCAAAGTTCTAATATTCAACCCAGACTTTCTGTTCTGCCCCCCACATTCCTGACCCCACTGATACCATTAGGATGAGAGACAGAAACTGCTGTAAAGCACAGACAAGCCACCTGCTGTCTGCCATCTCCCCTCATTCTCTACCCCCTGCCCACGTCTGTACTGATCACACTGGCCTGGATTCTAGCCTAACCCCTTCTGCAGTACCTCTCCTCTCTGGATCACCCTCAGGTAGCTCACAAAATGTAGTCCCTCCTATGGAGGGGGTGTTCAATGTCAAACACCCTCCCACCCCCGGCTGTTTTATCGTGTCCTGCCCTTATGTTGGGTCCCAGCTCTGCGTCAGGTACCACCCCTGCATTGGGTTCCAGCGCTTCCTTGCCTACTCCCGCTGCCCTACCCCCTCCAACTCAGCCCCTTGCGGATCCCACACTGTCGGAGCCGGAGGTGTGAGGGGCGGTACCCGGAAGGCCGCCATCTTGGCTACCAGAGGCCCACACCACCGGGCCTGGCCAGTCACCCCAAGGCCCCGCTCCTCTGCCAGAGACCAAGTTCCCTCTTCTGGAGAGGAGAGGGAAGGTTCATCGCACCTGGAGGATGAGCCTGAGGATTCTTGGCAGTGGATGGAGAAGCTCGCGGCTGAAGAGGGGGACTGGGAATTGGTAGCTAAAATACAAGCAGCACCGGTGCAGTACCAGAGGGGGGCTAACCCCTGATGGGAAGCTGTCACACAAGGGAGATGAAAGACCTTTATAAAGCTGCGAAACACCATGGGAGGGGCTTGCCCTATATTAATCATTTGTTAAATGCCATCTTTATGCACATGTTATGGTACCTCACAATCTGCACCATTTTATGTGCGTCCTACTTTCTCCCACTGAAATTATTCTGTGGGAAGGAATGGGGAAAAAACGAATACAACAGCTATTAAAAGACTATGCTAGAGAAGACAGGCAGGCACGTCTAAGACTGAAATTATTCTGTGGGAAGGAATGGGGAAAAAACTAATACAACAGCTATTAAAAGACTATGCTAGAGAAGACAGGCAGGCACGCCCACACACTAGACCATCTAGGGAGGAAGATTTCACTAAGTCTCATTCAATTGACCTTCCCTGAGCTCTGATGAAGAGAATAAAGTGTGGAAAAGACAGTTCTCATGCAGACACCCAATGGAGAATCACCTACTCTAGATTTCACAGACATTCTCCAGGGACGTGAGCAATCCTTTCAAAAATTTATTGACCACCTTCCACAAGCAATAGAGAAACAAATTGAACATCCAAAAGCCAGGAAGGTACTGCCTCCTAAACTTGCTGAAACAAATGCTAACAACACCTGTAAAGACATTTTACCTTCTCTACCCCTTAGCCCAAAGCCTACCATTGCACAAATGGACAAGGTATGCACACTTACAGCATCCTTACACCGTGATGCCACCTAGCTATGGCGACCAATCAGGGTGTGGTAGAGGTGCTAGTAGCCTCCCTGGTTAATCCCTGACATACACATGAAAAAGGACCTGGCTTTAAGTGTAGGGAGATGGGACATTTTCAACAGAATTTGAAAAATGCAGACAATTACCGGGGACCTTCTATGTGTCACAGCCACTGCCCTCACTGCCCCCCTCATCCACATGCTTTCCAACACCAGCAAAATCGGTGGCCTGCGGGAAACCACACACAGACACAGAAAGGCCCTTCGCGATGACACCAAATGCGAGGCCATTGCGCCCCACGCTACCAAACATCGTGGAGAATCAGCACAGCGACCTTCTCAGATCCAGCGGGACAGCTCGATTGCTGCACAAAACTCGACAGAAGACAGCTCTGCCCTGGAACCTAAAGGCAGCTGGTAAGCGCCTTTTCAATTCCAATCCACGCTATTTATGTTCACCATATTCCCACAGGCAAATACAGGCCTGAAGGACGGCCCAAAGACATTTTGATTTAAACCATAACCGGGAAAGGGATGCAGACACTCACTCTACCACCTGAGGTACTCGCCTTGACCTCTTTGGAGGAGATAACTGTCCAGGCTCTATGCTTAGTCCCTTTTCATTGCAAAAGGAACAGTTATAGCCAGAGCCTACCTCCTACTTGACACGATCACCACACCAGCTGATCCCATGTTGATGTGGGCACAGACAACAGGCAGAAATAGACCCATTCCAAAGTGTGCTTTGTCATGTAAAGGGAGAAAGAGATGTCTTTCAGGACTATTAGATACAAGAGCTGATGACACCATAATTTCCTGCTCTGTTTGCCCAAAATCGGCCCCTGGTTCCAGCTGCTGGGGTAATTATTAGCTACCAGGGGAGCCACTACCAGCTTCTGGAGTCACAGTATCAGCTGCATGGAAGGTCCTGAGGGCACAGTTGCTACAGTAAGATCATTCGTCGCCCGGGCACCAATAACAATTTGAGGAAAAGACCTGTTGTCCCAAAGCGGGACAAGGCTAGAGATCCTATCAACACCTCAGGATTTCTAGACGGGGCCACAGAGCAGCGCGCCACACTTCAGTCAACCTGGAAGACCAACGACCCCATATGGGTGGATCAGTGGCCCCTCCCAGGCAGAAAGTTAAAGGCCCTGCAGTCCCACGTGCAGGAGCAGCTGCCTGTGGGCCACACTGTACCATCTACTAGCCCCTGCAATGTGCCTGTCATTACCATATGAAAGCCTGGCAAAGACAAGAGGTGGCTGCTGCAGGACCTCAGGAAAATCAACGAGGTCACTGAGGACATGGGTGCCCTCCAGTCCAGCCTGCCCTCAGCCTCCATGTTACCTCGAGATTGCTGATGGTGCACCATGCCGTAGTTGTGGGTAGCATCTTTTGGAGTCCTCCTATTTTTCGGATACCTTGTTCGACATTTAGGCTGTGATTGATGGAGCCTGAGCACAGGAAGAGCATTGCTTTGAAGATTGCACGGGTTGAGATGTAAAGGAAGGCTAGTTCAGGGCGGTTTAGTCCAATTGTAATTTTATTTCACAGTTATTGGCAGAGGGTTGTTATAGATCTTAATGACTATTTTTTTGATGCCCCCACCATTCCAAATGACATCCCCTGGTTTGCCTTGTCCGCCCCTAAACCACCAAACACCTTTACAGAGGTACCAGTGGACTGCATTGCCTCAACCAAAGAAGAGTAGCTCAACTATTTGGCAATGGCTTTGAGCCCAAAATCTCTCGCCCAGATGGAAAAGACATCCTAATGCTATCGTTTTTCGTTACATGGACGATACAGTCATTTGTGCAGATGCTCAAATCATTTTGGACGTTGCAGTACAAGATGTCATCACTGTGGTACAGCAGAAGGGTTTTGAGATTGCAGCAGATAAAGTTCAAAAGACAGACCCCTGGAAGTTCCTCGGCCTAAAAAGCACAGAGAGAACCATCACACCCCAAACACTGTACATCAAGGACAACCCAAAAACTCTGCAAGAACTCCAAATGCTCTGTGGAACAATCAGTTGGGTACGTTCACTCCTGGCAATCACCACAGAAGATCTCATGCCACTGTTCCTGCTCTGTAAAGGCAGAGAAGGACTTGATTCCCCTGATCACTGACACCAGAGGCAGAAGCAGCTGTACAAAAGGTCTCCTGGGTGATTCAAACTAAACAGGCACACAGATACCACCCTAATTTTCCTTTCTCCCTGGCAAACCTTGTTGTACGTCTAAAATTCCATACATTATTGTTTCAGTGGGACTATACTATCTCAGGTGCCCTGATAATAATTGAATGCGTTTTCAGAGCACACCAACCTACTAAAACAATAACAACCCAACAGAAAGTTATTGCAGAACTAGTGCAGGAAACCTAGAGAGCGTCTGTGCTCCCTTGCAGGAATACACCTTGTGAATATTTACTTACTTCGCACTCAAGAGCACCTCAATTGCCTACTTCAAACGTCTGAACCACTGCAATACACCTTAGATCATTTTTACACATATTAGGATCAGCCATCAATTCTACCACCAAAATATTCCTGTGCTGCTCAGGATGTTCAAAATTACCCCACACCCGGCAAGATCCATTGTAGCCACCTGCCCAAATTGTCAGGAACATGGCCTTGCTTCTGTCACAGCAGGAGCCAGTCCAAGAGGACTAGAGAGTCTCCACATCTGGCAACCAGACATCACACACTAAACTCCTTTGGACAGACTAAAATACATCCACGTCTCAATCGATGCCTTTACCAGTACGTTTTTTGGCTCTGTCCATGCTGGAGAAAAATCAGAAGATGCTATAAAACATTACTTTTTCGTTTGTTCCACCTTAGCACTTCCACAGGAAATTTACACTGATAATGCACTTGCTTATACCTTGCACTCATTCAAACAAGGGGCTTTCTGACCACTGGGGTATAAAACATGTCACAGGCATACCACACTCCACCACAGGACATTCCATAGCTGAGAGGGCCAACTGAGCCATCGAAAGGATCTTTGATCAACTGAGAGGGGTAATCCAGATATTATCTCCCATTGAGACACTGGCCAAGGCCTTTTATGTACTCAACTTTTTGAACAACTCGTTTATGGAGACAACTCCCCCAGTCATCATGCAGTTTACTAATTCAACTGCAGCCCAATTAAAAGACCAGCCACCTGTGTCAATCAAAGAACCTGAATCTAAACAATTTATGGACACCTACCCATTAATTACTTGGGGAAGAGAAGATGCCCTTGTCTCTACAGCAACACTCCTAAGATCGATCCCAGCAAAATACATAAAAACTCTTTCTGGGAACGGTGAGGCTAACACCAGAGCCACCATCAGAAGAAGAGAATGGAAGCCTAAGAGAGACAGCAGCAGCCTGGGAAAGAAGAAAAAGAAGGACAGAAGAAGATCTCCTAAGCAGCGTTGACCACACACACCAAGACCAAGATAGCTCAGACACCACTAACCAGGATATATGAATTAACATTTGTAAAAGCTATATTTTAGCATTGATATAAGATTCTTCTAATAAGCTGTTTTCACACCCTTGGCTTATGGAACAGAAAGTTTAGTGGGACCTGAACTTATGTTTCATCTTCTACTCACTTTATCTGTTTACTTTTAGCCCAAACAAGCCTCCAGATACTAAATGAGCCCAAGTCAGACAATGCTGCTGTTGGTTGCTGCTGACATAGAGAACTGGATGCTCCTCACTGAGCCGCATGCCTTCAGCTGGCTGCTTCCACAGACAAGCCACAATTTCTTGTCCACGGCCATGGCTGTCAGACACTACAAGGCATGTGTTTTTTCAACCTGCTGTCACATAGGGAGTCAGTATATCAGGGCATCCAGCTGCTAAAAATCAAGGAAAGAAGATGCAGATGGAGGGCAACTACAACTGGTTCACTGGACTTTTCAAACACTGGGGGATAAAAGGCTGACTTTCTTGTTTAGTTAAGACTGTTTTGTGGACTTTGTTTATCGTATTCATTGTGTTGGTTATTTTATCCATTATGCTAAATGCCTGCAAAACTCTATGGCTGAAGCCTTCTTTATAGACAACAAAAAGGGGAAGTTCTGGGGGCCGAGGGGCCGACCGTTGGAGCTGTAATACCTCAGGGCAAAGTGACCAAGGTAAAAGAGAGACATCGCTCTGAATGCAATGGTCTCGCCCATGGGCATTTGCAGGCTCATGGTGATGCAGCACGTTTTGTTGGTATCACCCAGTTAAACTGCAGTATTTTTCTTATATGTACTGACTCGAGAATGTTCTCCCCTCTCTTGTACCATTTTGGACCTGGCTTACTGCAATGCTACCCCGATTTCTCTCCGTCATTTTCCCGCTGTGTGCACAGCCCCATTTTGTCTCCCTTCCTGGACCCTCTTCATTGCAATCCACTGAAGTGTTTGCAGATCCCCACAAAGATCCCTCTCTCACCTCGTTTACCAGCAGTTTAAGCAAGCATGCTCCCAGCTCTGGGAGTGCAGGTCACTCAAAGAGGCTGGCTGTGGACAGGCTGAAACACAGGAACTGAGTGCAACAGGGAGCCTGGCCTCTAATAAAAGGCATGAAACCCACAGCACACCCAACGCAAAACCTTGCATGTCTCTTCTTTATCCTCCTTCTCTCAGTCCTCATGCCAATTTCCCCACTTTGTCTGACTGGGTACTTGGCTTCTCTCTCTCCTCTCTGCAGGTTCAGCTACACGTGTGACCCTGCAGGAACAGCCTGACCCAGGGAAGTGGGAGAGCACTCTTGGTCAGGAACTGTAGTGACAGGACGCAGAGGAATGCGATCAAACTGCAAGAGGGGGAAGAGATTTGACGATGGGAAGAAGTTCTTTACTCTCAGGGGGCTTATCCCTGACACAGGGACCTGTGCAGAGAGGCTGTGGATGCCCCATCCCCAGCAACATCCAAGGACAGGTGGGACAGGGGCCGCAGCAACCTGCTCTGCTGGGAGCTTGCTCACCTTGGAACCACATCACTTTAAGGGTCCCTTCCAAGCCAAACCATTCAACGATTGGATCATTCTGCCATCCCCATCTCCCCCTGCACAGCACCCCTGAATCTTCAGTGACATCACAGCTCCCAGAGGGTTCCAGGTGGAACGTCCAGGACCTGGAAACGAGCACAGCAGACACTGCAACGGCTGCCAAGGGTCAGTTGCTGCTCACCCTGCGCTCTGACCCTCAGCGCTGAGCTGCTGCTGCCGCCTGGTCTCTTCCCGCTGCCGGCTCTGGAGAGCCAATCCCGCAGGATGTGCTCTGCTGTGCCAATGGAGGTACAGTGCCATGCCAGGCAGGGGGCACCCAGCTTGGGCAGGCTGCAGCCATGTGGGAATGGATGGTGTGGGACAGGAAGCCCACTGGGAGATTGTGCTGCCCCTTGCAGACTGACAGAGACACCGTGGAGGCAATGGATGTAGGCCAGGGGCTGGAAGAGGATGACATGATGGAGGTGGACTCCTCCTCTACTTCCATGTCCTCCCCTGTTGAGGACATGGAAGTAGACGAGGAGGAGACCATCGAGAAGATGGAGGTGGACATGGAGGATGACACGGAAGATATGGAAGTGGATGAGAACGATGAGGAGGAGCCCATGGTCCTTGGATGAAGATGATGCCCCACAGGTAAGACAGGCAGATGCTTCCCACGCCCTGCCCACGCACACACTGGGTCCCCTGATGCCAGGCTGGGGCTGGGCTGGATGGCCCCGCCCAGGGACACGGTGCCCGCAGGGGGCCTGGATTGTGCTGCCACAAGCACCAGCCCCGGCCTGCCCTGCGCTTTCCTGGGGCCACGCCAGCCCTGCCAGCCCCGGCCCAGCCCCTGGGGCCCAGCTGCCAGCCCTGCTGGGCCCAGTGCTGCCAGCTGAGTCCAGCTCTGCTGCTTCCTTTCTTACAGGACCCATACACATGATGGCACCGATCAGATGCATTTGTAAATATGTTTGAAAGTTTAGAAGTTTCCTGTAAATATGTTTTCTACGTTAGAAGTTCTCTGTAAATACGTTTTGAAGATTGTTACCCCATCGGATCCCATGTAAATATCTTCTGTACGTTGTTGTTGTTGTTGTTATAACGATTGTTATAATGACACATGTTCTGAAAATCCTAGATTTGCCAATTTTGGCAAATAAATACTGTTTCTTTTTAAAACCTGACTCCTCTTGGCCATTCCTTTGGGCACAGGCAGCCTTTGCACATTTGTGGGTTCCACTTGTTCCACGTTCCCACTGCTGGAGGTCCCTGGGGGTGCTGGCATGGCCACCCCTGGGCCGGCGGTGCCTGTGCACAGGGGCTCCCACTGACACCACTCCTGGCACTGGGCACTGCTGCTCTTCCTGGCCTGGGGCACAGCGCTGTCCCCAAGAGCTCAGCTCTCACCAGCTCTCACACAGGGGGCTCTCACAGCACTGGCCCCTGCAGCCATGCCACCAAAGCAGCCAGCAAACCTTCAGCCACCCTTCCTGCTGCAGACACAGGCACTCCTGGGCCCAGAGCCGCCAGCAGGCCACAGCCATGCAAAATCCACCTGCACACTCTCAAGGCCACCACAGCCTTGGCAACTGGGCCAGCTGCATCTGGGCTGCTGCAAGGACAGATCTTGCAGCCTTGCAGCCTCCAAAGGCCCTGGGCTCGGCTTCCCAGCCTGCTTTGCACTGCCCTGAGCCCGTATTGTTCCAGAGACAAGAGCCAAGCCAGGGCATCCTCACCCTGCCCGCATTCCTGCTGCTGCCAGCGGCCACCGGGCCCTGGGCCCGACTCGGGTGACAGCTGCAGGGACAGGGCAGCCTGTGCTGGGCAGGGGGCACGGGGCTTTGGGCCCTGAGGCTGCTGCTGCTGCTGGGGGCCATGAGCCCAAGAGGGCCCCAAGCTCAGCCCCTGCCCGGCCAGCTGCCCCCAAAGCCCCACACTCCCTGAGCATCCCCATCACACCTGCCAGGGGAAATACCACGGGCTTCAGGAAAGAAATTCCCCATAGTGACTAAACCAAGGTGTCCAAGGGGAAAGTACACACCAGCTGATATTTACCCACCCTTACAATGGTGGCTGCAGGGCAGGTGAGATCTCCAGGGCCTCTGGCAGGGCCTGCTCTGCACGTGAGCCTGTGCGGCTGCTCCCAGTGGGACACAGCACCAGGCTCAGGCCAGCCCTCAGCCCCTCACAGCTGATCCCAAGGAGCAGGCTCAGAAAGCAGTTTCAGACCACTTCCTCTAGATATTTCAAAGGACTAAATGTCATTCAAGGAAGCCACCTTGCACATTCAGTTTTGGTGTCGTGGCATGAGAAGTCATGAAGGTGCCTCTGAATGTGCACTCAGGGCACTTCCACTGCCATCCCAAAGGGAACACAAAGGACAGGCCTCTGCTTTCAGCACTGCTGAGCTCCTCAATGAAGTCATAAATGAAGTCTCAGGAAGTCGTAGATTTTTGGAGTTCCAGGGGCCTACCATTGCAACTCCAACACCTCATTAGTGCTATGACGAACTAAAGTAAGTTGCGGCACCCCTCTAAAGCAATGATCTTGCCCATTGGCTTTTGTGGGGTCATGGGGATTCAGGTAATTTTCATAATATCATGAAGTTTTTTCTTTCCTTCTATGTACTCCCCTAGGTGTTCTCCCCTTTCTTATCCTCTATTGGTCCTAAGTTACTGCATACAAGGTCCTTTTTTCCCGCATATAACACCTTGTGTGCCCAGCCTCATTTTGTCTCCCTCCCTGGACCCTCTCCAGCACAAACCACACTGTTTGGAGTTCCACACAAACGCTCCTCTCTTGCCTCATCCATCATCCATTCAAGCAAGCCTGCTCCCAGCTCTGGGAGTGCACGTCTCTCACACAGGCTGGCTGTGGACATGCCACAACAAGGGGTGCCCAAACAGGGACCTTCTTTGAGAATTCCTGAGAGCGATTCCAGTGACGATTCCACTGTTCCACCGTCACGGGACAGAAGACGCCTTGGGTCAGCCTCCGCCCTGGAGTGAGACCTGAGTTTTATCAGGGCTTGCTGAAGGCAGCGTTGGCACCCTCCTCCAGCAGCAAGAGGGCCGACTCGATGGACAAAGCCCATGGCATATTTTGAAACACCTGCATCCAGAGCCACCAGAGCAGTGAGCTGGGGGACAGCCACCAGCAGTGCAGGATCTTTGGGCCATATTTTAGTCCTGGGGGTGGGCAGCCCTTTACATCAGGGGCAGCTCTAGGTAACAAATTATCCAAAGATGAGAGGGACGTATATGTTCCAGTTAGGGACGTTCTCCTTTCAGAATGGAAGACTTTTACTAAGGGAAGTTTGAAGTCGTTTGTTCATTGGCTGTTTACGGAGCTCCCAGACATTTCTGTTGATTCAGTTCGTCATGTAGCATTTTAGGACTGAGTTAGGGAAAGACTCTATCTTTTGCAAACTCAGGGAGTGATAAGAGTCGCAACATTTTCCACAATTTTTCACATGTTTTATGGAGTTTTCTCAAGGGTTCAAAGTTCTAATATTCAACCCAGACTTTCAGTTCTGCCCCCTGCATTCCTGAACCCACTGACACCATTAGGATGAGAGACAGAAACTGCTGTAAAGCACAGACAAGCCACCTGCTGTCTGCCATCTCCCCTCCTTCTCTACCCCCTGCCCACGTCTGTACTGATCACACTGGCCTGGATTCTAGCCTAACCCCTTCTCCAGTACCTCTCCTCCCTGGATCCCCATCAGGTAGCTCACAAAATGGAGTCCCTCCTCTGGAGGGGGTTGTCAATGCCAAACTCCCGCCCACCCCCAGCTCTCTCATCAAATCCTCCCCCTGTGTTGGGTCCCAGCTCTGCGTCAGGAACCACCCCTGCATTGGGATCCAGCGCTTCCTTGCCTACTCCCGCTGCCCTACCCCCTCCAACTCAGCCCCTTGCGGATCCCACACTGTCGGAGCCGGAGGTGTGAGGGGCGGTACCCGGAAGGCCGCCATCTTGGCTACCAGAGGCCCACACCACCGGGCCTGGCCAGTCACCCCAAGGCCCCGCTCCTCTGCCAGAGACCAAGTTCCCTCTTCTGGAGAGGAGAGGGAAGGGTCATCCCACCTTCAGCATGAGCCTGAGGATTCTTGGCAGAGGATGTGGAAGCTGGCGACAGAAGAGGGGAACTGGGAATTGGTAGCTAAAATACAAGAAGCACCGGTGCAGAAGCAGAGGGGGACAAGCCCCATTTAGAAGTTCTCATACATGGGAGATGAAAGACCTTTAGAAAGCAGCGAAAGACCATGGGAGGGGCTTGCCCTATATTAATCATTTGTTAAATACCATCTATACAATACATGTGTTGGTGCCCCACAATTTGTGCCACTTTATGCGCATCCTACTTTCTCCCACTGAAATTATTCTGTGGGAAGGAATGGGGAAAAAACTACTACAACAACTATTAAAAGACTATGCTAGAGAAGAGAGGCGGGCACACCTAACACTAGACCATCTAGCCAGGGAGGAAGATTTCACTAAACCTCATTCAATAGACCTTCCTGGAGCTCTGTTAGAAGAGACCTGCAGGGACCTGGGAAATCCCTTCTAAAATTTATTGATCACCTTACACAAGCAATAGAGAAGAAAGTTGAACATCCAAAAGCCAGGAAGGTACTGCTTACTAAACTTGCTGAAACAAATGCTAAAAACACCTTTAAAGACATTTTACCTTCTCTACCCCTCAACAGAAAGCCTACCATTGCACAAATGGTCGTGGCATGCACCATTAGGCCATCCTTATACTGTAATGCTACCCGACATAATGCTTCCTGTCAGGGTATACTAGAGGTGCTAGTAGCCTCCCTGGTTATTCCCTGACATACACATGAAAAAGGACCTGGCTTTAAGTGTAGGGAGATGGGGCATTTTCAACAGAATTATAAAAATACAGGCTATTACCAGGCACCTTCTAGGTGTCACAGCCACTGTCCTCACGGCCCCCCTCGTCCACATGCTTTCCAACACCAGCAAAACCGGTGGCCTGCGGGAAACCCCACACAGACACAGAAAGGCCCCAGGCAAAGACACCAAATGCGAGGCTGTTCTGCCCTTCTCTCCCCAACATCATGGAGAACCAGCACAGCGACCTTCTCAGATCCAGCGGGACAGCTCGATCGCTGCACAAAACTCCACATCTGGGAACCAGACATCACACACTAAGCTCCTTTGGACAGACTAAAATACATCCACGTCTCAATCGATGCCTTTACCAGTACTTTTTTTGGCTCTGTCCATGCTGGAGAAAAATCAGAAGATGCTATAAAACATTACTTTTTCGTTTGTTCCACCTTAGCACTTCCACAGGAAATTTACACTGATAATGCTCTTGCTTATACCTTGCACTGATTCAAACAAGGGGCTTTCTGACCACTGGGGTATAAAACATGTCACAGGCATACCACACTCCACCACAGGACAGTCCATAGCTGAGAGGGCCAACTGAGCCATCGAAAGGATCTTTGATCAACTGAGAGGGGTAATCCAGATATTATCTTCCATTGAGACACTGGCCAAGGCCTTTGATGTACTCAACTTTTTGAACAACTCATTTATGGAGACAACTCCCCCAGTCATCATGCAGCTTACTAATTCAACTGCAGCCCAATTAAAAGACCAGCCACCTGTGTCAATCAAAGAACCTGAATCTAAACAATTTATGGACACCTACCCATTAATTACTTGGGGAAGAGAAGATGCCCTTGTCTCTACAGCAACACTCCTAAGATCGATCCCAGCAAAATACATAAAAACTCTTTCTGGGAACGGTGAGGCTAACACCAGAGCCACCATCAGAAGAAGAGAATGGAAGCCTAAGAGAGACAGCAGCAGCCTGGGAAAGAAGAAAAAGAAGGACAGAAGAAGATCTCCTAAGCAGCGTTGACCACACACACCAAGACCAAGATAGCTCAGACACCACTAACCAGGATATATGAATTAACATTTGTAAAAGCTATATTTTAGCATTGATATAAGATTCTTCTAATAAGCTGTTTTCACACCCTTGGCTTATGGAACAGAAAGTTTAGTGGGACCTGAACTTATGTTTCATCTTCTACTCACTTTATCTGTTTACTTTTAGCCCAAACAAGCCTCCAGATACTAAATGAGCCCAAGTCAGACAATGCTGCTGTTGGTTGCTGCTGACATAGAGAACTGGATGCTCCTCACTGAGCCGCATGCCTTCAGCTGGCTGCTTCCACAGACAAGCCACCATTTCTTGTCCACGGCCATGGCTGTCAGACACTACAAGGCATGTGTTTTTTCAACCTGCTGTCACATAGGGAGTCAGTATATCAGGGCATCCAGCTGCTAAAAATCAAGGAAAGAAGATCCAGATGGAGGGCAACTACAACTGGTTCACTGGACTTTTCAAACACTGGGGGATAAAAGGCTGACTTTCTTGTTTAGTTAAGACTGTTTTGTGGACTTTGTTTATCGTATTCATTGTGTTGGTTATTTTATCCATTATGCTAAATGCCTGCAAAACTCTATGGCTGAAGCCTTCTTTATAGACAACAAAATGGGAAGTTCTGGGGGCCGAGGGGCCGACTGTTGGAGCTGTAATACCTCAGGGCAAAGTGACCAAGGTAAAAGAGAGACATCGCTCTGAATGCAATGGTCTCGCCCATGGACATTTGCAGGCTCATGGTGATGCAGCACGTTTTGTTGGTATCACCCAGTTAAACTGCAGTATTTTTCTTATATGTACTGACTCGAGAATGTTCTCCCCTCTCTTGTACCATTTTGGACCTGACTTACTGCAATGCTACCCCGATTTCTCTCCGTCATTTTCCTGCTGTGTGCACAGCCCCATTTTGTCTCCCTTCCTGGACCCTCTTCATTGCAATCCACTGAAGTGTTTGCAGATCCCCACAAAGATCCCTCTCTCACCTCGTTCACCAGCAGTTTAAGCAAGCATGCTCCCAGCTCTGGGAGTGCAGGTCACTCAAAGAGGCTGGCTGTGGACAGGCTGAAACACAGGAACTGAGTGCAACAGGGAGCCTGGCCTCTAATAAAAGGCATGAAACCCACAGCACACCCAACGCAAAACCTTGCATGTCTCTTCTTTATCCTCCTTCTCTCAGTCCTCATGCCACTTTCCCCACTTTGTCTGACTGGGTACTTGGCTTCTCTCTCTCCTCTCTGCAGGTTCAGCTACACGTGTGACCCTGCAGGAACAGCCTGACCCAGGGAAGTGGGAGAGCACTCTTGGTCAGGAACTGTAGTGACAGGACGCAGAGGAATGCGATCAAACTGCAAGAGGGGGAAGAGATTTGATGATGGGAAGAAGTTCTTTACTCTCAGGGGGCTTATCCCTGACACAGGGACCTGTGCAGAGAGGCTGTGGATGCCCCATCCCCAGCAACATCCAAGGACAGGTGGGACAGGGGCCGCAGCAACCTGCTCTGCTGGGAGCTTGCTCACCTTGGAACCACATCACTTTAAGGGTCCCTTCCAAGCCAAACCATTCAACGATTGGATCATTCTGCCATCCCCATCTCCCCCTGCACAGCACCCCTGAATCTTCAGTGACATCACAGCTCCCAGAGGGTTCCAGGTGGAACGTCCAGGACCTGGAAACGAGCACAGCAGACACTGCAACGGCTGCCAAGGGTCAGTTGCTGCTCACCCTGCGCTCTGACCCTCAGTGCTGAGCTGCTGCTGCTGCCTGGGCTTTTCCTGACGCCTGCTCTGGAGCGCCAATCCCGCAGGATGTGCTCTGCTGTGCCCGTGGAGGTACAGTGCCATGCCAGGCAGGGGGCACCCGGCTTGGGCTGGGTGCAGCCATGTGGGAATTGATGGTGCGGGACAGAAAGCCCACTGGGAGGTGGTGCTTCCCCTTGCAGACTGAGAGAGACACTGTGGAGGCGATGGATGTGGACCAGGGGCTGGAAGAGGATGACATGATGGAGGTGGACTCCTCCTCTACTTCCATGTCCTCCACTGTTGAGGACATGGAAGTAGAGGTGGAGGACAACACTGAAGAAATGGAAGTGGATGAGGAAGATGACACGGAAGAGATGCAAGTTGATGAGGAGGATGAGGAGGAGCCCATGGTCCTTGGATGAAGATGGTGCCCCACAGGTAAGACAGGCAGATGCTTCCCACGCCCTGCCCACACACACACTGGGTCTCCCCTGACGCCAGCCCTGCCAGCCCCGGCCCAGCCCCTGGGGCCCAGCTGCCAGCCCTGCTGGGCCCAGTGCTGCCAACTGACTCCAGCTCTGCTCCTTCCTTTCTTCCAGGACTCATTCACATCATGGTACTGATGCCATGCCGTTGTAAATACGTTTTAAAGATTAGAAGTTTCCTGTAAATACGTTCACTATGTTTGAAGTTTCCTGTAAATACGTTTTGAAGATCGTTGGCCCATCGGATCCCATGTAAATATGTTCTGTATATTACTGTTGATGTTGTTATAACGCTTGTTATAACGAAACATGTTCTGTAAATCCTACATTTGCCGATCTTCGGCAAATAAATACTGTTTCTTTGAAAAACCTGACTTCTCTTGGCCATTCCTTGGGGCACAGGCAGCCTTTGCACACTTGTGGGTTCCACTTGTTCCGCATTCCCGGGGCTGGAGCTCCCTGGCACGGCCACCCCGGGGCTGGGGGTCCCTGTGCACAGGGGCTCCCACTGACACCACTCCTGGCCCTGGGCACTGCTGCTCTTCCTGGCCTGGGGCACAGCGCTGTCCCCAAGAGCTCAGCTCTCACCAGCTCTCACACAGGGGGCTCTCACAGCACTGGCCCCTGCAGCCATGCCACCAAAGCAGCCAGCAAACCTTCAGCCACCCTTCCTGCTGCAGCCACAGGCACTCCTGGGCCCAGAGCCGCCAGCAGGCCACAGCCCTGCAAAATCCACCTGCACACTCTCAAGGCTACCACAGCCTTGGCAACTGGGCCAGCTACATCTGGGCTGCTGCAGGGGCTGATCTTTAAGCCTTGGTGCCTCCAAAGGCCCTGGGCTCTGCTTCCCAGCCTGCTTTGCACTGCCCTGAGCCCGTATTGTTCCAGAGACAAAAGCCAAGCCAGGGCATCCTCACCCTGCCCGCATTCCTGCTGCTGCCAGCGGCCACCGGGCCCTGGGCCCGACTCGGGTGACAGCTGCAGGGACAGGGCAGCCTGTGCTGGGCAGGGGGCACGGGGCTGTGGGCCCTGGGGCTGCTGCTGGGGACCATGGTCCCAGAGGGCCCCAAGGTCAGCCCCTGCCCGGCCAGCTGCCCCCATGGCCCCACACTCCCCAAGCATCCCCATCACACCTGCCAGGGGGAAATCCCAGGGGCTTCAGGAAAGAAATTCCCCATAGTGACTAAACCAAGGGGTCCAAGGGGAAAGTCAGCACCAGCTGATGTTTACAGCACCTTGACACAGGTGGCTGCAGGGCAGGTGAGATCTCCAGGGCCTCTGGCAGTGCCTGCTCTGCACGTGAGCCTGTGCGGCTGCTCCCAGTGGGACACAGCTCAGGCCAGCCCTCAGCTCCTCACAGCTGATACCAAGGAGCAGGCTCAGAAAGCAGTTTCAGATCACTTCCTGTAGATATTTCAAAGGTCTAAATGTCATTCAAAAACCCAAACTCTAGATCTATTTTTGGTGTTGTGGCATGAGAAGCCATGAAGGTGCCTCTGAATGTGCACTCAGGGCACTTCCACTGCCATCCCAAAGGTAACACAAAGGACAGGCCTCAGCTTTCAGCACTGCTGAGCTCCTCACCCTGCAATGAAGTCTGAGGCAGAGGCAATGTTTTGCAGGCCGGGGGGCCTATCACTGGAATAGTAATACCTCATGACAATCATATAGATTTAAAGTAAGGTGAATAACCCCTCTGAATACAATGATCTTGCTCAATGTCTTTTGCGGGATCGTGCAGATTCAGCACATTTCTTGGTATCATGAACTTCCTTCTTTCCTTATATATACTCCCCTAGGATGTTCTCCCCTCCCTTAACCTCTATTAGTCCTGAATTACTGCATACAAGGTCCTTTTCCCCACCCTGAAAATCCTTGTGTGCCCACCCCCACTTTGTCTCCCTCCCTGGACCCGCTCCAGCGCATTCCACAGTATTTGCTGTTTCACACATAGATCCCTCTCTTGCCTCATCCATCATGCATTCCAGCAAGCCTACTCCTAGCTCTGGGAGTGCACATCTCTCACAGTGTCTGGCTGTGGACATGCCACAAGGGCTGCCCAAACAGGGACCTTCTTTGAGAATTCCTGAGAGCCACTCCAGTGAGGATTCGGCTCTTCCACCGTCACGGGACAGAAGACGCCTCGGGTCAGCCACCGCCCTGGAGTGGGACCTGAGTTTTATCAGGGTTTGCTGAAGGCAGCATCAGCACCCTCCAGCAGCAACAGGGCTAGCTCAGCTGCTGAAGCCCAGAGGACATTTTGAACCCTCTGCATCCAGAGCCACCAGAGCAGTGAGTTGGAGGACAGCCGCCTGCAGTGCAGGATCCTTGGGAGATATTTCAGTCCTGTGGGTGGGCCACCCTTTACATCAGGGGCAGCTCTGGGTAACAAATTATCCAATCCTTAGAGGGATACATATCTTCCAGTTAGGGAGGCTCTCCTTTCAGAGTGGAAGACTTCTACTAAAGGAAGTTGGAAGCCTATTGTTCATTGGCTTTTTAATGAGTTCACAGACATGTCTGTTGATTCAGTTGGTCATGTAGCATTTTGGGACTCAGGGAAAGACTCTACCTTTTGTAAACTCAGGGAGTGATAAGAGTCGCAACATTTTACCCAATTTTTCATATGATTTATGGAGTTTTCTCAAGGGTTCAAAGTTCTAATATTCAACCCAGACTTTCTGTTCTGCCCCCCACATTCCTGACCCCACTGATACCATTAGGATGAGAGACAGAAACTGCTGTAAAGCACAGACAAGCCACCTGCTGTCTGCCATCTCCCCTCCTTCTCTACCCCCTGCCCACGTCTGTACTGATCACACTGGCCTGGATTCTAGCCTAACCCCTTCTCCAGTACCTCTCCTTCCTGGATCACCCTCAGGTAGCTCACAAAATGGAGTCCCTCCTATGGAGGGGGTGTTCAATGTCAAACACCCTCCCAACCCCCGGCTGTTTTATCGTGTCCTCCCCCTGTGTTGGATCCCAGCTCTGCGTCAGGTACCACCCCTGCATTGGGTTCCAGCGCTTCCTTGCCTACTCCCGCTGCCCTACCCCCTCCAACTCAGCCCCTTGCGGATCCCACACTGTCGGAGCCGGAGGTGTGAGGGGCGGTACCCGGAAGGCCGCCATCTTGGCTACCAGAGGCCCACACCACCGGGCCTGGCCAGTCACCCCAAGGCCCCGCTCCTCTGCCAGAGACCAAGTTCCCTCTTCTGGAGAGGAGAGGGAAGGTTCATCGCACCTGGAGGATGAGCCTGAGGATTCTTGGCAGAGGATGGAGAAGCTCGCGGCTGAAGAGGGGGACTGGGAATTGGTAGCTAAAATACAAGCAGCACCGGTGCAGTACCAGAGGGGGGCTAACCCCTGATGGGAAGCTGTCACACAAGGGAGATGAAAGACCTTTATAAAGCTGCGAAACACCATGGGAGGGGCTTGCCCTATATTAATCATTTGTTAAATGCCATCTTTATG
The DNA here is from genome assembly GCF_035770615.1 of Melospiza melodia melodia. NCBI lineage: Eukaryota > Metazoa > Chordata > Aves > Passeriformes > Passerellidae > Melospiza > Melospiza melodia. The sequence continues at coordinate 24,892,329 of NC_086200.1, forward strand.
CACATGTTATGGTACCTCACAATCTGCACCATTTTATGCACATCCTACTTTCTCCCACTGAACTTATTCTGTGGGAAGGAATGGGGAAAAAACTAATACAACAGCTATTAAAAGACTATGCTAGAGAAGACAGGCAGGCACGCCCACACACTAGACCATCTAGGGAGGAAGATTTCACTAAGTCTCATTCAATTGACCTTCCCTGAGCTCTGATGAAGAGAATAAAGTGTGGAAAAGACAGTTCTCATGCAGACACCCAATGGAGAATCACCTACTCTAGATTTCACAGACATTCTCCAGGGACCTGGGCAATGCTTTCAAAAATTTATTGACCACCTTCCACAAGCAATAGAGAAACAAATTGAACATCCAAAAGCCAGGAAGGTACTGCCTCCTAAACTTGCTGAAACAAATGCTAACAACACCTGTAAAGACATTTTACCTTCTCTACCCCTTAGCCCAAAGCCTACCATTGCACAAATGGACAAGGTATGCACACTTACAGCATCCTTACACCGTGATGCCACCTAGCCATGGTGACCAATCAGGGTGTGGTAGAGGTGCTAGTAGCCTCCCTGGTTATTCCCTGACATACACATGAAAAAGGACCTGGCTTTAAGTGTAGGGAGATGGGACATTTTCAACACAATTTGAAAAATGCAGACAATTACCGGGGACCTTCTATGTGTCACAGCCACTGCCCTCACTGCCCCCCTCATCCCCATGCTTTCCAACACCAGCAAAACCGGTGGCCTGTGGGAAACCACACACAGACACAGAAAGGCCCCGCGCAATGACACCAAATGCGAGGCCATTGCGCCCCACGCTACCAAACATCGTGGAGAACCAGCACAGCGACCTTCTCAGATCCAGTGGGACAGCTCGATCGCTGCACAAAACTCGACAGAAGACAGCTCTGCCCTGGAACCTAAAGGCAGCTGGTAAGCGCCTTTTCAATTCCAATCCACGCTATTTATGTTCACCATATTCCCACAGGCAAATACAGGCCTGAAGGACGGCCCAAAGACATTTTGATTTAAACCATAACCGGGAAAGGGATGCAGACACTCACTCTACCACCTGAGGTACTCGCCTTGACCTCTTTGGAGGAGATAACTGTCCAGGCTCTATGCTTAGTCCCTTTTCATTGCAAAAGGAACAGTTATAGCCAGAGCCTACCTCCTACTTGACACGATCACCACACCAGCTGATCCAATGGTGATGTGGGCACAGACAACAGGCAGAAATAGACCCATTCCAAAGTGTGCTTTGTCATGTAAAGGGAGAAAGAGATGTCTTTCAGGACTATTAGATACAAGAGCTGATGACACCATAATTTCCTGCTCTGTTTGGCTAAAAAACGGCCTCTGGTTCCAGCTGCTGGGGTAATTATTAGCTACCAGGGGAGCCACTACCAGCTTCTGGAGTCACAGTATCAGCTGCATGGAAGGTCCTGAGGGCACAGTTGCTACAGTAAGATCATTCGTCGCCCGGGCACCAATAACAATTTGAGGAAAAGACCTGTTGTCCCAAAGCGGGACAAGGCTAGAGATCCTATCAACACCTCAGGATTTCTAGACGGGGCCACAGAGCAGCGCGCCACACTTCAGTCAACCTGGAAGACCAACGACCCCATATGGGTGGATCAGTGGCCCCTCCCAGGCAGAAAGTTAAAGGCCCTGCAGTCCCACGTGCAGGAGCAGCTGCCTGTGGGCCACATTGTACCATCTACTAGCCCCTGCAATGTGCCTGTCATTACCATATGAAAGCCTGGCAAAGACAAGAGGTGGCTGCTGCAGGACCTCAGGAAAATCAACGATGTCACTGAGGACATGGGTGCCCTCCAGTCCAGCCTGCCCTCAGCCTCCATGTTACCTCGAGATTGCCGATGGTGCACCATGCCGTAGTTGTGGGTAGCATCTTTTGGAGTCCTCCTATTTTTCGGATACCTTGTTCGACATTTAGGCTGTGATTGATGGAGCCTGAGCACAGGAAGAGCATTGCTTTGAAGATTGCACGGGTTGAGATGTAAAGAAAGGCTAGTTCAGGGTGGTTTAGTCCAATTGTCATTTTATTTCACAGTTATTGGCAGAGGGTTGTTATAGATCTTAATGACTACTTTTTTGATGCCCCCACCATTCCAAATGACATCCCCTGGTTTGCCTTGTCCGCCCCTAAACCACCAAACACCTTTACAGAGGTACCAGTGGACTGCATTGCCTCAAACAAAGAAGAGTAGCTCAACTATTTGGCAATGGCTTTGAGCCCAAAATCTCTCGCCCAGATGGAAAAGACATCCTAATGCTATCGTTTTTCATTACATGGACGATACAGTCATTTGTGCAGAAGCTCAAATCATTTTGGATGTTGCAGTACAAGATGTCATCACTGTGGTACAGCAGAAGGGTTTTGAGATTGCAGCAGATAAAGTTCAAAAGACATGAAGTACCTTGGGCTAAAGAGCACAGAGAGAACCATCACACCCCAAACACTGCACATCAAGGACAACCCAAACACTCTGCAAGAACCCCAAATGCTCTGTGGAACAATCAGTTGGGTACGTTCACTCCTGGCAATCACCACAGAAGATCTCATGCTACTGTTCCTGCTCCGTAAAGGCAGAGAAGGACTTGATTCCCCTGATCACTGACACCAGAGGCAGAAGCAGCTGTACAAAAGGTCTTCTGGGTGATTCAAACTAAACAGGCACACAGATACCACCCTAATTTTCCTTTCTCCCTGGCAAACCTTGGTGTAAGTCCAAAATTCCATACATTATTGTTTCAGTGGGACTATACTATCTCAGATCCTGATAATAATTGAATGCGTTTTCAGAGCACACCAACCTACTAAAACAATAACAACCCAACAGAAAGTTATTGCAGAACTAGTGCAGGAAACCTAGAGAGCATCTGTGCTCCCTTGCAGGAATACACCTTGTGAATATTTACTTACTTCGCACTCAAGAGCACCTCAATTGCCTACTTCAAACGTCTGAACCACTGCAATACACCTTAGATAATTTTTACACATATTAGGATCAGCCATCAATTCTACCACCAAAATATTCCTGTGCTGCTCAGGATGTTCAAAACTACCCCACACCCGGCAAGATCCATTGTAGCCACCTGCCCAAATTGTCAGGAACATGGCCTTGCTTCTGTCACAGCAGGAGTCAGTCCAAGAGGACTAGAGAGTCTCCACATCTGGCAACCAGACATCACACACTAAGCTCCTTTGGACAGACTAAAATACATCCACGTCTCAATCGATGCCTTTACCAGTACGTTTTTTGGCTCTGTCCATGCTGGAGAAAAATCAGAAGATGCTATAAAACATTACTTTTTCGTTTGTTCCACCTTAGCACTTCCACAGGAAATTTACACTAATAATGCTCTTGCTTATACCTTGCACTCATTCAAACAAGGGGCTTTCTGACCACTGGGGTATAAAACATGTCACAGGCATACCACACTCCACCACAGGACAGTCCATAGCTGAGAGGGCCAACTGAGCCATCGAAAGGATCTTTGATCAACTGAGAGGGGTAATCCAGATATTATCTCCCATTGAGACACTGGCCAAGGCCTTTGATGTACTCAACTTTTTGAACAACTCATTTAGGGAGACAACTCCCCCAGTCATCAGGCATTTCACTAATTCAGCTGCAGCCCAATTAAAAAAACAGCCACCTGTGTTGACCAAAGACCCTGAATCTAAACAAATTATCGGCACCTTCCCATTGATTACTTGGGGAAGAGAAGATGCCTTTGTCTCTACAGCAACACTCCTAAGATGAATCCCAGAAAAATACATAAAAACTCTTTCTGGAAATGGTGAGGCAAACACCAGAGCCACCATCAGAAGAACAGAATCAAAGACTAAGAGAGACAGTAGCAGCCTAGAAAAGAAGAAGGGGAAGGACAGAAGAAGATCTCCTAAGCAGCATTGACCACACACACCAAGACCAAGATGGCTCAGACACCACTAAGCAGGATATATGAATTTACACTTGTAAAAATTATATTTTAGCATTGATACATGATTCTTCTAATAAGCTGTGTTCACACCCTTGGCTTACTGAAGAGAAAGTTTAGTGGGAACAAAACTTAACTTTCATCTTCTAATCTCTTTATCTGTTTACTTTTAGGACACCCAAGCCTGCAGATAATAAATCAGACTAAGTCCGAGGGTGCTGCCGTTTGTAGCCGCTGCAGCAGGAATCTGGATGCTCCTCACTGAGCCGCATGCCTTCAGCTGGGCACTTCCACAGACAAGCCACAATGTCTTGTCCATGGCCATGGCCGTCAGACATTTGAAGGCATGTGTTTTTTCTACCCGTTGTCACATAGGGAGTCAGTATATCAGGGCATCCAGCTGCTAAAAGATCAAGGAAACAAGATCCAGATGGAAGGCAACTACGACTGGTTCACTAGACTTTGCAAACACAGGGCTTTGCGAGGCTGGCTTTCATCTTTAGTTAAGACTGTTGTGTGGGCTTTGTTTTTTGTATTCATTGTGTTTTTTATTTTATCCTTTTTTGCTAAATACCTCCAAAAGTCTATGGCAGAAGCTTTCTTTCTAGATAACAAAAAGGGGGAGATGTGAGGGCCTAGGGGCCTACCACTGGAACTGTAATACCTCAGGGCAAAGTGACCAAGGTAAAAAAAAGTCACCGCTCTGAATGCAATGATGTTGCCCATGCGCATTTGCAGGCTCATGGTGATGCAGCACGTTTTTCTGGCATCAGCCAGTTCAACGGCTGCATTTTCCCTTCATGTACTCCCTCAGAATGTTCCAAATCTCTTGTATCAATTTGGTCCTGGCTTACTGTAATGATCCTGCGCTGTTCACCCCCATATTGTGTGCCCAGCCCCATTTTGTCTCCATTCCTGGACCCTCTTCAGCACAATCCACACTACTTGGATTTCCACACAACGATCCCTCTCTTGCCTCATACATCAGCCATCCAAGCAAGCCAGCTCCCAGCTCTGCGACTGCAGGTCCCTCACAGAGGTTGCTGTGGGCAGGCTGCAACACAGGAACTCAGTGCACCAGGGACTGGGCCTCTAATAAAAGGCATGAATCCCACAGCCCACGCAACCCAAAGACTTCCATGTTTTTTCTTTTTCCTTATTCTCTCAATTCTCAAGCCATATTCCGCATTTTTTCTGACTGGGAACTTGGCTTGTCTCTCTCCTGTCTGCAGGTTAAGTCACACGTGTTACCCTGCAGGAACAGCCTGAAACACAGGGAAGTGGGAGAGCACACTTTCTCAGGAACTGTATTGACAGGACAGGGAGGAATGGGATCAAACTGCAAGAGGGGGAAGAGATTTGAGGATGGGAAGAAGTTCTTTACTCTCAGGGTGCTTGTCCCTGACACAGAGACCAGTGCAGAGGGGATGTGGATGCCCCATCCCCAGCAACATCCAAGGACAGGTGGGACAGGGGCCACATTCCACATGGTGTGCTGGGAGCTGGCTTAGCTTGGAACCAGATCATCTTGAGGGTCCCTTCCAAGCCAAACAATTCAAGGATTGGATCATTTCGCCATCCCCATCTCCCACTGCACAGCACCCCTGAATCTTCAGTGACATCACAGCTCCCAGAGGGTTCCAGGTGGAACGTCCAGGACCTGGAAACGAGCACAGCAGACACTGCAACGGCTGCCAAGGGTCAGTTGCTGCTCACCCTGCGCTCTGACCCTCAGTGCTGAGCTGCTGCTGCCGCCTGGGCTCTTCCCGCTGCCGGCTCTGGAGCGCCAATCCCGCAGGATGTGCTCTGCTGTGCCAATGGAGGTACAGTGCCATGCCAGGCAGGGGGCACCCGGCTTGGGCAGGCTGCAGCCATGTGGGAATGGATGGTGTGGGACAGGAAGCCCACTGGGAGATTGTGCTGCCCCTTGCAGACTGACAGAGACACTGTGGAGGCAATGGATGTGGACCAGGGGCTGGAAGAGGATGGCATGATGGAGGTGGACTCCTCCTCTACTTCCATGTCCTCCCCTGTTGAGGACATGGAAGTAGACGAGGAGGAGACCATCGAGGAGATGGAGGTGGACATGGAGGATGACACGGAAGATATGGAAGTGGATGAGAACGATGAGGAGGAGCCCATGGTCCTTGGATGAAGATGATGCCCCACAGGTAAGACAGGCAGATGCTTCCCACGCCCTGCCCACGCACACACTGGGTCCCCTGACGCCAGGCTGGGGCTGGGCTGGATGGCCCCGCTCTGGGACACGGTGCCCACAGGGGGCCTGGATTGTGCTGCCACAAGCACCAGCCCCGGCCTGCCCTGCGCTTGCCTGGGGTCATGCCAGCCCTGCCAGCCCCGGCCCAGCCCCTGGGGCCCAGCTGCCAGCCCTGCTGGGCCCAGTGCTGCCAGCTGAGTCCAGCTCTGCTGCTTACTTTCTTACAGGACTCATGCACATGATGGCACCGATCAGATGCATTTGTAAATATGTTTGAAAGTTTAGAAGTTTCCTGTAAATATGTTTTCTACGTTAGAAGTTCTCTGTAAATACGTTTTGAAGATTGTTACCCCATCGGATCCCATGTAAATATCTTCTGTACGTTGTTGTTGTTGTTGTTATAACGATTGTTATAATGACACATGTTCTGAAAATCCTAGATTTGCCAATTTTGGCAAATAAATACTGTTTCTTTTTAAAACCTGACTCCTCTTGGCCATTCCTTTGGGCACAGGCAGCCTTTGCACATTTGTGGGTTCCACTTGTTCCACGTTCCCACTGCTGGAGATCCCTGGGGGTGCTGGCACGGCCACCCCTGGGCCGGGCGTGCCTGTGCACAGGGGCTCCCACTGACACCACTCCTGGCCCTGGGCACTGCTGCTCTTCCTGGCCTGGGGCACAGCGCTGTCCCCAAGAGCTCAGCTCTCACCAGCTCTCACACAGGGGGCTCTCACAGCACTGGCCCCTGCAGCCATGCCACCAAAGCAGCCAGCAAACCTTCAGTCACCCTTCCTGCTGCAGCCACAGGCACTCCTGGGCCCAGAGCTGCCAGCAGGCCACAGCCCTGCAAAATCCACCTGCACGCTCTCAAGGCCACCACAGCCTTGGCAACTGGGCCAGCTGCATCTGGGCTGCTGCAAGGACAGATCTTGCAGCCTTGCAGCCTCCAAAGGCCCTGGGCTCGGCTTCCCAGCCTGCTTTGCACTGCCCTGAGCCCGTATTGTTCCAGAGACAAGAGCCAAGCCAGGGCATCCTCACCCTGCCCGCATTCCTGCTGCTGCCAGCGGCCACCGGGCCCTGGGCCCGACTCGGGTGACAGCTGCAGGGACAGGGCAGCCTGTGCTGGGCAGGGGGCACGGGGCTTTGGGCCCTGAGGCTGCTGCTGCTGCTGGGGGCCATGAGCCCAAGAGGGCCCCAAGCTCAGCCCCTGCCCGGCCAGCTGCCCCCAAAGCCCCACACTCCGCAAGCATCCCCATCACACCTGCCAGGGGAAATACCACGGGCTTCAGGAAAGAAATTCCCCATAGTGACTAAACCAAGCGGTCCAAGGGGAAAGTACACACCAGCTGATATTTACCCACCCTTACAATGGTGGCTGCAGGGCAGGTGAGATCTCCAGGGCCTCTGGCAGTGCCTGCTCTGCACGTGAGCCTGTGCGGCTGCTCCCAGTGGGACACAGCACCAGGCTCAGGCCAGCCCTCAGCCCCTCACAGCTGATCCCAAGGAGCAGGCTCAGAAAGCAGTTTCAGACCACTTCCTCTAGATATTTCAAAGGACTAAATGTCATTCAAGGAAGCCACCTTGCACATTCAGTTTTGGTGTCGTGGCATGAGAAGCCATGAAGGTGCCTCTGAATGTGCACTCAGGGCACTTCCACTGCCATCCCAAAGGGAACACAAAGGACAGGCCTCTGCTTTCAGCACTGCTGAGCTCCTCAATGAAGTCATAAATGAAGTCTCAGGAAGTCGTAGTTTTTTGGAGTTCCAGGGGTCTACCATTGCAACTCCAACACCTCATTAGTGCTATGGCGAACTAAAGTAAGTTGCGGCACCCCTCTAAAGCAATGATCTTGCCCATTGGCTTTTGTGGGGTCATGGGGATTCAGGTAATTTTCATGATATCATGAAGTTTTTTCTTTCCTTCTATGTACTCCCCTAGGTGTTCTCCCCTTTCTTATCCTCTATTGGTCCTAAGTTACTGCATACAAGGTCCTTTTTTCCTGCATATAACACCTTGTGTGCCCAGCCTCATTTTGTCTCCCTCCCTGGACCCTCTCCAGCACAAACCACACTGTTTGGAGTTCCACACAAACGCTCCTCTCTTGCCTCATCCATCATCCATTCAAGCAAGCCTGCTCCCAGCTCTGGGTGTGCACGTCTCTCACACAGGCTGGCTGTGGACATGCCACAACAAGGGGTGCCCAAACAGGGACCTTCTTTGAGAATTCCTGAGAGCGATTCCAGTGACGATTCCACTGTTCCACCGTCACGGGACAGAAGACGCCTTGGGTCAGCCTCCGCCCTGGAGTGAGACCTGAGTTTTATCAGGGCTTGCTGAAGGCAGCGTTGGCACCCTCCTCCAGCAGCAAGAGGGCCGACTCGATGGACAAAGCCCATGGCATATTTTGAAACACCTGCATCCAGAGCCACCAGAGCAGTGAGCTGGGGGACAGCCACCAGCAGTGCAGGATCTTTGGGTCATATTTTAGTCCTGGGGGTGGGCAGCCCTTTACATCAGGGGCAGCTCTAGGTAACAAATTATCCAAAGATGAGAGGGACGTATATGTTCCAGTTAGGGACGTTCTCCTTTCAGAATGGAAGACTTTTACTAAGGGAAGTTTGAAGTCGTTTGTTCATTGGCTGTTTACGGAGCTCCCAGACATTTCTGTTGATTCAGTTCGTCATGTAGCATTTTGGGACTGAGTTAGGGAAAGACTCTATCTTTTGCAAACTCAGGGAGTGATAAGAGTCGCAACATTTTCCACAATTTTTCACATGTTTTATGGAGTTTTCTCAAGGGTTCAAAGTTCTAATATTCAACCCAGACTTTCTGTTCTGCCCCCTGCATTCCTGAACCCACTGACACCATTAGGATGAGAGACAGAAACTGCTGTAAAGCACAGACAAGCCACCTGCTGTCTGCCATCTCCCCTCCTTCTCTACCCCCTGCCCACGTCTGTACTGATCACACTGGCCTGGATTCTAGCCTAACCCCTTCTCCAGTACCTCTCGTCCCTGGATCACCCTCAGGTAGCTCACAAAATGGAGTCCCTCCTCTGGAGGGGGTTGTCAATGTCAAACTCCCTCCCACCCCCAGCTCTCTCATCAAATCCTCCCCCTGTGTTGGATCCCAGCTCTGCGTCAGGAACCACCCCTGCATTGGGATCCAGCGCTTCCTTGCCTACTCCCGCTGCCCTACCCCCTCCAACTCAGCCCCTTGCGGATCCCACACTGTCGGAGCCGGAGGTGTGAGGGGCGGTACCCGGAAGGCCGCCATCTTGGCTACCAGAGGCCCACACCACCGGGCCTGGCCAGTCACCCCAAGGCCCCGCTCCTCTGCCAGAGACCAAGTTCCCTCTTCTGGAGAGGAGAGGGAAGGGTCATCCCACCTTCAGCATGAGCCTGAGGATTCTTGGCAGAGGATGTGGAAGCTGGCGACAGAAGAGGGGAACTGGGAATTGGTAGCTAAAATACAAGAAGCACCGGTGCAGAAGCAGAGGGGGACTAAGCCCCATTTGGAAGTTCTCATACATGGGAGATGAAAGACCTTTAGAAAGCAGCGAAAGACCATGGGAGGGGCTTGCCCTATATTAATCATTTGTTAAATACCATCTATACAATACATGTGTTGGTGCCCCACAATTTGTGCCACTTTATGCGCATCCTACTTTCTCCCACTGAAATTATTCTGTGGGAAGGAATGGGGAAAAAACTACTACAACAACTATTAAAAGACTATGCTAGAGAAGAGAGGCGGGCACACCTAACACTAGACCATCTAGCCAGGGAGGAAGATTTCACTAAACCTCATTCAATAGACCTTCCTGGAGCTCTGTTAGAAGAGACCTGCAGGGACCTGGGAAATCCCTTCTAAAATTTATTGATCACCTTACACAAGCAATAGAGAAGAAAGTTGAACATCCAAAAGCCAGGAAGGTACTGCTTACTAAACTTGCTGAAACAAATGCTAAAAACACCTTTAAAGACATTTTACCTTCTCTACCCCTCAACAGAAAGCCTACCATTGCACAAATGGTCGTGGCATGCACCATTAGGCCATCCTTATACTGTAATGCTACCCGACATAATGCTTCCTGTCACGGTGTAGTAGAGGTGCTAGTAGCCTCCCTGGTTATTCCCTGACATACACATGAAAAAGGACCTGGCTTTAAGTGTAGGGAGATGGGGCATTTTCAACAGAATTATAAAAATACAGGCTATTACCAGGCACCTTCTAGGTGTCACAGCCACTGTCCTCACGGCCCCCCTCGTCCACATGCTTTCCAACACCAGCAAAACCGGTGGCCTGCGGGAAACCCCACACAGACACAGAAAGGCCCCGCGCAATGACACCAAATGCGAGGCGGTTCTGCCCTTCTCTCCCCAACATCGTGGAGAACCAGCACAGCGGCCTTCTCAGATCCAGCGGGACAGCTCGATTGCTGCACAAAACTCGACAGAAGACAGCTCTGCCCTGGAACCTAAAGGCAGCTGGTAAGCGCCTTTTCAATTCCAATCCACGCTATTTATGTTCACCATATTCCCACAGGCAAATACAGGCCTGAAGGACGGCCCAAAGACATTTTGATTTAAACCATAACCGGGAAAGGGATGCAGACACTCACTCTACCACCTGAGGTACTCGCCTTGACCTCTTTGCAGGAGATAACTGTCCAGGCTCTATGCTTAGTCCTTTTCATTGCAAAAGGAACAGTTATAGCCAGAGCCTACCTCCTACTTGACACGATCACCACACCAGCTGATCCCATGTTGATGTGGGCACAGACAACAGGCAGAAATAGACCCATTCCAAAGTGTGCTTTGTCATGTAAAGGGAGAAAGAGATGTCTTTCAGGACTATTAGATACAAGAGCTGATGACACCATAATTTCCTGCTCTGTTTGGCTAAAAAACGGCCTCTGGTTCCAGCTGCTGGGGTAATTATTAGCTACCAGGGGAGCCACTACCAGCTTCTGGAGTCACAGTATCAGCTGCATGGAAGGTCCTGAGGGCACAGTTGCTACAGTAAGATCATTCGTCGCCCGGGCACCAATAACAATTTGAGGAAAAGACCTGTTGTCCCAAAGCGGGACAAGGCTAGAGATCCTATCAACACCTCAGGATTTCTAGACGGGGCCACAGAGCAGCGCGCCACACTTCAGTCAACCTGGAAGACCAACGACCCCATATGGGTGGATCAGTGGCCTCTCCCAGGCAGAAAGTTAAAGGCCCTGCAGTCCCACGTGCAGGAGCAGCTGCCTGTGGGCCACATTGTACCATCTACTAGCCCCTGCAATGTGCCTGTCATTACCATATGAAAGCCTGGCAAAGACAAGAGGTGGCTGCTGCAGGACCTCAGGAAAATCAACGATGTCACTGAGGACATGGGTGCCCTCCAGTCCAGCCTGCCCTCAGCCTCCATGTTACCTCGAGATTGCCGATGGTGCACCATGCCGTAGTTGTGGGTAGCATCTTTTGGAGTCCTCCTATTTTTCGGATACCTTGTTCGACATTTAGGCTGTGATTGATGGAGCCTGAGCACAGGAAGAGCATTGCTTTGAAGATTGCACGGGTTGAGATGTGAAGGAAGGCTAGTTCAGGGTGGTTTAGTCCAATTGTCATTTTATTTCACAGTTATTGGCAGAGGGTTGTTATAGATCTTAATGACTACTTTTTTGATGCCCCCATGCTTCCAAATGACATCCCCTGGTTTGCCTTGTCCGCCCCTAAACCACCAAACACCTTTACAGAGGTACCAGTGGACTGCATTGCCTCAAACAAAGAAGAGTAGCTCAACTATTTGGCAATGGCTTTGAGCCCAAAATCTCTCGCCCAGATGGAAAAGACATCCTAATGCTATCGTTTTTCGTTACATGGACGATACAGTCATTTGTGCAGATGCTCAAATCATTTTGGACGTTGCAGTACAAGATGTCATCACTGTGGTACAGCAGAAGGGTTTTGAGATTGCAGCAGATAAAGTTCAAAAGACAGACCCCTGGAAGTTCCTCGGCCTAAAAAGCACAGAGAGAACCATCACACCCCAAACACTGTACATCAAGGACAACCCAAAACTCTGCAAGAACTCCAAATGCTCTGTGGAACAATCAGTTGGGTACGTTCACTCCTGGCAATCACCACAGAAGATCTCATGCCACTGTTCCTGCTCCTTAAAGGCAGAGAAGGACTTGATTCCCCTGATCACTGACACCAGAGGCAGAAGCAGCTGTACAAAAGGTCTTCTGGGTGATTCAAACTAAACAGGCACACAGATACCACCCTAATTTTCCTTTCTCCCTGGCAAACCTTGGTGTAAGTCCAAAATTCCATACATTATTGTTTCAGTGGGACTATACTATCTCAGGTGCCCTGATAATAATTGAATGCGTTTTCAGAGCACACCAACCTACTAAAACAATAACAACCCAACAGAAAGTTATTGCAGAACTAGTGCAGGAAACCTAGAGAGCATCTGTGCTCCCTTGCAGGAATAGACCTTGTGAATATTTACTTACTTCGCACTCAAGAGCACCTCAATTGCCTACTTCAAACATCTGAACCACCGCAATACACCTTAGATCATTTTTACACATATTAGGATCAGCCATCAATTCTACCACCAAAATATTCCTGTGCTGCTCAGGATGTTCAAAATTACCCCACACCCGGCAAGATCCATTGTAGCCACCTGCCCAAATTGTCAGGAACATGGCCTTGCTTCTGTCACAGCAGGAGTCAGTCCAAGAGGACTAGAGAGTCTCCACATCTGGCAATCAGACATCACACACTAAACTCCTTTGGACAGACTAAAATACATCCACGTCTCAATCGACGCCTTTACCAGTGTGATTTTTGGCTCTGTCCATGCTGCAGAAAAATCAGAAGATGCTATAAAACATTACTTTTTTGTTTTTTCCACCTTAGCACTTCCACAGGAAATTTACACTGATAATGCACTTGCTTATACCTTGCACTGATTCAAACAAGGGGCTTTCTGACCACTGGGGTATAAAACATGTCACAGGCATACCACACTCCACCACAGGACATTCCATAGCTGAGAGGGCCAACTGAGCCATCGAAAGGATCTTTGATCAACTGAGAGGGGTAGTCCAGATATTATCTCCCATTGAGACACTGGCCAAGGCCTTTTATGTACTCAACTTTTTGAACAACTCGTTTATGGAGACAACTCCCCCAGTCATCATGCAGTTTACTAATTCAACTGCAGCCCAATTAAAAGACCAACCACCTGTGTCAATCAAAGAACCTGAATCTAAACAATTTATGGACACCTACCCATTAATTACTTGGGGAAGAGAAGATGCCCTTGTCTCTACAGCAACACTCCTAAGATCGATCCCAGCAAAATACATAAAAACTCTTTCTGGGAACGGTGAGGCTAACACCAGAGCCACCATCAGAAGAAGAGAATGGAAGCCTAAGAGAGACAGCAGCAGCCTGGGAAAGAAGAAAAAGAAGGACAGAAGAAGATCTCCTAAGCAGCGTTGACCACACACACCAAGACCAAGATAGCTCAGACACCACTAACCAGGATATATGAATTAACATTTGTAAAAGCTATATTTTAGCATTGATATAAGATTCTTCTAATAAGCTGTTTTCACACCCTTGGCTTATGGAACAGAAAGTTTAGTGGGACCTGAACTTATGTTTCATCTTCTACTCACTTTATCTGTTTACTTTTAGCCCAAACAAGCCTCCAGATACTAAATGAGCCCAAGTCAGACAATGCTGCTGTTGGTTGCTGCTGACATAGAGAACTGGATGCTCCTCACTGAGCCGCATGCCTTCAGCTGGCTGCTTCCACAGACAAGCCACAATTTCTTGTCCACGGCCATGGCTGTCAGACACTACAAGGCATGTGTTTTTTCAACCTGCTGTCACATAGGGAGTCAGTATATCAGGGCATCCAGCTGCTAAAAATCAAGGAAAGAAGATGCAGATGGAGGGCAACTACAACTGGTTCACTGGACTTTTCAAACACTGGGGGATAAAAGGCTGACTTTCTTGTTTAGTTAAGACTGTTTTGTGGACTTTGTTTATCGTATTCATTGTGTTGGTTATTTTATCCATTATGCTAAATGCCTGCAAAACTCTATGGCTGAAGCCTTCTTTATAGACAACAAAAAGGGGAAGTTCTGGGGGCCGAGGGGCCGACTGTTGGAGCTGTAATACCTCAGGGCAAAGTGACCAAGGTAAAAGAGAGACATCGCTCTGAATGCAATGGTCTCGCCCATGGGCATTTGCAGGCTCATGGTGATGCAGCACGTTTTGTTGGTATCACCCAGTTAAACTGCAGTATTTTTCTTATATGTACTGACTCGAGAATGTTCTCCCCTCTCTTGTACCATTTTGGACCTGGCTTACTGCAATGCTACCCCGATTTCTCTCCGTCATTTTCCTGCTGTGTGCACAGCCCCATTTTGTCTCCCTTCCTGGACCCTCTTCATTGCAATCCACTGAAGTGTTTGCAGATCCCCACAAAGATCCCTCTCTCACCTCGTTCACCAGCAGTTTAAGCAAGCATGCTCCCAGCTCTGGGAGTGCAGGTCACTCAAAGAGGCTGGCTGTGGACAGGCTGAAACACAGGAACTGAGTGCAACAGGGAGCCTGGCCTCTAATAAAAGGCATGAAACCCACAGCACACCCAACGCAAAACCTTGCATGTCTCTTCTTTATCCTCCTTCTCTCAGTCCTCATGCCACTTTCCCCACTTTGTCTGACTGGGTACTTGGCTTCTCTCTCTCCTCTCTGCAGGTTCAGCTACACGTGTGACCCTGCAGGAACAGCCTGACCCAGGGAAGTGGGAGAGCACTCTTGGTCAGGAACTGTAGTGACAGGACGCAGAGGAATGCGATCAAACTGCAAGAGGGGGAAGAGATTTGATGATGGGAAGAAGTTCTTTACTCTCAGGGGGCTTATCCCTGACACAGGGACCTGTGCAGAGAGGCTGTGGATGCCCCATCCCCAGCAACATCCAAGGACAGGTGGGACAGGGGCCGCAGCAACCTGCTCTGCTGGGAGCTTGCTCACCTTGGAACCACATCACTTTAAGGGTCCCTTCCAAGCCAAACCATTCAACGATTGGATCATTCTGCCATCCCCATCTCCCCCTGCACAGCACCCCTGAATCTTCAGTGACATCACAGCTCCCAGAGGGTTCCAGGTGGAACGTCCAGGACCTGGAAACGAGCACAGCAGACACTGCAACGGCTGCCAAGGGTCAGTTGCTGCTCACCCTGCGCTCTGACCCTCAGTGCTGAGCTGCTGCTGCTGCCTGGGCTTTTCCTGACGCCTGCTCTGGAGCGCCAATCCCGCAGGATGTGCTCTGCTGTGCCCGTGGAGGTACAGTGCCATGCCAGGCAGGGGGCACCCGGCTTGGGCTGGGTGCAGCCATGTGGGAATTGATGGTGCGGGACAGAAAGCCCACTGGGAGGTGGTGCTTCCCCTTGCAGACTGAGAGAGACACTGTGGAGGCGATGGATGTGGACCAGGGGCTGGAAGAGGATGACATGATGGAGGTGGACTCCTCCTCTACTTCCATGTCCTCCACTGTTGAGGACATGGAAGTAGAGGTGGAGGACAACACTGAAGAAATGGAAGTGGATGAGGAAGATGACACGGAAGAGATGCAAGTTGATGAGGAGGATGAGGAGGAGCCCATGGTCCTTGGATGAAGATGGTGCCCCACAGGTAAGACAGGCAGATGCTTCCCACGCCCTGCCCACACACACACTGGGTCCCCTGACGCCAGCCCTGCCAGCCCCGGCCCAGCCCCTGGGGCCCAGCTGCCAGCCCTGCTGGGCCCAGTGCTGCCAACTGACTCCAGCTCTGCTCCTTCCTTTCTTCCAGGACTCATTCACATCATGGTACTGATGCCATGCCGTTGTAAATACGTTATAAAGATTAGAAGTTTCCTGTAAATACGTTCACTATGTTTGAAGTTTCCTGTAAATACGTTTTGAAGATTGTTGGCCCATCGGATCCCATGTAAATATGTTCTGTATATTACTGTTGATGTTGTTATAACGCTTGTTATAACGAAACATGTTCTGTAAATCCTACATTTGCCGATCTTCGGCAAATAAATACTGTTTCTTTTAAAAACCTGACTTCTCTTGGCCATTCCTTGGGGCATAGGCAGCCTTTGCACACTTGTGGGTTCCACTTGTTCCGCATTCCCGGGGCTGGAGCTCCCTGGCACGGCCACCCCGGGGCTGGGGCTCCCTGTGCACAGGGGCTCCCACTGACACCACTCCTGGCCCTGGGCACTGCTGCTCTTCCTGGCCTGGGGCACAGCGCTGTCCCCAAGAGCTCAGCTCTCACCAGCTCTCACACAGGGGGCTCTCACAGCACTGGCCCCTGCAGCCATGCCACCAAAGCAGCCAGCAAACCTTCAGCCACCCTTCCTGCTGCAGCCACAGGCACTCCTGGGCCCAGAGCCGCCAGCAGGCCACAGC